>NC_135134.1:6304155-6607186 GCF_051014445.1 Colletes latitarsis | reverse complement strand
CTGGGTTTTCTCTGGTTTGTATCACGTAGTAACGTAGTGCCATTCCGAAAGAGTCAATTACTCCTGGTTCCGATTAATATTTTAATGGAGAACGCCGGTTATGTCTGGGTTAGGTCTGGTATTTGCCCTCATCTCGCTCGTACCGTCGCATTTTTCGCATACTTGTTGGCCAGATCCTGGTCTTTTTCTGGTCCGTATCACGTAGTAATGTGGCACCACACTGAAACAGTCAATAGAAGCTGGTTGCGATTAATATTTTGGAGGATAACGCTGGGTATGTCTCGGTTAGGTCTGTGATTTGCACTCATCTGGCTCGTACCTTCACATTTTTCGCATACTTTTTGGCCAGATCCTGGTCTTTTTCTGGTCTGTATCACGTAGTAATGTGGCACCACACTGAAACAGTCAATAGAAGCTGGTTGCGATTAATATTTTGGAGGATAACGCTGGGTATGTCTGGGTTAGTTCTGGTATTTGCAATCATCTGGCTCATACCTTCGCATTTTTCGCATACTTGTTGGCCAGATCCTGGTCTTTTTCTGGTCCGTATCACGTAGTAATGTGGTTCGACACCGAAACGGTCATTTAAACCTGGTTGCCATTAACATTTTAGAGGAAAACGCCGGTTATGTCTCGGTTAGGTCTGTGATTTGCACTCATCTGGCTCGTACTTACGCGTTTTGCGCACACTTGTTGGCCAGACCCTGGGTTTTCTATGGTTTGTATCACGTAGTAACGTAGTGCCACTCCGAAAGAGTCAATTACACCTGGTTCCGATTAATATTTTAATGGAGAACGCCGGTTATGTCTGGGTTAGGTCTGGTATTTGCCCTCATCTGGGTCGTACCTTCGCATTTTTCGCATACTTGATGGCCAGATGCTGGTCTTTCTCTGGTCTGTATCACGTAGTAATGTGGCACCACACTGAAACAGTCAATAGAAGCTGGTTGCGATTAATATTTTGGAGGATAACGCCGGTTATGTCTGGGTTTGGTCTGGTATTTGCCCTCATCTGGCTCGTACTTTCGCATTTTTCGCATACTTGTTGGCCAGATCCTGACGTTTTTCTGGTCTGTATCACGTAGTAATGCGGTACCATACCGAAACAGTCAATTAAACCTGGTTGCGATTAATATCTTAGAGGATAACGCCGGTTATGGCTGGGTTAGGTCTGGGATTTGCCCCCATCTGGCTCGTACTTTCGCAATTTTCGCGTACTTGTTGGCCAGATCCTGGCCTTTTTCTGGTCTGTATCACGTAGTAATGTGGCACCACACTGAAACAGTCAATAGAAGCAGGTTCCGATTAATATTTTGGAGGATAACGCCGGTCATGTCTCGGTTAGGTCTGGGATTTGCCCTCATCTGGCTCGTACCTTCGCATTTCTCGCATACTTGTTGGCCAGATCCTGGGCTTTTTCTGGTTCGGATCACGTAGTAATGCGGTACCACACCGAAACAGTCAATTGATCCTGGTTGCGATTAATATTTTAGAGGATAACGCCGGTTATCTCTCGGTTAGGTCTGGGATTTGCCCTCATCTGGCTCGTACCTTCGCATTTTTCGCATACTTGTTGGCCAGATCCTGGCCTTTTCCTGGTTTGGATCACGCACTAATGCGGTACCACACTGAAACAGTCAATTAAACCTGGTTGCGATTAATGTTTTGGAGGATAAGGCTGGTTATGTTTGGGTTAGTTTCGGTATTTGCAACCATCTGGCTCATACTTCCGCATTTTTCGCATACTTGTTGGCCAGATCCAGGGCTTTTTCTGGTTTGTATCCCGTTGTAATGTGGTTTCACACCGAAACAGTCAATTAAACCTGGTTGCGATTAATATTTTAGAGGATAATGCCGCTTATGTCTCGGTTAGGTCTGGGATTTGCCCCCATCTGGCTCGTACTTTCGCAATTTTCGCGTACTTGTTGGCCAGATCCTGGCCTTTTTCTGGTCTGTATCACGTAGTAGTGTGGCACCACACTGAAACAGTCAATAGAAGCAGGTTCCGATTAATATTTTGGAGGATAGCGCCGGTCATGTCTCGGTTAGGTCTGGGATTTGCCCTCATCTGGCTCGTACCTTCGCATTTCTCGCATACTTGTTGGCCAGATCCTGGGCTTTTTCTGGTTCGGATCACGTAGCAATGCGGTACCACACCGAAACAGTCAATTGATCCTGGTTGCGATTAATATTTTAAAGGATAACGCCGGTTATCTCTCGGTTAGGTCTGGGATTTGCCCTCATCTGGCTCGTACTTTCGCATTTCTCGCATACTTGTTGGCCAGATCCAGGGCTTTTTCTGGTTTGGATCACGTAGTAATGTGGTTCCACACCAAAACAGTCAATTAAACCTGGTTGCGATTAATATTTTAGACGATAACGCCGGTTATGTCTGGGTTAAGTCTGGTATTTTCCTGGTTTGGATCACGCACTAATGCGGTACCACACTGAAACAGTCAATTAAACCTGGTTGCGATAAATGTTTTGGAGGATAACGCTGGTTATGTTTGGGTTAGTTTCGGTATTTGCAACCATCTGGCTCATACTTCCGCATTTTTCGCATACTTGTTGGCCAGATCCAGGGCTTTTTCTGGTTTATATCCCGTCGTAATGTGGTTTCACTCCGAAACAGTCAATTAAACCTGGTTGCGATTAATATTTTAGAGGATAACGCCGGTTATGTCCGGGTTAGGTCTGGGATTTGCCCTCATCTGTCTCGTACTTTCTCATTTCTCGCATACTTGTTGGCCACATCCTGGGCTTTTTCTGGCCTGGATCACGTCGTAATGTTGTTCGACACCGAAGCAGTCAATGAAACCTGGTTGCGATGAATATTTTGGAGGATAACGCTGGTTATGTTTGGGATAGTTCTGGTATTTGCAATCATCAGGCTCGTACTTAAGCATTTCTCGCATACCTGTTGGCCAGATCCTGGCCTTTTCCTGGTTTGGATCACGCACTAATGCGGTACCTCACTGAAACAGTCAATTAAACCTGGTTGCGATTAATGTTTTGGAGGATAACGCTGGTTATGCCTGGGTTAGTTTCGGTATTTGCAACCATCTGGCTCATACTTTCGCATTTTTCGCATACTTGTTGGCCAGATCCAGGGCGTTTTCTGGTTTGTATCCCGTCGTAATGTGGTTTCACACCGAAATAGTCACTTAAACCTGGTTGCGATTAATATTTTAGAGGATAACGCCGGTTATGTCTGGGTTAGGTCTGGTATTTGCAATCATGTGGCGCATACTTTCGCATTTTTCGCATACTTGTTGGCCAGACCCTGGGTTTTCTCTGGTTTGTATCACGTAGTAACGTAGTGCCATTCCGAAAGAGTCAATTACTCCTGGTTCCGATTAATATTTTAATGGAGAACGCCGGTTATGTCTGGGTTAGGTCTGGTATTTGCCCTCATCTCGCTCGTACCGTCGCATTTTTCGCATACTTGTTGGCCAGATCCTGGTCTTTTTCTGGTCCGTATCACGTAGTAATGTGGCACCACACTGAAACAGTCAATAGAAGCTGGTTGCGATTAATATTTTGGAGGATAACGCTGGGTATGTCTCGGTTAGGTCTGTGATTTGCACTCATCTGGCTCGTACCTTCACATTTTTCGCATACTTTTTGGCCAGATCCTGGTCTTTTTCTGGTCTGTATCACGTAGTAATGTGGCACCACACTGAAACAGTCAATAGAAGCTGGTTGCGATTAATATTTTGGAGGATAACGCTGGGTATGTCTGGGTTAGTTCTGGTATTTGCAATCATCTGGCTCATACCTTCGCATTTTTCGCATACTTGTTGGCCAGATCCTGGTCTTTTTCTGGTCCGTATCACGTAGTAATGTGGTTCGACACCGAAACGGTCATTTAAACCTGGTTGCCATTAACATTTTAGAGGAAAACGCCGGTTATGTCTCGGTTAGGTCTGTGATTTGCACTCATCTGGCTCGTACTTACGCGTTTTGCGCACACTTGTTGGCCAGACCCTGGGTTTTCTATGGTTTGTATCACGTAGTAACGTAGTGCCACTCCGAAAGAGTCAATTACACCTGGTTCCGATTAATATTTTAATGGAGAACGCCGGTTATGTCTGGGTTAGGTCTGGTATTTGCCCTCATCTGGGTCGTACCTTCGCATTTTTCGCATACTTGATGGCCAGATGCTGGTCTTTCTCTGGTCTGTATCACGTAGTAATGTGGCACCACACTGAAACAGTCAATAGAAGCTGGTTGCGATTAATATTTTGGAGGATAACGCCGGTTATGTCTGGGTTTGGTCTGGTATTTGCCCTCATCTGGCTCGTACTTTCGCATTTTTCGCATACTTGTTGGCCAGATCCTGACGTTTTTCTGGTCTGTATCACGTAGTAATGCGGTACCATACCGAAACAGTCAATTAAACCTGGTTGCGATTAATGTTTTGGAGGATAACGCTGGTTATGCCTGGGTTAGTTTCGGTATTTGCAACCATCTGGCTCATACTTTCGCATTTTTCGCATACTTGTTGGCCAGATCCAGGGCGTTTTCTGGTTTGTATCCCGTCGTAATGTGGTTTCACACCGAAATAGTCACTTAAACCTGGTTGCGATTAATATTTTAGAGGATAACGCCGGTTATGTCTGGGTTAGGTCTGGTATTTGCAATCATGTGGCGCATACTTTCGCATTTTTCGCATACTTGTTGGCCAGACCCTGGGTTTTCTCTGGTTTGTATCACGTAGTAACGTAGTGCCATTCCGAAAGAGTCAATTACTCCTGGTTCCGATTAATATTTTAATGGAGAACGCCGGTTATGTCTGGGTTAGGTCTGGTATTTGCCCTCATCTCGCTCGTACCGTCGCATTTTTCGCATACTTGTTGGCCAGATCCTGGTCTTTTTCTGGTCCGTATCACGTAGTAATGTGGCACCACACTGAAACAGTCAATAGAAGCTGGTTGCGATTAATATTTTGGAGGATAACGCTGGGTATGTCTCGGTTAGGTCTGTGATTTGCACTCATCTGGCTCGTACCTTCACATTTTTCGCATACTTTTTGGCCAGATCCTGGTCTTTTTCTGGTCTGTATCACGTAGTAATGTGGCACCACACTGAAACAGTCAATAGAAGCTGGTTGCGATTAATATTTTGGAGGATAACGCTGGGTATGTCTGGGTTAGTTCTGGTATTTGCAATCATCTGGCTCATACCTTCGCATTTTTCGCATACTTGTTGGCCAGATCCTGGTCTTTTTCTGGTCCGTATCACGTAGTAATGTGGTTCGACACCGAAACGGTCATTTAAACCTGGTTGCCATTAACATTTTAGAGGAAAACGCCGGTTATGTCTCGGTTAGGTCTGTGATTTGCACTCATCTGGCTCGTACTTACGCGTTTTGCGCACACTTGTTGGCCAGACCCTGGGTTTTCTATGGTTTGTATCACGTAGTAACGTAGTGCCACTCCGAAAGAGTCAATTACACCTGGTTCCGATTAATATTTTAATGGAGAACGCCGGTTATGTCTGGGTTAGGTCTGGTATTTGCCCTCATCTGGGTCGTACCTTCGCATTTTTCGCATACTTGATGGCCAGATGCTGGTCTTTCTCTGGTCTGTATCACGTAGTAATGTGGCACCACACTGAAACAGTCAATAGAAGCTGGTTGCGATTAATATTTTGGAGGATAACGCCGGTTATGTCTGGGTTTGGTCTGGTATTTGCCCTCATCTGGCTCGTACTTTCGCATTTTTCGCATACTTGTTGGCCAGATCCTGACGTTTTTCTGGTCTGTATCACGTAGTAATGCGGTACCATACCGAAACAGTCAATTAAACCTGGTTGCGATTAATATCTTAGAGGATAACGCCGGTTATGGCTGGGTTAGGTCTGGGATTTGCCCCCATCTGGCTCGTACTTTCGCAATTTTCGCGTACTTGTTGGCCAGATCCTGGCCTTTTTCTGGTCTGTATCACGTAGTAATGTGGCACCACACTGAAACAGTCAATAGAAGCAGGTTCCGATTAATATTTTGGAGGATAACGCCGGTCATGTCTCGGTTAGGTCTGGGATTTGCCCTCATCTGGCTCGTACCTTCGCATTTCTCGCATACTTGTTGGCCAGATCCTGGGCTTTTTCTGGTTCGGATCACGTAGTAATGCGGTACCACACCGAAACAGTCAATTGATCCTGGTTGCGATTAATATTTTAGAGGATAACGCCGGTTATCTCTCGGTTAGGTCTGGGATTTGCCCTCATCTGGCTCGTACCTTCGCATTTTTCGCATACTTGTTGGCCAGATCCTGGCCTTTTCCTGGTTTGGATCACGCACTAATGCGGTACCACACTGAAACAGTCAATTAAACCTGGTTGCGATTAATGTTTTGGAGGATAAGGCTGGTTATGTTTGGGTTAGTTTCGGTATTTGCAACCATCTGGCTCATACTTCCGCATTTTTCGCATACTTGTTGGCCAGATCCAGGGCTTTTTCTGGTTTGTATCCCGTCGTAATGTGGTTTCACACCGAAACAGTCAATTAAACCTGGTTGCGATTAATATTTTAGAGGATAATGCCGCTTATGTCTCGGTTAGGTCTGGGATTTGCCCCCATCTGGCTCGTACTTTCGCAATTTTCGCGTACTTGTTGGCCAGATCCTGGCCTTTTTCTGGTCTGTATCACGTAGTAGTGTGGCACCACACTGAAACAGTCAATAGAAGCAGGTTCCGATTAATATTTTGGAGGATAGCGCCGGTCATGTCTCGGTTAGGTCTGGGATTTGCCCTCATCTGGCTCGTACCTTCGCATTTCTCGCATACTTGTTGGCCAGATCCTGGGCTTTTTCTGGTTCGGATCACGTAGCAATGCGGTACCACACCGAAACAGTCAATTGATCCTGGTTGCGATTAATATTTTAAAGGATAACGCCGGTTATCTCTCGGTTAGGTCTGGGATTTGCCCTCATCTGGCTCGTACCTTCGCAATTTTCGCGTACTTGTTGGCCAGATCCTGGCCTTTTTCTGGTCTGTATCACGTAGTAATGTGGCACCACACTGAAACAGTCAATAGAAGCAGGTTCCGATTAATATTTTGGAGGATAACGCCGGTTATGTCTGGGTTTGGTCTGGGATTTGCCCTCATCTGGCTCGTACTTTCGCATTCCTCGCATACTTGTTGCCCATATCCAGGGCTTTTTCTGGTCTGGATCACGTAGTAATGTGGTTCCACACCGAAACAGTCAATTAAACCTGGTTGCGATTAATATTTTAGAGGATAACGCCGGTTATGTCTGTGTTAGGTCTGGTATTTGCAATCATCTGGCTCATACTTTCGCAATTTTCGCGTACTTGTTGGCCAGATCTTGGGTTTTTTGTGGTTTGGATCCCGTCGTAATGTGGTTCCACACGGAAGCAGTCAATGAAACCTGGTTGCGATGAATGTTTTGGTGGATTACGCTGGTTATGTTTGGGTTAGTTCTGGTATTTGCAATCATCTGGCTCGTACTTTCGCATTTCTCCCTTACTTGTTGGCCAGATCCTGGGCTTTTTCGGGTTTGTATCCCGTCGTAACGTGGTTCCACACCGAAACAGTCAATTAAACCTGGTTGCGATTAATATTTTAGAGGATAACGCCGGTTATGTCTGGGTTAGGTCTGGGATTTGCCCTCATCTGGCTCGTACTTTCGCATTTCTCGCTTACTTGTTGGCCAGATCCTGGCCTTTTCCTGGTCTGGATCACGCACAAATGCGGTACCACACTGAAACCGTCAATTAAACCTCGTTGCGATTAATATTTTAGTAGATAACGCCGGTTATGTCCGGGTTAGGTCTGGGATTTGCCCACATCTGGCTCGTACTTTCGCATTTCTCGCATACTTGTTGGCCAGATGCTGGGCTTTTTCTGGTTCGGATCACGTACAAATGCGGTACCACACCGAAACAGTCAATTAAACCTGGTTGCGATTAATATTTTAGAGGATAACGCCGGTTATGTCTGGGTTAGGTCTGGTATTTGCAATCATCTGGCTCATACTTTCGCAATTTTCGCGTACTTGTTGGCCAGATCCTGGCCTTTTTCTGGTCTGTATCACGTAGTAATGTGGTACCACACCGAAGCAGTCAATTAAACCTGGTTGCGATTAATATTTTAGAGGATAACGCCGGTTATGTCTGGGTTAGGTCTGGGACTTGCCCTCATCTGGCTCGTACTTTCGCATTTCTCGCATTCTTGTTGGCCACATCCTGGGCTTTTTCTGGTCTGGATCACGTAGTAATGCGGTTCCACACCGAAACAGTCAATTAAACCTGGTTGCGATTAATATCTTAGAAGATAACGCCGGTTATGTCTCGGTTAGGTCTGGGATTTGCCCTCATCTGGCTCGTACCTTCGCATTCCTCGCATACTTGTTGCCCATATTCAGGGCTTTTTCGGGTTTGTATCCCGTCGTAATGTGGTTTCACACCGAAACAGTCAATTAAACCTGGTTGCGATTAATATTTTAGTGGATAACGCCGGTTATGTCTGGGTTAGGTCTGGTATATGCCCTCATCTGGCTCGTACATTCGCATTTTTCGCATACTTGTTGGCCAGATCCTGGCCTTTTTCTTGTCTGTATCACGTAGTAATGCGGTACCTGGCCGAAAAAGTCAATTAAACCTGGATACGATTAATATTTTAGAGGATAACGCCGGTTATGTCTCGGTTAGCTCCGGGATTTGCACTCATCTGGCCCGTACTATCGCATTTCTCGCATACTTGTTGGCCACATCCTGGGCTTTTTCTGGCCTGGATCACGTAGTAATGTGGTTCCACACCGAAACAGTCAATTGAACCTGGTTGCGATTAATATTTTAGAGGATAACGCCGGTTATGTCCGGGTAAGGTCTGGGATTTGCCCTCATCTGGCTCGTACTTTCGCATTTCTCGCATACTTGTTGGCCACATCCTGGGCTTTTTCTGGTCTGGATCACGTAGTAATGCGGTACCACACCGAAACAGTCAATTAAACCTGGTTGCGATTAATATTTTGGAGGATAACGCCGGTTATATCTCGGTTAGGTCTGGGATTTGCCCTCATCTGGCACGTACCTTCGCATTTTTCGCATACTTGTTGGCCATATCCAGGGCTTTTTCGGGTTTGTATCCCGTCGTAATGTGGTTCCACACCGAAACAGTGAATTAAACCTGGTTGCGATTAATATTTTAGAGGATAACGCCGGTTATGTCTGGGTTAGGTCTGGGATTTGCCCACATCTGGCTCGTACTTTCGCATTTCTCGCATACTTGTTGGCCACATCCTGGGCTTTTTCTGGTTCGGATCACGTAGTAATGCGGTACCACACCGAAACAGTCAATTAAACCTGGTTGCGATTAACATTTTGGAGGATAACGCCGGTTATATCTCGGTTAGGTCTGGGATTTGCCCTCATCTGGCTCGTACGTTCGCATTTTTCGCACACTTGTTGGCCATATCCAGGGCTTCTTCGGGTTTGTATCCCGTCGTAACGTGGTTCCACACCGAAGCAGTCAATTAAACCTGGTTGCGATTAATATTTTAGAGGATAACGCCGGTTATGTCTGGGTTAGGTCTGGGATTTGCCCTCATCTGGCTCGTACTTTCGCATTTCTCGCATACTTGTTGGCCACATCCTGGGCTTTTTCTGGTTCGGATCACGTAGTAATGCGGTACCACACAGAAACAGTCAATTAACCCTGGTTGCGATTAATATTTCAGAGGATAACGCCGGTTATGTCTCGGTTAGGTCTGGGATTTGCCCTCAACTGGCTCGTACCTTCGCATTTCTCGCATACTTGTTGGCCAGATCCTGGGCTTTTTCTGGTTCGGATCACGTAGTAATGCGGTACTACACCGAAACAGTCAATTGATCCTGGTTGCGATTAATATTTTCGAGGATAACGCCGGTTATCTCTCGGTTAGGTCTGGGATTTGCCCTCATCTGGCTCGTACCTTCGCATTTTTCGCATACTTGTTGGCCAGATCCTGGGCTTTTTCTGGTTTGGATCACGTAATAATGTGGTACCACACTGAAACAGTCAACAAAAGCTGGTTCTGATTAATATTTTAGAGGATACCGCCGGTTATGTCTCGGTTGGGTCTGGGATTTGCCCTCATCTGGCTCGTACCTTCGCATTTTTCGCCTACTTGTTGGCAAGATCCTGGCCTTTTTCTGGCTTGGACCACGTAGTAATTTGGTACCACACTGAAACATTCAATTAAACCTGGTTCCGATAAATATTTTAGACGATAACACCGGTTATGTCTGGGTTAGTTCTGGTATTTCCCCTCATCTGGCTCGCACTTCCGCATCTTTCGCATACTTGTTGGCAGGATGCTGGGCTTTTTCTGGTTCGGATCACGTAGTAATGCGGTACCACACCGAAACAGTCAATTGATCCTGGTTGCGATTAATATTTTAGAGGATAACGCCGGTTATCTCTCGGTTAGGTCTGGGATTTGCCCTCATCTGGCTCGTACCTTCGCATTTTTCGCATACTTGTTGGCAAGATCCTGGCCTTTTTCTGGTCTGTATCACGTAGTAATGTGGTACCACACCGAAACAGTCAATTAACCCTGGTTGCGATTAATATTTTAGAGGATAACGCCGGTTATGTCTGGGTTAGTTCTGGTATTCGCCCTCATCTGGCTCGCACTTTCGCATCTTTCGCATACTTGATGGCTAGATCCTGGCCATTGTCTGGTTTGGATCACGTAGTAATTCGGTACCACACCGAGACAGTCAATTAAACCTGGTTGCGATTAATATTTTAGAGGATAACGCCGGTTATGTCTGGGTCAGGTCTGGGATTTGCCCTCATCTGGCTCGTACTTTCGCATTTCTTGTATACTTGTTGGCCAGATCCAGGGCTTTTTCGGGTTTGTATCCCGTCGTAATAAGGTTCCACACCGAAACATTCAATTAAACCTGGTTCCGTTAAATATTTTAGAGGATAACACCAGTTATGTCTGGGTTAGTTCTGGTATTTCCCCTCATCTGGCTCGCACTTCCGCATCTTTCGCATACTTGATGGCTAGATCCGGGCCATTGTCAGGTTTGGATCACGTAGTAATTCGGTACCACACCGAAACGGCCAATTAAACCTGGTTGCGATTAATACTTTAGAGGATAACGCCGGTTATCTCTCGGTTAGGTCTGGGATTTGCCCTCATCTGGCTCGCACTTCTGCATCTTTCGCATACTTGATGGCTAGATCCTGGGCTTTTTCTGGTTCGGATCACGAAGTAATGCGGTACCACACCGAAACAGTCAATTAAACCTGGTTCCGATTAGTATCTTAGAGGATAACGCTGGTTATGGCTGGGTTAGTTCTGGTATTTGCAATCATCTGGCTCGTACCTTCGCATTTTTCGCCTACTTGTTGTCAAGATCCAGGGCTCTTTCTGGTTTGGATCACGTAGTAGTGCGGTACCACACCGTAACAGTCAATTAAACCTGGTGGCGATTAATATTTTGGAGGATAACGCCGGTTATGTCTCGGCTAGGTCTGGGATTTGCCCTCATCTGGCTCGTACCTTCGCATTCTTCGCATACTTGTTGGCCAGATCCTGGCCTTTTTCTGGCTTGGACCACGTAGTAATTTGGTACCACACTGAAACATTCAATTAAACCTGGTTCCGATTAATATTTTAGAGGATAACGACGGTTATGTCTGGGTTAGTTCAGGGATTTGCCCTCATCTGGCTCGTACCTTCGCATTTTTCGCATACTTGTTGGCCAGATCCTGGCCTTTGTCTGGTCTGTATCACGTAGTAATGTGGTACAACACTGAAACCGTCAATAAAAGCTGGTTCCGATTTGTATCTTAGAGGATAACGCTGGTTATGGCTGGGTTAGGTCTGGGATTTGCCCTCATCTGGCTCGTACCTTCGCATTTTTCGCCTACTTGTTGGCAAGATCCTGGCGTTTTTCTGGCTTGGACCACGTAGTAATTTGGTACCACACTGAAACATTCAATTAAACCTGGTTCCGATAAATATTTTAGAGGATAACACCGGTTATGTCTGGGTTAGTTCTGGTATTTCCCCTCATCTGGCTCGCACTTCCGCATCTTTCGCATACTTGATGGCTAGATCCTGGGCTTTTTCTGGTTCGGATCACATAGTAATGCGGTACCACACCGAAACAGTCAATTAAACCTGGTTGCGACTAATATTTTGGAGGATAACGCCGGTTATGTCTCGGTTAGGTCTGGGATTTGCCCTCATCTGGCTCGTACCTTCGCATTTTTCGCCTACTTGTTGGCAGGATCCTGGGCTTTTTCTGGTTCGGATCACGTAGTAATGCGGTACCACACCGAAACAGTCAATAAAACCTGGTTGAGATTAATATTTTGGAGGATAACGCCGGTTATGTCTCGGTTAGGTCTGGTATTTCCCCTCATCTGGCTTGCACTTCCGCATCTTTCGCATACTTGATGGCTAGATCCTGGGCTTTTTCTGGTTCGGATCACGAAGTAATGCGGTACCACACCATAACAGTCAATTAAACCTGGTTGCGATTAATATTTTGGAGGATAACGCCGGTTATGTCTCGGTTAGGTCTGGGATTTGCCCTCATCTGGCTCGTACTTTCGCATTTCTCGTATACTTGTTGGCCAGATCCAGGGCTTTTTCGGGTTTGTATCCCGTCGTAATGTGGTTCCACACCGATGCATTCAATTAAACCTGGTTGCGATTAATATTCTAGAGGATAACGCCGGTTATGTCTGGGTTGGGTCTGGGATTTGCCCTCATCTGGCTCGTACTTTCGGATTTTTCGCATACTTGTTGGCCAGGACTTGGGTTTTTTGTGGTCTGGTTCCCGTCGTAATGTGGTTCCACACCGAAGCAGGCAATGAAACCTGGTTGCGATGAGTATTTTGGAGGATAACGCTGGTTATGTTTGGGTTAGTTCTGGTATTTGCAACCATCTGGCTGCTACTTTCGCGTTTTTCGCATACATGTTGGCCAGATCCTGGGTTAGGTCTGGTTTGGATCCCGTAGTAATGAGGTTCCACACCGAAACAGACAATTAAACCTTGTTGCGATTAATATTTTAGAGGATAACGCCGGTTATGTCTCGGCTAGGTCTGTGATTTTCCCTCATCTGGCTCGTAATTTCGCATTTTGCGCATACTTGTTGGCCAGATCCTGGGCTTTTCTGGTTTGGATCAAGTAGTAATGTGGTACCACACTGAAACAGTCAAATAAACCTGGTTCCGATCATTATTTTAGAGGATAACGCAAGGTTATGTCTGGGTTAGTTCTGGTATTTGCAATCATCTGGCTCATACTTTCGCGTTTTTCGCATACATGTTGGCCAGATCCTGGGTTTTTTTCGGTTTGGATTCCGTAGTAATGAGGTTCCACACCGAAACAGACAATTAAACCTGGTGGCGATTAATATTTAAGAGGATAACGCCGGTTATGTCTCGGTTAGGTCTGGGATTTTCCCTCATCTGTCTCGTAATTTCGTATTTTGCGCATACTTGTTGGCCAGATCCTGGGCTTTTTCTGGTTTGGATCACGTAGTAATGTGGCACCACACAGAAACAGTCAATAGAAGCTGGTTCCGATTAGTATCTTAGAGGATAACGCTGGTTATGGCTGGGTTAGTTCTCGTATTTGCAATCATCTGGCTCGTACCTGCGCATTTTTCGCCTACTTGTTGTCAAGATCCTGGGCTTTTTCTGGTTTGGATCACGTAGCAGTGCGGTACCACACCGTCACAGTCAACTAAACCTGGTTGCGATTAATATTTTGGAGGATAACGCCGGTTATGTCTCGGTTAGGTCTGGGATTTGCCCTGATCTGGCTCCTACTTTCGCATTTTTCGCATACTTGTTGGCCAGGTCCTGGGCTTTTTCTGGTTTGGATCAGGTAGTAATGTGGCACCACACTGAAACAGTCAATAGAAGCTGGTTCCGATTAGTATCTTAGAGGATAACGCTAGTTATGGCTGGGTTAGTTCTGGTATATGCAATCATCTGGCACGTACCTGCGCATTTTTCGCCTACTTGTTGTCAAGATCCTGGGCTTTTTCTGGTTTGGATCACGTAGTAGTGCGGTACCACACTGAAACAGCCAATTAAGCCTGGTTCCGATTAATATTTTGGAGGATAACGCCGGCTATGTCTGGGTTAGGTCTGAGATTTGCCCCCATCTGGCTCGTACTTTCGCATTTCTCGTATACTTGTTGGCCAGATCCAGGGCTTTTTCGGGTTTGTATCCCGTCGTAATGTGGTTCCACACCGAAATGTTCAATTATACCTGGTTGCGATTAATATTTTAGAGGATAACGCCGGTTATGTCTGGGTTAGGTCTGTGATTTGCCCTCATCTGGCTCGTACTTTCGCATTTCTCGCATACTTGATGGCCAGATCCTGGGCTTTTTCTGATTTGGATCACGTAGTAATGTGGTTCCACACCGAAACAGCCAATTAAACCTGGTTGCGATTAATATTCTAGAGGATAACGCCGGTTATGTCTGGGTTGGGTCTGGGATTTGCCCTCATCTTGCTCGTGCTTTCGTATTTTTCGCATACTTGTTGGCCAGAACTTGGCTTTTTTGTGGTTTGGATCCCGTCGTAATGTGGTTCCACACCGAAGCAGGCAATGAAACCTGGTTGCGATGAGTATTTTGGAGGATAACGCCGGTTATGTCTCGGTTAGGTCTGGGATTTGCCCTCATCTGGCTCGTACCTTCGCATTATCGCCTACCTGTTGGCAAGATCCTGGGCTTTTTCTGGTTCGGATCACGTAGTAATGCGGTACCACACCGAAACAGTTAATTAAACCTCGTTGCGATTAATATTTTGGAGGATAACGCCGGTTATGTCTGGGTTATGTCTGAGATTTGCCCCCATCTGGCTCGTACTTTCGCATTTCTCGTATACTTGTTGGCCAGATCCAGGGCTTTTTCGGGTTTGTATCCCGTCGTAATGTGGTTCCACACCGAAATGTTCAATTAAAAATGGTTGCGATTAATATTTTAGAGGATAACGCCGGTTATGTCTGGGTTAGGTCTGGGATTTGCCCTCATCTGGCTCGTACTTTCGCATTTCTCGCATACTTGTTGGCCAGATCCTGGGCTTTTTCTTATTTGGATCACGTAGTAATGTGGTTCCACACCGAAAAAGTCAATTAAACCTGGTTGCGATTAATATTCTAGAGGATAACGCCGGTTATGTCTGGGTTGGGTCTGGGATTTGCCCTCATCTGGCTCGTACTTTCGGATTTTTCGCATACTTGTTGGCCAGAACTTGGGTTTTTTGTGGTCTGGTTCCCGTCGTAATGTGGTTCCACACCGAAGCAGGCAATGAAACCTGGTTGCGATGAGTATTTTGGAGGATAACGCTGGTTATGTTTGGGTTAGTTCTGGTATTTGCAACCATCTGGCTGCTACTTTCGCGTTTTTCGCATACATGTTGGCCAGATCCTGGGTTAGGTCTGGTTTGGATCCCGTAGTAATGAGGTTCCACACCGAAACAGACAATTAAACCTGGTTGCGATTAATATTTTAGAGGAAAACGCCGGTTATGTCTCGGCTAGGTCTGTGATTTTCCCTCATCTGGCTCGTAATTTCGCATTTTGCGCATACTTGTTGGCCAGATCCTGGGCTTTTCTGGTTTGGATCAAGTAGTAATGTGGTACCACACTGAAACAGTCAAATAAACCTGGTTCCGATTATTATTTTAGAGGATAACGCAGGTTATGTCTGGGTTAGTTCTGGTATTTGCAATCATCTGGCTCATACTTTCGCGTTTTTCGCATACATGTTGGCCAGATCCTGGGTTTTTTTCGGTTTGGATCCCGTAGTAATGAGGTTCCACACCGAAACAGACAATTAAACCTGGTTGCGATTAATATTTTAGAGGATAACGCCGGTTATGTCTCGGCTAGGTCTGTGATTATCCCTCATCTGGCTCGTAATTTCGAATTTTGCGCATACTTGTTGGCCAGATCCTGGGCTTTTTCTGGTTTGGATCACGTAGTAATGTGGCACCACACTGAAACAGTCAATAGAAGCTGGTTCCGATTAGTATCTTAGAGGATAACGCTGGTTATGGCTGGGTTAGTTCTCGTATTTGCAATCATCTGGCTCGTACCTGCGCATTTTTCGCCTACTTGTTGTCAAGATCCTGGGCTTTTTCTGGTTTGGATCACGTAGCAGTGCGGTACCACACCGTCACAGTCAACTAAACCTGGTTGCGATTAATATTTTGGAGGATAACGCCGGTTATGTCTCGGTTAGGTCTGGGATTTGCCCTGATCTGGCTCCTACTTTCGCATTTTTCGCATACTTGTTGGCCAGGTCCTGGGCTTTTTCTGGTTTGGATCACGTAGTAATGTGGCACCACACTGAAACAGTCAATAGAAGCTGGTTCCGATTAGTATCTTAGAGGATAACGCTAGTTATGGCTGGGTTAGTTCTGGTATATGCAATCATCCGGCACGTACCTGCGCATTTTTCGCCTACTTGTTGTCAAGATCCTGGGCTTTTTCTGGTTTGGATCACGTAGTAGTGCGGTACCACACTGAAACAGCCAATTAAGCCTGGTTCCGATTAATATTTTGGAGAATAACGCCGGCTATGTCTGGGTTAGGTCTGAGATTTGCCCCCATCTGGCTCGTACTTTCGCCTTTCTCGTATACTTGTTGGCCAGATCCAGGGCATTTTCGGGTTTGTATCCCGTCGTAATGTGGTTCCACACCGAAATGTTCAATTATACCTGTTTGCGATTAATATTTTAGAGGATAATGCCGGTTATGTCTCGGTTAGGTCTGGGATTTGCCCTCATCTGGCTCGTACCTTCGCATTATCGCCTACCTGTTGGCAAGATCCTGGGCTTTTTCTGGTTCGGATCACGTAGTAATGCGGTACCACACCGAAACAGTTAATTAAACCTCGTTGCGATTAATATTTTGGAGGATAACGCCGGTTATGTCTGGGTTATGTCTGAGATTTGCCCCCATCTGGCTCGTACTTTCGCATTTCTCGTATACTTGTTGGCCAGATCCAGGGCTTTTTCGGGTTTGTATCCCGTCGTAATGTGGTTCCACACCGAAATGTTCAATTAAAAATGGTTGCGATTAATATTTTAGAGGATAACGCCGGTTATGTCTGGGTTAGGTCTGGGATTTGCCCTCATCTGGCTCGTACTTTCGCATTTCTCGCATACTTGTTGGCCAGATCCTGGGCTTTTTCTTATTTGGATCACGTAGTAATGTGGTTCCACACCGAAAAAGTCAATTAAACCTGGTTGCGATTAATATTCTAGAGGATAACGCCGGTTATGTCTGGGTTGGGTCTGGGATTTGCCCTCATCTGGCTCGTACTTTCGGATTTTTCGCATACTTGTTGGCCAGGACTTGGGTTTTTTGTGGTCTGGTTCCCGTCGTAATGTGGTTCCACACCGAAGCAGGCAATGAAACCTGGTTGCGATGAGTATTTTGGAGGATAACGCTGGTTATGTTTGGGTTAGTTCTGGTATTTGCAACCATCTGGCTGCTACTTTCGCGTTTTTCGCATACATGTTGGCCAGATCCTGGGTTAGGTCTGGTTTGGATCCCGTAGTAATGAGGTTCCACACCGAAACAGACAATTAAACCTGGTTGCGATTAATATTTTAGAGGAAAACGCCGGTTATGTCTCGGCTAGGTCTGTGATTTTCCCTCATCTGGCTCGTAATTTCGCATTTTGCGCATACTTGTTGGCCAGATCCTGGGCTTTTCTGGTTTGGATCAAGTAGTAATGTGGTACCACACTGAAACAGTCAAATAAACCTGGTTCCGATTATTATTTTAGAGGATAACGCAGGTTATGTCTGGGTTAGTTCTGGTATTTGCAATCATCTGGCTCATACTTTCGCGTTTTTCGCATACATGTTGGCCAGATCCTGGGTTTTTTTCGGTTTGGATCCCGTAGTAATGAGGTTCCACACCGAAACAGACAATTAAACCTGGTTGCGATTAATATTTTAGAGGATAACGCCGGTTATGTCTCGGCTAGGTCTGTGATTATCCCTCATCTGGCTCGTAATTTCGAATTTTGCGCATACTTGTTGGCCAGATCCTGGGCTTTTTCTGGTTTGGATCACGTAGTAATGTGGCACCACACTGAAACAGTCAATAGAAGCTGGTTCCGATTAGTATCTTAGAGGATAACGCTGGTTATGTCTGGGTTAGTTCTCGTATTTGCAATCATCTGGCTCGTACCTGCGCATTTTTCGCCTACTTGTTGTCAAGATCCTGGGCTTTTTCTGGTTTGGATCACGTAGCAGTGCGGTACCACACCGTCACAGTCAACTAAACCTGGTTGCGATTAATATTTTGGAGGATAACGCCGGTTATGTCTCGGTTAGGTCTGGGATTTGCCCTGATCTGGCTCCTACTTTCGCATTTTTCGCATACTTGTTGGCCAGGTCCTGGGCTTTTTCTGGTTTGGATCACGTAGTAATGTGGCACCACACTGAAACAGTCAATAGAAGCTGGTTCCGATTAGTATCTTAGAGGATAACGCTAGTTATGGCTGGGTTAGTTCTGGTATATGCAATCATCCGGCACGTACCTGCGCATTTTTCGCCTACTTGTTGTCAAGATCCTGGGCTTTTTCTGGTTTGGATCACGTAGTAGTGCGGTACCACACTGAAACAGCCAATTAAGCCTGGTTCCGATTAATATTTTGGAGAATAACGCCGGCTATGTCTGGGTTAGGTCTGAGATTTGCCCCCATCTGGCTCGTACTTTCGCCTTTCTCGTATACTTGTTGGCCAGATCCAGGGCATTTTCGGGTTTGTATCCCGTCGTAATGTGGTTCCACACCGAAATGTTCAATTATACCTGTTTGCGATTAATATTTTAGAGGATAATGCCGGTTATGTCTCGGTTAGGTCTGGGATTTGCCCTCATCTGGCTCGTACCTTCGCATTATCGCCTACCTGTTGGCAAGATCCTGGGCTTTTTCTGGTTCGGATCACGTAGTAATGCGGTACCACACCGAAACAGTTAATTAAACCTCGTTGCGATTAATATTTTGGAGGATAACGCCGGTTATGTCTGGGTTATGTCCGAGATTTGCCCCCATCTGGCTCGTACTTTCGCATTTCTCGTATACTTGTTGGCCAGATCCAGGGCTTTTTCGGGTTTGTATCCCGTCGTAATGTGGTTCCACACCGAAATGTTCAATTAAAAATGGTTGCGATTAATATTTTAGAGGATAACGCCGGTTATGTCTGGGTTAGGTCTGGGATTTGCCCTCATCTGGCTCGTACTTTCGCATTTCTCGCATACTTGTTGGCCAGATCCTGGGCTTTTTCTTATTTGGATCACGTAGTAATGTGGTTCCACACCGAAAAAGTCAATTAAACCTGGTTGCGATTAATATTCTAGAGGATAACGCCGGTTATGTCTGGGTTGGGTCTGGGATTTGCCCTCATCTGGCTCGTACTTTCGGATTTTTCGCATACTTGTTGGCCAGGACTTGGGTTTTTTGTGGTCTGGTTCCCGTCGTAATGTGGTTCCACACCGAAGCAGGCAATGAAACCTGGTTGCGATGAGTATTTTGGAGGATAACGCTGGTTATGTTTGGGTTAGTTCTGGTATTTGCAACCATCTGGCTGCTACTTTCGCGTTTTTCGCATACATGTTGGCCAGATCCTGGGTTAGGTCTGGTTTGGATCCCGTAGTAATGAGGTTCCACACCGAAACAGACAATTAAACCTGGTTGCGATTAATATTTTAGAGGATAACGCCGGTTATGTCTCGGCTAGGTCTGTGATTTTCCCTCATCTGGCTCGTAATTTCGCATTTTGCGCATACTTGTTGGCCAGATCCTGGGCTTTTCTGGTTTGGATCAAGTAGTAATGTGGTACCACACTGAAACAGTCAATAGAAGCTGGTTCCGATTAGTATCTTAGAGGATAACGCTAGTTATGGCTGGGTTAGTTCTGGTATATGCAATCATCTGGCACGTACCTGCGCATTTTTCGCCTACTTGTTGTCAAGATCCTGGGCTTTTTCTGGTTTGGATCACGTAGTAGTGCGGTACCACACTGAAACAGCCAATTAAGCCTGGTTCCGATTAATATTTTGGAGGATAACGCCGGTTATGTCTCGGTTAGGTCTGGGATTTGCCCTGATCTGGCTCCTACTTTCGCATTTTTCGCATACTTGTTGGCCAGGTCCTGGGCTTTTTCTGGTTTGGATCACGTAGTAATGTGGCACCACACTGAAACAGTCAATAGAAGCTGGTTCCGATTAGTATCTTAGAGGATAACGCTAGTTATGGCTGGGTTAGTTCTGGTATATGCAATCATCTGGCACGTACCTGCGCATTTTTCGCCTACTTGTTGTCAAGATCCTGGGCTTTTTCTGGTTTGGATCACGTAGTAGTGCGGTACCACACTGAAACAGCCAATTAAGCCTGGTTCCGATTAATATTTTGGAGGATAACGCCGGCTATGTCTGGGTTAGGTCTGAGATTTGCCCCCATCTGGCTCGTACTTTCGCATTTCTCGTATACTTGTTGGCCAGATCCAGGGCTTTTTCGGGTTTGTATCCCGTCGTAATGTGGTTCCACACCGAAATGTTCAATTATACCTGGTTGCGATTAATATTTTAGAGGATAACGCCGGTTATGTCTGGGTTAGGTCTGGGATTTGCCCTCATCTGGCTCGTACTTTCGCATTTCTCGCATACTTGATGGCCAGATCCTGGGCTTTTTCTGATTTGGATCACGTAGTAATGTGGTTCCACACCGAAACAGCCAATTAAACCTGGTTGCGATTAATATTCTAGAGGATAACGCCGGTTATGTCTGGGTTGGGTCTGGGATTTGCCCTCATCTTGCTCGTGCTTTCGTATTTTTCGCATACTTGTTGGCCAGAACTTGGCTTTTTTGTGGTTTGGATCCCGTCGTAATGTGGTTCCACACCGAAGCAGGCAATGAAACCTGGTTGCGATGAGTATTTTGGAGGATAACGCCGGTTATGTCTCGGTTAGGTCTGGGATTTGCCCTCATCTGGCTCGTACCTTCGCATTATCGCCTACCTGTTGGCAAGATCCTGGGCTTTTTCTGGTTCGGATCACGTAGTAATGCGGTACCACACCGAAACAGTTAATTAAACCTCGTTGCGATTAATATTTTGGAGGATAACGCCGGTTATGTCTGTGTTATGTCTGAGATTTGCCCCCATCTGGCTCGTACTTTCGCATTTCTCGTATACTTGTTGGCCAGATCCAGGGCTTTTTCGGGTTTGTATCCCGTCGTAATGTGGTTCCACACCGAAATGTTCAATTAAAAATGGTTGCGATTAATATTTTAGAGGATAACGCCGGTTATGTCTGGGTTAGGTCTGGGATTTGCCCTCATCTGGCTCGTACTTTCGCATTTCTCGCATACTTGTTGGCCAGATCCTGGGCTTTTTCTTATTTGGATCACGTAGTAATGTGGTTCCACACCGAAAAAGTCAATTAAACCTGGTTGCGATTAATATTCTAGAGGATAACGCCGGTTATGTCTGGGTTGGGTCTGGGATTTGCCCTCATCTGGCTCGTACTTTCGGATTTTTCGCATACTTGTTGGCCAGGACTTGGGTTTTTTGTGGTCTGGTTCCCGTCGTAATGTGGTTCCACACCGAAGCAGGCAATGAAACCTGGTTGCGATGAGTATTTTGGAGGATAACGCTGGTTATGTTTGGGTTAGATCTGGTATTTGCAACCATCTGGCTGCTACTTTCGCGTTTTTCGCATACATGTTGGCCAGATCCTGGGTTAGGTCTGGTTTGGATCCCGTAGTAATGAGGTTCCACACCGAAACAGACAATTAAACCTGGTTGCGATTAATATTTTAGAGGATAACGCCGGTTATGTCTCGGCTAGGTCTGTGGTTTTCCCTCATCTGGCTCGTAATTTCGCATTTTGCGCATACTTGTTGGCCAGATCCTGGGCTTTTCTGGTTTGGATCAAGTAGTAATGTGGTACCACACTGAAACAGTCAAATAAACCTGGTTCCGATTATTATTTTAGAGGATAACGCAGGTTATGTCTGGGTTAGTTCTGGTATTTGCAATCATCTGGCTCATACTTTCGCGTTTTTCGCATACATGTTGGCCAGATCCTGGGTTTTTTTCGGTTTGGATTCCGTAGTAATGAGGTTCCACACCGAAACAGACAATTAAACCTGGTTGCGATTAATATTTTGGAGGATAACGCCGGTTATGTCTCGGTTAGGTCTGGGATTTGCCCTGATCTGGCTCCTACTTTCGCATTTTTCGCATACTTGTTGGCCAGGTCCTGGGCTTTTTCTGGTTTGGATCACGTAGTAATGTGGCACCACACTGAAACAGTCAATAGAAGCTGGTTCCGATTAGTATCTTAGAGGATAACGCTAGTTATGGCTGGGTTAGTTCTGGTATATGCAATCATCTGGCACGTACCTGCGCATTTTTCGCCTACTTGTTGTCAAGATCCTGGGCTTTTTCTGGTTTGGATCACGTAGTAGTGCGGTACCACACTGAAACAGCCAATTAAGCCTGGTTCCGATTAATATTTTGGAGGATAACGCCGGTTATGGCTCGGTTAGGTCTGGGATTTGCCCTCATCTGGCTCGTACCTTCGCATTATCGCCTACCTGTTGGCAAGATCCTGGGCTTTTTCTGGTTCGGATCACGTAGTAATGCGGTACCACACCGAAACAGTTAATTAAACCTGGTTGCGATTAATATTTTGGAGGATAACGCCGGCTATGTCTGGCCCAGGTCTGAGATTTGCCCCCATCTGGCTCGTACTCTCGCATTTCTCGTATACTTGTTGGCCAGATCCAGGGCTTTTTCGGGTTTGTATCCCGTCGTAATGTGGTTCCACACCGAAATGTTCAATTAAACCTGGTTGCGATTAATATTTCAGAGGATAACGCCGGTTATGTCTGGGTTAGGTCTGGGATTTGCCCTCATCTGGCTCGTACTTTCGCATTTCTCGCATACTTGATGGCCAGATCCTGGGCATTTTCTGATTTGGATCACGTAGTAATGTGGTTCCACACCGAAACAGTCAATTAAACCTGGTTGCGATTAATATTCTAGAGGATAACGCCGGTTATGTCTGGGTTGGGTCTGGGATTTGCCCTCATCTTGCTCGTGCTTTCGTATTTTTCGCATACTTGTTGGCCAGAACTTGGCTTTTTTGTGGTTTGGATCCCGTCGTAATGTGGTTCCACACCGAAGCAGCCAATGAAACCTGGTTGCGATGAGTATTTTGGAGGATAACGCTGGTTATGTTTGGGTTAGTTCTTGTATTTGCAATCATCTGGCTCGTACCTTCGCATTTTTCGCCTACTTGTTGTCAAGATCCTGGGCTTTTTCTGGTTTGGATCACGTAGTAATGCGGTACCACACCGAAACAGTCAATTAAACCTGGTTGCGACTAATATTTTGGAGGATAACGCCGGTTATGTCTCGGTTAGGTCTGGGATTTGCGCTCACCTGGCTCGTACCTTCGCATTTTTCGCCTACTTGTTGGCAAGATCCTGGGCTTTTTCTGGTTCGGATCACGTAGTAATGCGGTACCACACCGAAAAAGTCAATTAAACCTGGTTGCGATTAATATTTTAGAGGATAACGCCGGTCATGTCTCGGTTAGGTCTGGTATTTCCTATCATCTGGCTCCTACTTCCGCATTTTTCGCATACTTGTTGGCCAGATCCTGGACTTTTTCTGATTCGGATCACGTAGTAATGCGGTACCACACCGAAACAGTCAATTAAACCTGGTTGCGATTAATATTTTAGAGGATAACGCCGGTTATGTCTCGGTTAGGTCCGGGATTTCCCCTGATCTGGCTCCTACTTTCGCATTTTCCGCATACTTGTTGGCCAGATCTTGGCCTTTTTCTGGCTTGGACCACGTAGTAATGCGGTACCACACCGAAACAGTCAATTAAACCTGGTTGCGATTAATATTTTGGAGGATAACGCCGGTCATGTCTCGGTTAGGTCTGGGATTTGCCCTCATCTGGCTCGCACTTTCGCATTTTTCGCATACTTTCTGGCCAGATCCTGGCCTTTTTCTGGTTTGGATCACGAAGTAATATGGCACCACACTGAAACAGTCAATAGAAGCTGGTTCCGATTAGTATCTTAGAGGATAACGCTGGTTATGGCTGGGTTAGTTCTGGTATATGCAATCATCTGGCTCGTACCTGCGCATTTTTCGCCTACTTGTTGGCAAGATCCTGGGCTTTTTCTGGTTCGGATCACGTAGTAATGCGGTACCACACCGAAACAGTCAATTAAACCTGGTTGCGATTAATATTTTGGAGGATAACGCCGGTTATGTCTCGGTTAGGTCTGGGATTTGCCCTCATCTGGCCCGTACCTTCGCATTTTTCTCCTACTTGTTGACAAGATCCTGGGCTTTTTCTGGTTCGGATCACGTAGTAATGCGGTACCACACCGAAACAGTCAACTAAACCTGGTTGCGATTAATATTTTGGAGGATAACGCCGGTTATGTCTCGGTTAGGTCTGGGATTTGCCCTCATCTGGCTCGTACCTTCGCATTATCGCCTACCTGTTGGCAAGATCCTTGGCTTTTTCTGGTTCGGATCACGTAGTAATGCGGTACCACACCGAAACACTTAATTAAACCTGGTTGCGATTAATATTTTGGAGGATAACGCCGGCTATGTCTGGGCCAGGTCTGAGATTTGCCCCCATCTGGCTCGTACTCTCGCATTTCTCGTATACTTGTTGGCCAAATCCAGGGCTTTTTCGGGTTTGTATCCCGTCGTAATGTGGTTCCACACCGAAATGTTCAATTAAACCTGGTTGCGATTAATATTTCAGAGGATAACGCCGGTTATGTCTGGGTTAGGTCTGGGATTTGCCCTCATCTGGCTCGTACTTTCGAATTTCTCGCATACTTGATGGCCAGATCCTGGGCTTTTTCTGATTTGGATCACGTGGTAATGTGGTTCCACACCGAAACAGTCAATTAAACCTGGTTGCGATTAATATTCTAGAGGATAACGCCGGTTATGTCTGGGTTGGGTCTGGGATTTGCCCTCATCTTGCTCGTGCTTTCGTATTTTTCGCATACTTGTTGGCCAGAACATGGCTTTTTTGTGGTTTGGATCCCGTCGTAATGTGGTTCCACACCGAAGCAGGCAATGAAACCTGGTTGCGATGAGTATTTTGGAGGATAACGCCGGTTATGTCTCGGTTAGGTCTGGGATTTGCCCTCATCTGGCTTGTACCTTCGCATTATCGCCTACCTGTTGGCAAGATCCTGGGCTTTTTCTTGTTCGGATCACGTAGTAATGCGGTACCACACCTAAACAGTCAATTAAACCTGGTTGCGATTAATATTTTAGACGATAACGCTGGTTATGGCTGGGTTAGTTCTGGTATTTGCAATCATCTGGCTCGTAGCTTCGCATTTTTCGCCTACTTGTTGTCAAGATCCTGGGCTTTCTCTTGTTTGGATCACATAGTAATGCGGCACCGCACCGTAACAGACAATTAAACCTGATTGCGATTAATATTTTGGAGGATAACGCCGGTTATGTCTCGGTTAGGTCTGGGATTTGCCCTCATCTGGCTCGTACCTTTGCATTTTTCGCCTACTTGTTGTCAAGATCCTGGGCTTTTTCTGGTTCGGATCACGTAGTAATGCGGCACCACACCGAAACAGTCAACTAAACCTGGTTGCGATTAATATTTTAAAGGATAACGCCGGTTATGTCTCGGTTAGGTCTGGGATTTGCCCTCATCTGGCTCGTACTTTCACATTTATCGCATACTTGTTGTCCAGATCCTGGCCTTTTTCTGGCTTGGACCACGTAGTAATTAGGTACCACACTGAAACATTCAACTAAACCTGGTTCCGATTAATATTTTAGAGGATAACGCCAGTTATGTCTGGGTTAGTTCTGGTATTTGCCCTCATCTGGCTCGCACTTTCGCATCTATCGCATACTTGATGGCTAGATCCTGGCCTTTTTCTGGTTTGGATCACGTAGTAATGCGGTACCACACCGAAACTGTCAATTAAACCTGGTTGCGATTAATATTTTAGAGGATCACGCCGGTTATGTCTGGCTTAGGTCTGGGATTTGCCCCCATCTGGCTCGTACTTTCGAATTGCTCGTATACTTGTTGGCAAGATCCAGGGCTTTTTCGGGTTTGTATCCCTTCGTAATGTGGTACCGCACCGAAGCAGACAATGAAACCTGGTTGCGATGAATATTTTGGAGGATAACGCAGGTTTTGTTTGGGTGAGGTCTGGTATTTGCAATCATCTGGCTCCTACTTCCGCATTTTTCGCATACTTGTTGGCCAGATCCTGGACTTTTTCTGGTTCGGATCACGTAGTACTGCGGTACCACACCGAAACAGTCAATTAAACCTGGTTGCGATTAATATTTTAGAGGATAACGCCGGTTATGTCTCGGTTAGGTGTGGGATTTGCCCTCATCTGGCTCGCACTTTCGCATTTTTCGCATACTTGTTGGTCAGATCCTGGCCTTTTTCTGGCTTGGACCACGTAGTAATGTGGTACCACACTGAAACAGTCAAATAAACCTGGTTCCGATTCATATTTTAGAGGGTAACGCCGGTTATGTCTGCGATAGGTCTGGTATTTGCCCCCATCTGGTTCGTACTTTCGCATTTTTCGCATACTTGCTGGCCAGATCCTGGCCTTTTTCTGGTCTGTATCACGTAGCAATGTGGTACCACACTGAAACCGTCAATAAAGGCTGGCTCCGATTAGTATCTTAGAGGATAACGCTGGTTATGGCTGGTTTAGTTCTGGTATTTGCAATCATCTGGCTCGTACCTTCGCATTTTTCGCCTACTTCTTGTCAAGATCCTGGGCTTTTTCTGGTCTGGATCACGTAGTAATGCGGTACCACACCGTAACAGACAACTAAACCTGGTTCCGATTAATATTTTAGAGGATAACGCCGGTTATGTCTGGGTTTGCTCTGGTATTTGCCCTCATCTGGCTCGCACTTTCGCATCTATCGCATACTTGATGGCTAGATCCTGGCCTTTTTCTGGTTTGGATCACGTAGTAATGCGGTACCACACCGAAACAGTCAATTAAACCTGGTTGCGAGTAATATTTTAGAGGATAACGCCGGTTATGTCTGGGTTAGGTCTGGGATTTGCCCTGATCTGGCTCCTACTTTCGCATTTTTCGCATACTTGTTGGCCAGATCCTGGCCTTTTTCTGGCTTGGACCACGTAGTAATTAGGTACCACACTGAAACATTCAACTAAATCTGGTTCCGATTAATATTTTAGAGGATAACGCCGGTTATGTCTGGGTTAGTCCTGGTATTTGCCCTCATCTGGCTCGCACTTTCACATCTATCGCATACTTGATAGCTAGATCCTGGCCTTTTCCAGGTTTGGATCACGTAGTAATGCGACCACCACACCGAAACAGTCAATTAAACCTGGTTGCGATTAATATTCTAGAGGGTAACGCCGGTTATGCCTCGGTCAGGTCTGCGATTTGCCCTCATCTGGTTCGTACCTTCGCATTTTTCGCCTACTTGTTGGCAAGATTCTGGGCTTTTTCTGGTTCGGATCACGTATTAATGCGGTACCACACCGAAACAGTCAATTAAACCTGGTTGCGATTAATATTTTGGAAGATAACGCCGGTTATGTCTCGGTTAGGTCTGGGATTTGCCCTCATCTGGCTCGTACTTTCGCCTTTCTCGTATACTTGTTGGCCAGATCCAGGGCTTTTTCGGGTTTGTATCCCGTAGTAATGTGGTTCCGCACCGAAGCAGTCAACGAAACCTGGTTGCGAAGAATATTTTGGAGGATAAGGCTGGTTATGTTTGGGTTAGGTCTGGGACTTGCCCTCATCTGGCTCGTACTTGCGCCTTTCTCGTATACTTGTTGGCCAGATCCAGGGCTTTTTCGGGTTTGTATCCCGCCGTAATGTGGTGCCGCACCGAAGCAGTCAATGAAACCTGGTTGCGAAGAATATTTTGGAGGATAAGGCTGGTTATGTTTGGGTTAGGTCTGGTATTTGCAATCATCTGGCTCCTACTTTCGCATTTTTCGCATACTTGTTGGCCAGATCGTGGCGTTTTTCTGGTTTGGATCACGTAGTAATGCGGTACCACACCGAAACAGTCAATTAAACCTGGGTGCGATTAATATTTTAGAGGATAACGCCGGTTATGTCTCGGTTAGGTCTGGGATATCCAATCCTCTGGCTCATACTTTCGCGTTTTTCGCATACTTCTTGGCCAGATACAGGGTTTTTTCTGGTTTGGATCCCGTATTAATGACGTTCCACACCGAAACAGTCAATTAAACCTCGTTTCGATTAATATTTTAGAGAATAACGCTGGTTATATCTCGGTTAGGTATGGGATTTGCCGTCATCTGGCTCGTACCTTCGCATTTTTCGCATACTTGTTGGCCAGATCCTGGCCTTTTTCTGGCTTGGACCACGTAGTAATGTGGTACCACACTGAAACAGTCAAATAAACCTGGTTGCGATTAATATTTTACAGGATAACGCCGGTTATGTCTCGGTTAGGTCTGGGATTTGCCCTCATCTGGCTCGTACTTTCGCATTTTTCTCATACTTGTTGGCCAGATCCTGGCCTTTTTCTCGCTTGGACCACGTAGTAATTAGGTACCACACTGAAACATTCAACTAAACCTGGTTCCGATTAATATTTTAGAGGATAACGCCGGTTATGTCTGGGTTAGTTCTGGTATTTGCCCTCATCTGACTCGCACTTTCGCATCTATCGCATGCTTGATGGCTAGATCCTGGCCTTTTTCTGGTTTGGATCACGTAGTAATGCGGTACCACACCGAAACAGTCAATTAAACCTGGTTGCCATTAATATTTTAGAGGATAACGCCGGTTATGTCTCGGTTAGGTCTGGGATTTGCCCTGATCTGGCTCCTACTTTCGCATTTTTCGCATACTTGCTGGCCAGATCCTGGCCTTTTTCTGGTCTGTATCACGTAGCAATGTGGTACCACACTGAAACCGTCAATAAAGGCTGGCTCCGATTAGTATCTTAGAGGATAACGCTGGTTATGGCTGGTTTAGTTCTGGTATTTGCAATCATCTGGCTCGTACCTTCGCATTTTTCGCCTACTTCTTGTCAAGATCCTGGCCTTTTTCTGGTCTGTATCACGTAGTAATGTGGTACCACACTGAAACCGCCAATAAAAGCTGGTTCGGATTAGTATCTTAGAGGATAACGGTGGTTATGGCTGGGTTAGTTCTGGTATTTGCAATCATCTGGCTCGTAGCTTCGCATTTTTCGCCTACTTGTTGTCAAGATCCTGGGCTTTTTCTGGTTAGGATCACGTAGTAATGCGGTACCACACCGAAACAGTCAATTAAACCTGGTTGCGATTAATATTTTAGAGGATAACGCCGGTTATGGCTGGGTTAGTTCTGGTATTTGCAATCATCTGGCTCGTACTTTCGCATTTTTCGCATACTTGTTGGCCAGATCCTGGCCTTTTTCTGGCTTGGACCACGTAGTAATTTGGTACCACAGTGAAACATTCAACTAAACCTGGTTCCGAAGAATATTTTAGAGGATAACGCCGGTTATGTCTGGGTTAGTTCTGGTATTTGCCCCCAACAGGCTTGCACTTTCGCATCTATCGCATACATGATAGCTAGATCCTGGCCTTTTTCTGCTTTGGATCACGTAGTAATGCGGTACCTCACCGAAACAGTCAATTAAACATGGTTACGACTAATATATTGGAGGATAACGCCGGTTATGTCTCGGTCAGGTCTGGGATTTGCCTTATCTGGCTCGTACCTTCGCATTTTTCGCCTACTTGTTGGCAAGATCCTGGGCTTTTTCTGGTTCGGATCACGTAGTAATGCGGTACCACACCGAAACAGTCAATTAAACCTGGTTGCGATTAATATTTTAGAGGATAACGCCGGTTATGTCTCGGTTAGGTCTGGGATTTGCGCTCATCTGGCTCGTACCTTTGCATTTTTCGCCTACTTGTTGTCAAGATCCTGGGCTTTTTCTGGTTCGGATCACGTAGTAATGCGGCACCACACCGAAACAGTCAATTAAACCTGGTTGCGATTAATATTTTAAAGGATAACGCAGGTTATGTCTCGGTTAGGTCTGGGATTTGCCCTCATCTGGCTCGTACTTTCGCATTTTTCGCATACTTGTTGGCCAGATCCTGGCCTTTTTCTGGCTTGGACCACGCAGTAATTAGGTACCACACTGAAACGTTCAACTAAACCTGGTTCCGATTAATATTTTAGAGGATATCGCCGGTTATGTCTGGGTTAGTTCTGGTATTTGCCCTCATCTGGCTCGCACTTTCGCATCTATCGCATACTTGATGGCTAGATCCTGGCCTTTTTCTGGTTTGGATCACGTAGTAATGCGGTACCACACCGAAACTGTCAATTAAACCTGGTTGCGATTAATATTTTAGAGGATAACGCCGGTTATGTCTCGGTTAGGTCTGGGATTTGCCCACATCTGGCTCGCACTTTCGCATTTTTCGCATACTTGCTGGCCAGATCCTGGCCTTTTTCTGGTCTGTATCACGTAGTAATGTGGTACCACACTGAAACCGTCAATAAAAGCTGGTTCCGATTAGTATCTCAGAGGATAACGCTGGTTATGGCTGGGTTAGTTCTGGTATTTGCAATCATCTGGCTCGTACTTTCGCATTTTTCGCATACTTGTTGGCCAGATCCTGGCCTTTTTCTGGCTTGGACCACGTAGTAATTTGGTACCACAGTGAAACATTCAACTAAACCTGGTTCCGAAGAATATTTTAGAGGATAACGCCGGTTATGTCTGGGTTAGTTCTGGTATTTGCCCCCATCAGGCTTGCACTTTCGCATCTATCGCATACATGATAGCTAGATCCTGGCCTTTTTCTGGTTTGGATCACGTAGTAATGCGGTACCTCACCGAAACAGTCAATTAAACATGGTTGCGACTAATATATTGGAGGATAACGCCGGTTATGTCTCGGTTAGGTCTGGGATTTGCCTTATCTGGCTCGTACCTTCGCATTTTTCGCCTACTTGTTGGCAAGATCCTGGGCTTTTTCTGGTTCGGATCACGTAGTAATGCGGTACCACACCGAAACAGTCAATTAAACCTGGTTGCGATTAATATTTTAGAGGATAACGCCGGTTATGTCTCGGTTAGGTCTGGGATTTGCCCTCATCTGGCTCGTACCTTTGCATTTTTCGCCTACTTGTTGTCAAGATCCTGGGCTTTTTCTGGTTCGGATCACGTAGTAATGCGGCACCACACCGAAACAGTCAATTAAACCTGGTTGCGATTTATATTTTAAAGGATAACGCAGGTTATGTCTCGGTTAGGTCTGGGATTTGCCCTCATCTGGCTCGTACTTTCGCATTTTTCGCATACTTGTTGGCCAGATCCTGGCCTTTTTCTGGCTTGGACCACACAGTAATTAGGTACCACACTGAAACGTTCAACTAAACCTGGTTCCGATTAATATTTTAGAGGATATCGCCGGTTATGTTTGGGTTAGTTCTGGTATTTGCCCTCATCTGGCTCGCACTTTCGCATCTATCGCATACTTGATGGCTAGATCCTGGCCTTTTTCTGGTTTGGATCACGTAGTAATGCGGTACCACACCGAAACTGTCAATTAAACCTGGTTGCGATTTATATTTTAGAGGATAACGCCGGTTATGTCTGGCTTAGGTCTGGTATTTGCCCTCATCTGGCTCGTACTTCCGCATTTTTCGCATACTTGTTGGCCAGATCCTGGACTTTTTCTGGTTCGGATCACGTAGTAATGCGGTACCACACCGAAACAGTCAATTAAACCTGGTTGCGATTAATATTTTAGAGGATAACGCCCGTTATGTTTGGGTTAGGTCTGGGATTTGCCCTCATCTGGCTCGTACTTTCGCATTTTTCGCATACTTGTTGGCAAGATCCTGGGCTTTTTCTGGTTTGGATCACGTTGTAATGCGGCACCGCACCGTAACAGTCAATTAAACCTGATTGCGATTAATATTTTGGAGGATAACGCCGGTTATGTCTCGGTTAGGTCTGGGATTTGCCCTCATCTGGCTCGTACTTTCGCCTTTCTCGTATACTTGTTGGCCAGATCCAGGGCTTTTTCGGGTTTGTATCCCGTAGTAATGTGGTCCCGCACCGAAGCAGTCAACGAAACCTGGTTGCGAAGAATATTTTGGAGGATAAGGCTGGTTATGTTTGGGTTAGGTCTGGGACTTGCCCTCATCTGGCTCGTACTTGCGCCTTTCTCGTATACTTGTTGGCCAGATCCAGGGCTTTTTCGGGTTTGTATCCCGCCGTAATGTGGTTCCGCACCGAAGCAGTCAATGAAACCTGGTTGCGAAGAATATTTTGGAGGATAAGGCTGGTTATGTTTGGGTTAGGTCTGGTATTTGCAATCATCTGGCTCCTACTTTCGCATTTTTCGCATACTTGTTGGCCAGATCGTGGCGTTTTTCTGGTTTGGATCACGTAGTAATGCGGTACCACACCGAAACAGTCAATTAAACCTGGGTGCGATTAATATTTTAGAGGATAACGCCGGTTATGTCTCGGTTAGGTCTGGGATATCCAATCCTCTGGCTCATACTTTCGCGTTTTTCGCATACTTCTTGGCCAGATACAGGGTTTTTTCTGGTTTGGATCCCGTATTAATGACGTTCCACACCGAAACAGTCAATTAAACCTGGTTTCGATTAATATTTTAGAGAATAACGCTGGTTATATCTCGGTTAGGTATGGGATTTGCCGTCATCTGGCTCGTACCTTCGCATTTTTCGCATACTTGTTGGCCAGATCCTGGCCTTTTTCTGGCTTGGACCACGTAGTAATGTGGTACCACACTGAAACAGTCAAATAAACCTGGTTGCGATTAATATTTTACAGGATAACGCCGGTTATGTCTCGGTTAGGTCTGGGATTTGCCCTGATCTGGCTCCTACTTTCGAATTTTTCGCATACTTGTTGGCCAGATCCTGGCCTTTTTCTGGCTTGGATCACGTAGTAATGCGGTACCACACCGAAACAGTCAATTAAACCTGGTTGCGATTAATCTTTTAGAGGATAACGCCGGTTATGTCTCGGTTAGGTCTGGGATTTGCCCTCATCTGGCTCGCACTTTCGCATTTTTCGCATACTTGTTGGCCAGATCCTGGCCTTTTTCAGGCTTGGACCACGTAGTAACGTGGAACCACACTGAAACGGTCAAATAAACCTGGTTCCGATTAATATTTTAGAGGATAACGCCGGCTATGTCTGGGATAGGTCTGGTATTTGCACTCATCTGGCTCGTACTTTCGCATTTTTCGCATACTTGCTGGCCAGATCCTGGCCTTTTTCTGGTCTGTATCACGTAGTAATGTGGTACCACACTGAAACCGCCAATAAAAGCTGGTTCGGATTAGTATCTTAGAGGATAACGGTGGTTATGGCTGGGTTAGTTCTGGTATTTGCAATCATCTGGCTCGTAGCTTCGCATTTTTCGCCTACTTGTTGTCAAGATCCTGGGCTTTTTCTGGTTAGGATCACGTAGTAATGCGGTACCACACCGAAACAGTCAATTAAACCTGGTTGCGATTAATATTTTAGAGGATAACGCCGGTTATGGCTGGGTTAGTTCTGGTATTTGCAATCATCTGGCTCGTACTTTCGCATTTTTCGCATACTTGTTGGCCAGATCCTGGCCTTTTTCTGGCTTGGACCACGTAGTAATTTGGTACCACAGTGAAACATTCAACTAAACCTGGTTCCGAAGAATATTTTAGAGGATAACGCCGGTTATGTCTGGGTTAGTTCTGGTATTTGCCCCCAACAGGCTTGCACTTTCGCATCTATCGCATACATGATAGCTAGATCCTGGCCTTTTTCTGCTTTGGATCACGTAGTAATGCGGTACCTCACCGAAACAGTCAATTAAACATGGTTACGACTAATATATTGGAGGATAACGCCGGTTATGTCTCGGTCAGGTCTGGGATTTGCCTTATCTGGCTCGTACCTTCGCATTTTTCGCCTACTTGTTGGCAAGATCCTGGGCTTTTTCTGGTTCGGATCACGTAGTAATGCGGTACCACACCGAAACAGTCAATTAAACCTGGTTGCGATTAATATTTTAGAGGATAACGCCGGTTATGTCTCGGTTAGGTCTGGGATTTGCGCTCATCTGGCTCGTACCTTTGCATTTTTCGCCTACTTGTTGTCAAGATCCTGGGCTTTTTCTGGTTCGGATCACGTAGTAATGCGGCACCACACCGAAACAGTCAATTAAACCTGGTTGCGATTAATATTTTAAAGGATAACGCAGGTTATGTCTCGGTTAGGTCTGGGATTTGCCCTCATCTGGCTCGTACTTTCGCATTTTTCGCATACTTGTTGGCCAGATCCTGGCCTTTTTCTGGCTTGGACCACGCAGTAATTAGGTACCACACTGAAACGTTCAACTAAACCTGGTTCCGATTAATATTTTAGAGGATATCGCCGGTTATGTCTGGGTTAGTTCTGGTATTTGCCCTCATCTGGCTCGCACTTTCGCATCTATCGCATACTTGATGGCTAGATCCTGGCCTTTTTCTGGTTTGGATCACGTAGTAATGCGGTACCACACCGAAACTGTCAATTAAACCTGGTTGCGATTAATATTTTAGAGGATAACGCCGGTTATGTCTCGGTTAGGTCTGGGATTTGCCCACATCTGGCTCGCACTTTCGCATTTTTCGCATACTTGCTGGCCAGATCCTGGCCTTTTTCTGGTCTGTATCACGTAGTAATGTGGTACCACACTGAAACCGTCAATAAAAGCTGGTTCCGATTAGTATCTCAGAGGATAACGCTGGTTATGGCTGGGTTAGTTCTGGTATTTGCAATCATCTGGCTCGTACTTTCGCATTTTTCGCATACTTGTTGGCCAGATCCTGGCCTTTTTCTGGCTTGGACCACGTAGTAATTTGGTACCACAGTGAAACATTCAACTAAACCTGGTTCCGAAGAATATTTTAGAGGATAACGCCGGTTATGTCTGGGTTAGTTCTGGTATTTGCCCCCATCAGGCTTGCACTTTCGCATCTATCGCATACATGATAGCTAGATCCTGGCCTTTTTCTGGTTTGGATCACGTAGTAATGCGGTACCTCACCGAAACAGTCAATTAAACATGGTTGCGACTAATATATTGGAGGATAACGCCGGTTATGTCTCGGTTAGGTCTGGGATTTGCCTTATCTGGCTCGTACCTTCGCATTTTTCGCCTACTTGTTGGCAAGATCCTGGGCTTTTTCTGGTTCGGATCACGTAGTAATGCGGTACCACACCGAAACAGTCAATTAAACCTGGTTGCGATTAATATTTTAGAGGATAACGCCGGTTATGTCTCGGTTAGGTCTGGGATTTGCCCTCATCTGGCTCGTACCTTTGCATTTTTCGCCTACTTGTTGTCAAGATCCTGGGCTTTTTCTGGTTCGGATCACGTAGTAATGCGGCACCACACCGAAACAGTCAATTAAACCTGGTTGCGATTAATATTTTAAAGGATAACGCAGGTTATGTCTCGGTTAGGTCTGGGATTTGCCCTCATCTGGCTCGTACTTTCGCATTTTTCGCATACTTGTTGGCCAGATCCTGGCCTTTTTCTGGCTTGGACCGCACAGTAATTAGGTACCACACTGAAACGTTCAACTAAACCTGGTTCCGATTAATATTTTAGAGGATATCGCCGGTTATGTTTGGGTTAGTTCTGGTATTTGCCCTCATCTGGCTCGCACTTTCGCATCTATCGCATACTTGATGGCTAGATCCTGGCCTTTTTCTGGTTTGGATCACGTAGTAATGCGGTACCACACCGAAACTGTCAATTAAACCTGGTTGCGATTAATATTTTAGAGGATAACGCCGGTTATGTCTGGCTTAGGTCTGGTATTTGCCCTCATCTGGCTCGTACTTCCGCATTTTTCGCATACTTGTTGGCCAGATCCTGGACTTTTTCTGGTTCGGATCACGTAGTAATGCGGTACCACACCGAAACAGTCAATTAAACCTGGTTGCGATTAATATTTTAGAGGATAACGCCCGTTATGTTTGGGTTAGGTCTGGGATTTGCCCTCATCTGGCTCGTACTTTCGCATTTTTCGCATACTTGTTGGCAAGATCCTGGGCTTTTTCTGGTTTGGATCACGTTGTAATGCGGCACCGCACCGTAACAGTCAATTAAACCTGATTGCGATTAATATTTTGGAGGATAACGCCGGTTATGTCTCGGTTAGGTCTGGGATTTGCCCTCATCTGGCTCGTGCCTTTGCATTTTTCGCCTACTTGTTGTCAAGATCCTGGGCTTTTTCTGGTTTGGATCACGTAGTAATGCGGTACCACACCGAAACAGTCAATTAAACCTGGTTGCGATTAATCTTTTAGAGGATAACGCCGGTTATGTCTCGGTTAGGTCTGGGATTTGCTCTCATCTGGCTCGCACTTTCGCATTTTTCGCATACTTGTTGGCCAGGTCCTGGCCTTTTTCAGGCTTGGACCACGTAGTAACGTGGTACCACACTGAAACGGTCAAATAAACCTGGTTCCGATTAATATTTTAGAGGATAACGCCGGCTATGTCTGGGATAGGTCTGGTATTTGCCCTCATCTGGCTCGTACTTTCGCATTTTTCGCCTACTTGTTGTCAAGATCCTGGCTTTTTCTGGTTTGGATCACGTAGTAATGCGGTACCACAACGAAACAGTCAATTAAACCTGGTTGCCATTATTATTTTAGAGGATAACGCCGGTTATGTCTCGGTTAGGTCTGGGATTTGCCCTGATCTGGCTCCTACTTTCGAATTTTTCGCATACTTGTTGGCCAGATCCTGGCCTTTTTCTGGCTTGGATCACGTAGTAATGCGGTACCACACCGAAACAGTCAATTAAACCTGGTTGCGATTAATCTTTTAGAGGATAACGCCGGTTATGTCTCGGTTAGGTCTGGGATTTGCCCTCATCTGGCTCGCACTTTCGCATTTTTCGCATACTTGTTGGCCAGATCCTGGCCTTTTTCAGGCTTGGACCACGTAGTAACGTGGAACCACACTGAAACGGTCAAATAAACCTGGTTCCGATTAATATTTTAGAGGATAACGCCGGCTATGTCTGGGATAGGTCTGGTATTTGCACTCATCTGGCTCGTACTTTCGCATTTTTCGCATACTTGCTGGCCAGATCCTGGCCTTTTTCTGGTCTGTATCACGTAGTAATGTGGTACCACACTGAAACCGCCAATAAAAGCTGGTTCGGATTAGTATCTTAGAGGATAACGGTGGTTATGGCTGGGTTAGTTCTGGTATTTGCAATCATCTGGCTCGTAGCTTCGCATTTTTCGCCTACTTGTTGTCAAGATCCTGGGCTTTTTCTGGTTAGGATCACGTAGTAATGCGGTACCACACCGAAACAGTCAATTAAACCTGGTTGCGATTAATATTTTAGAGGATAACGCCGGTTATGGCTGGGTTAGTTCTGGTATTTGCAATCATCTGGCTCGTACTTTCGCATTTTTCGCATACTTGTTGGCCAGATCCTGGCCTTTTTCTGGCTTGGACCACGTAGTAATTTGGTACCACAGTGAAACATTCAACTAAACCTGGTTCCGAAGAATATTTTAGAGGATAACGCCGGTTATGTCTGGGTTAGTTCTGGTATTTGCCCCCAACAGGCTTGCACTTTCGCATCTATCGCATACATGATAGCTAGATCCTGGCCTTTTTCTGCTTTGGATCACGTAGTAATGCGGTACCTCACCGAAACAGTCAATTAAACATGGTTACGACTAATATATTGGAGGATAACGCCGGTTATGTCTCGGTCAGGTCTGGGATTTGCCTTATCTGGCTCGTACCTTCGCATTTTTCGCCTACTTGTTGGCAAGATCCTGGGCTTTTTCTGGTTCGGATCACGTAGTAATGCGGTACCACACCGAAACAGTCAATTAAACCTGGTTGCGATTAATATTTTAGAGGATAACGCCGGTTATGTCTCGGTTAGGTCTGGGATTTGCGCTCATCTGGCTCGTACCTTTGCATTTTTCGCCTACTTGTTGTCAAGATCCTGGGCTTTTTCTGGTTCGGATCACGTAGTAATGCGGCACCACACCGAAACAGTCAATTAAACCTGGTTGCGATTAATATTTTAAAGGATAACGCAGGTTATGTCTCGGTTAGGTCTGGGATTTGCCCTCATCTGGCTCGTACTTTCGCATTTTTCGCATACTTGTTGGCCAGATCCTGGCCTTTTTCTGGCTTGGACCACGCAGTAATTAGGTACCACACTGAAACGTTCAACTAAACCTGGTTCCGATTAATATTTTAGAGGATATCGCCGGTTATGTCTGGGTTAGTTCTGGTATTTGCCCTCATCTGGCTCGCACTTTCGCATCTATCGCATACTTGATGGCTAGATCCTGGCCTTTTTCTGGTTTGGATCACGTAGTAATGCGGTACCACACCGAAACTGTCAATTAAACCTGGTTGCGATTAATATTTTAGAGGATAACGCCGGTTATGTCTCGGTTAGGTCTGGGATTTGCCCACATCTGGCTCGCACTTTCGCATTTTTCGCATACTTGCTGGCCAGATCCTGGCCTTTTTCTGGTCTGTATCACGTAGTAATGTGGTACCACACTGAAACCGTCAATAAAAGCTGGTTCCGATTAGTATCTCAGAGGATAACGCTGGTTATGGCTGGGTTAGTTCTGGTATTTGCAATCATCTGGCTCGTACTTTCGCATTTTTCGCATACTTGTTGGCCAGATCCTGGCCTTTTTCTGGCTTGGACCACGTAGTAATTTGGTACCACAGTGAAACATTCAACTAAACCTGGTTCCGAAGAATATTTTAGAGGATAACGCCGGTTATGTCTGGGTTAGTTCTGGTATTTGCCCCCATCAGGCTTGCACTTTCGCATCTATCGCATACATGATAGCTAGATCCTGGCCTTTTTCTGGTTTGGATCACGTAGTAATGCGGTACCTCACCGAAACAGTCAATTAAACATGGTTGCGACTAATATATTGGAGGATAACGCCGGTTATGTCTCGGTTAGGTCTGGGATTTGCCTTATCTGGCTCGTACCTTCGCATTTTTCGCCTACTTGTTGGCAAGATCCTGGGCTTTTTCTGGTTCGGATCACGTAGTAATGCGGTACCACACCGAAACAGTCAATTAAACCTGGTTGCGATTAATATTTTAGAGGATAACGCCGGTTATGTCTCGGTTAGGTCTGGGATTTGCCCTCATCTGGCTCGTACCTTTGCATTTTTCGCCTACTTGTTGTCAAGATCCTGGGCTTTTTCTGGTTCGGATCACGTAGTAATGCGGCACCACACCGAAACAGTCAATTAAACCTGGTTGCGATTAATATTTTAAAGGATAACGCAGGTTATGTCTCGGTTAGGTCTGGGATTTGCCCTCATCTGGCTCGTACTTTCGCATTTTTCGCATACTTGTTGGCCAGATCCTGGCCTTTTTCTGGCTTGGACCACACAGTAATTAGGTACCACACTGAAACGTTCAACTAAACCTGGTTCCGATTAATATTTTAGAGGATATCGCCGGTTATGTTTGGGTTAGTTCTGGTATTTGCCCTCATCTGGCTCGCACTTTCGCATCTATCGCATACTTGATGGCTAGATCCTGGCCTTTTTCTGGTTTGGATCACGTAGTAATGCGGTACCACACCGAAACTGTCAATTAAACCTGGTTGCGATTAATATTTTAGAGGATAACGCCGGTTATGTCTGGCTTAGGTCTGGTATTTGCCCTCATCTGGCTCGTACTTCCGCATTTTTCGCATACTTGTTGGCCAGATCCTGGACTTTTTCTGGTTCGGATCACGTAGTAATGCGGTACCACACCGAAACAGTCAATTAAACCTGGTTGCGATTAATATTTTAGAGGATAACGCCCGTTATGTTTGGGTTAGGTCTGGGATTTGCCCTCATCTGGCTCGCACTTTCGCATCTATCGCATACTTGATGGCTAGATCCTGGCCTTTTTCTGGTTTGGATCACGTAGTAATGCGGTACCACACCGAAACTGTCAATTAAACCTGGTTGCGATTAATATTTTAGAGGATAACGCCGGTTATGTCTCGGTTAGGTCTGGGATTTGCCCACATCTGGCTCGCACTTTCGCATTTTTCGCATACTTGCTGGCCAGATCCTGGCCTTTTTCTGGTCTGTATCACGTAGTAATGTGGTACCACACTGAAACCGTCAATAAAAGCTGGTTCCGATTAGTATCTCAGAGGATAACGCTGGTTATGGCTGGGTTAGTTCTGGTATTTGCAATCATCTGGCTCGTACTTTCGCATTTTTCGCATACTTGTTGGCCAGATCCTGGCCTTTTTCTGGCTTGGACCACGTAGTAATTTGGTACCACAGTGAAACATTCAACTAAACCTGGTTCCGAAGAATATTTTAGAGGATAACGCCGGTTATGTCTGGGTTAGTTCTGGTATTTGCCCCCATCAGGCTTGCACTTTCGCATCTATCGCATACATGATAGCTAGATCCTGGCCTTTTTCTGGTTTGGATCACGTAGTAATGCGGTACCTCACCGAAACAGTCAATTAAACATGGTTGCGACTAATATATTGGAGGATAACGCCGGTTATGTCTCGGTTAGGTCTGGGATTTGCCTTATCTGGCTCGTACCGTCGCATTTTTCGCCTACTTGTTGGCAAGATCCTGGGCTTTTTCTGGTTCGGATCACGTAGTAATGCGGTACCACACCGAAACAGTCAATTAAACCTGGTTGCGATTAATATTTTAGAGGATAACGCCGGTTATGTCTCGGTTAGTTCTGGGATTTGCCCTCATTTGGCTCGTACCTTTGCATTTTTCGCCTACTTGTTGTCAAGATCCTGGGCTTTTTCTGGTTCGGATCACGTAGTAATGCGGCACCACACCGAAACAGTCAATTAAACCTGGTTGCGATTAATATTTTAAAGGATAACGCAGGTTATGTCTCGGTTAGGTCTGGGATTTGCCCTCATCTGGCTCGTACTTTCGCATTTTTCGCATACTTGTTGGCCAGATCCTGGCCTTTTTCTGGCTTGGACCACACAGTAATTAGGTACCACACTGAAACGTTCAACTAAACCTGGTTCCGATTAATATTTTAGAGGATATCGCCGGTTATGTTTGGGTTAGTTCTGGTATTTGCCCTCATCTGGCTCGCACTTTCGCATCTATCGCATACTTGATGGCTAGATCCTGGCCTTTTTCTGGTTTGGATCACGTAGTAATGCGGTACCACACCGAAACTGTCAATTAAACCTGGTTGCGATTAATATTTTAGAGGATAACGCCGGTTATGTCTGGCTTAGGTCTGGTATTTGCCCTCATCTGGCTCGTACTTCCGCATTTTTCGCATACTTGTTGGCCAGATCCTGGACTTTTTCTGGTTCGGATCACGTAGTAATGCGGTACCACACCGAAACAGTCAATTAAACCTGGTTGCGATTAATATTTTAGAGGATAACGCCCGTTATGTTTGGGTTAGGTCTGGGATTTGCCCTCATCTGGCTCGTACTTTCGCATTTTTCGCATACTTGTTGGCAAGATCCTGGGCTTTTTCTGGTTTGGATCACGTTGTAATGCGGCACCGCACCGTAACAGTCAATTAAACCTGATTGCGATTAATATTTTGGAGGATAACGCCGGTTATGTCTCGGTTAGGTCTGGGATTTGCCCTCATCTGGCTCGTACCTTTGCATTTTTCGCCTACTTGTTGTCAAGATCCTGGGCTTTTTCTGGTTTGGATCACGTAGTAATGCGGTACCACACCGAAACAGTCAATTAAACCTGGTTGCGATTAATCTTTTAGAGGATAACGCCGGTTATGTCTCGGTTAGGTCTGGGATTTGCTCTCATCTGGCTCGCACTTTCGCATTTTTCGCATACTTGTTGGCCAGGTCCTGGCCTTTTTCAGGCTTGGACCACGTAGTAACGTGGTACCACACTGAAACGGTCAAATAAACCTGGTTCCGATTAATATTTTAGAGGATAACGCCGGCTATGTCTGGGATAGGTCTGGTATTTGCCCTCATCTGGCTCGTACTTTCGCATTTTTCGCCTACTTGTTGTCAAGATCCTGGCTTTTTCTGGTTTGGATCACGTAGTAATGCGGTACCACAACGAAACAGTCAATTAAACCTGGTTGCGATTAATATTTTAGAGGATAACGCCGGTTATGTATGTCTCGGTTAGGTCTGGGATTTGCCCTCATCTGGCTCGCACTTTCGCATCTATCGCATACTTGATGGCTAGATCCTGGCCTTTTTCTGGTTCGGATCACGTAGTAATGCGGTACCACACCGAAACTGTCTATTAAACCTGGTTGCGATTAATATTTTAGAGGATAACGCCGGTTATGTCTCGGTTATGTCTGGGATTTGCCCTCATCTGGCTCGTACTTTCGCATTTTTCGCATACTTGTTGGCCAGATCCTGGCCTTCTTCTGGCTTGGACCACGTAGTAATTATGTACCACACTGAAACATTCAACTAAACCTGGTTGCGGTTAATATTTTAGAGGATAACGCCGGTTATGTCTGGGTTAGGTCTGGGATTTGCCCTCATCTGGCTCGTACCTTTGCATTTTTCGCCTACTTGTTGTCAAGATCCTGGGCTTTTTCTGGTTCGGATCACGTAGTAATGCGGCACCACACCGAAACAGTCAATTAAACCTGGTTGCGATTAATATTTTAAAGGATAACGCAGGTTATGTCTCGGTTAGGTCTGGGATTTGCCCTCATCTGGCTCGCACTTTCGCATTTTTCGCATACTTGTTGGCGAGATCCTGGCCTTTTTCTGGCTTGGACCACGCAGTAATTAGGTACCACACTGAAACATTCAACTAAACCTGGTTCCGATTAATATTTTAGAGGATATCGCCGGTTATGTCTGGGTTAGTTCTGGTATTTGCCCTCATCTGGCTCGCACTTTCGCATCTATCGCATACTTGATGGCTAGATCCTGGCCTTTTTCTGGTTTGGATCACGTAGTAATGCGGTACCACACCGAAACTGTCAATTAAACCTGGTTGCGATTAATATTTTAGCGGATAACGCCGGTTATGTCTAGCTTAGGTCTGGGATTTGCCCTCATCTGGCTCGTACTTCCGCATTTTTCGCATACTTGTTGGCCAGATCCAGGGCTTTTTCGGGTTTGTACCCCGTCGTAATGTGGTTCCGCACCGAAGCAGTCAATGAAACCTGGTTGCGATGAATATTTTGGAGGATAACGCTGGTTATGTTTGGGTTAGGTCTGGTATTTGCCCTCATCTGGCTCGTACCTTCGCATTTTTCGCCTACTTGTTGGCAAGATTCTGGGCTTTTTCTGGTTCGGATCACGTAGTAATGCGGTGCCACACCGAAACAGTCAATTAAACCTGGTTGCGATTAATATTTTGGAGGATAACGCCGGTTATGTCTCCGTTAGGTCTGGGATTTGCCTTATCTGGCTAGTACCTTCGCATTTTTCGCCTACTTGTTGGCCAGATCCAGGGCTTTTTCGGGTTTGTACCCCGTCGTAATGTGGTTCCGCACCGAAGCAGTCAATGAAACCTGGTTGCCATTAAGATTTTAGAGGATAACGCCGGTTATGTCTCGGTTAGGTCTGGGATTTGCCCTGATCTGGCTCCTACTTTCGAATTTTTCGCATACTTGTTGGCCAGATCCTGGCCTTTTTCTGGCTTGGATCACGTAGTAATGCGGTACCACACCGAAACAGTCAATTAAACCTGGTTGCGATTAATCTTTTAGAGGATAACGCCGGTTATGTCTCGGTTAGGTCTGGGATTTGCCCTCATCTGGCTCGTACTTTCGCATTTTTCGCATACTTGTTGGCCAGATCCTGGCCTATTTCTGGCTTGGACCACGTAGTAATTAGGTACCACACTGAAACATTCAACTAAACCTGGTTCCGATTAATATTTTAGAGGATAACGCAGGTTATGTCTCGGTTAGGTCTGGGATTTGCCCTCATCTGGCTCGCACTTTCGCATCTATCGCATACTTGATGGCTAGATCCTGGCCCTTTTCTGGTTCGGATCACGTAGTAATGCGGTACCACACCGAAACTGTCAATTAAACCTGGTTGCGATTAATATTTTAGAGGATAACGCCGGTTATGTCTCGGTTAGGTCTGGGATTTGCCCTCATCTGGCTCGTACTTTCGCATTTTTCGCATACTTGTTGGCCAGATCCTGGCCTTCTTCTGGCTTGGACCACGTAGTAATTATGTACCACACTGAAACATTCAACTAAACCTGGTTGCGGTTAATATTTTAGAGGATAACGCCGGTTATGTCTCGGTTAGGTCTGGGATTTGCGCTCATCTGGCTCGTACCTTTGCATTTTTCGCCTACTTGTTGTCAAGATCCTGGGCTTTTTCTGGTTCGGATCACGTAGTAATGCGGCACCACACCGAAACAGTCAATTAAACCTGGTTGCGATTAATATTTTAAAGGATAACGCAGGTTATGTCTCGGTTAGGTCTGGGATTTGCCCTCATCTGGCTCGTACTTTCGCATTTTTCGCATACTTGTTGGCCAGATCCTGGCCTTTTCCTGGCTTGGACCACGCAGTAATTAGGTACCACACTGAAACGTTCAACTAAACCTGGTTCCGATTAATATTTTAGAGGATATCGCCGGTTATGTCTGGGTTATTTCTGGTATTTGCCCTCATCTGGCTCGCACTTTCGCATCTATCGCATACTTGATGGCTAGATCCTGGCCTTTTTCTGGTTCGGATCACGTAGTAATGCGGTACCACACCGAAACTGTCTATTAAACCTGGTTGCGATTAATATTTTAGAGGATAACGCCGGTTATGTCTCGGTTATGTCTGGGATTTGCCCTCACCTGGCTCGTACTTTCGCATTTTTCGCATACTTGTTGGCCAGATCCTGGCCTTCTTCTGGCTTGGACCACGTAGTAATTATGTACCACACTGAAACATTCAACTAAACCTGGTTGCGGTTAATATTTTAGAGGATAACGCCGGTTATGTCTGGGTTAGGTCTGGGATTTGCCCTCATCTGGCTCGTACCTTTGCATTTTTCGCCTACTTGTTGTCAAGATCCTGGGATTTTTCTGGTTCGGATCACGTAGTAATGCGGCACCACACCGAAACAGTCAATTAAACCTGGTTGCGATTAATATTTTAAAGGATAACGCAGGTTATGTCTCGGTTAGGTCTGGGATTTGCCCTCATCTGGCTCGCACTTTCGCATTTTTCGCATACTTGTTGGCGAGATCCTGGCCTTTTTCTGGCTTGGACCACGCAGTAATTAGGTACCACACTGAAACATTCAACTAAACCTGGTTCCGATTAATATTTTAGAGGATATCGCCGGTTATGTCTGGGTTAGTTCTTTTATTTGCCCTCATCTGGCTCGCACTTTCGCATCTATCGCATACTTGATGGCTAGATCCTGGCCTTTTTCTGGTTTGGATCACGTAGTAATGCGGTACCACACCGAAACTGTCAATTAAACCTGGTTGCGATTAATATTTTAGAGGATAACGCCGGTTATGTATGTCTCGGTTAGGTCTGGGATTTGCCCTCATCTGGCTCGCACTTTCGCATCTATCGCATACTTGATGGCTAGATCCTGGCCTTTTTCTGGTTCGGATCACGTAGTAATGCGGTACCACACCGAAGCTGTCTATTAAACCTGGTTGCGATTAATATTTTAGAGGATAACGCCGGTTATGTCTCGGTTATGTCTGGGATTTGCCCTCACCTGGCTCGTACTTTCGCATTTTTCGCATACTTGTTGGCCAGATCCTGGCCTTCTTCTGGCTTGGACCACGTAGTAATTATGTACCACACTGAAACATTCAACTAAACCTGGTTGCGGTTAATATTTTAGAGGATAACGCCGGTTATGTCTGGGTTAGGTCTGGGATTTGCCCTCATCTGGCTCGTACCTTTGCATTTTTCGCCTACTTGTTGTCAAGATCCTGGGCTTTTTCTGGTTCGGATCACGTAGTAATGCGGCACCACACCGAAACAGTCAATTAAACCTGGTTGCGATGAATATTTTGGAGGATAACGCTGGTTATGTTTGGGTTAGGTCTGGTATTTGCGCTCATCTGGCTCGTACCTTTGCATTTTTCGCCTACTTGTTGTCAAGATCCTGGGCTTTTTCTGGTTCGGATCACGTAGTAATGCGGCACCACACCGAAACAGACAATTAAACCTGGTTGCGATTAATATTTTAAAGGATAACGCAGGTTATGTCTCGGTTAGGTCTGGGATTTGCCCTCATCTGGCTCGTACTTTCGCATTTTTCGCATACTTGTTGGCCAGATCCTGGCCTTTTTCTGGCTTGGACCACGCAGTAATTAGGTACCACACTGAAACGTTCAACTAAACCTGGTTCCGATTAATATTTTAGAGGATATCGCCGGTTATGTCTGGGTTAGTTCTGGTATTTGCCCTCATCTGGCTCGCACTTTCGCATCTATCGCATACTTGATGGCTAGATCCTGGCCTTTTTCTGGTTTGGATCACGTAGTAATGCGGTACCACACCGAAACTGTCAATTAAACCTGGTTGCGACTAATATATAGGAGGATAACGCCGGTTATGTCTCGGTTAGGTCTGGGATTTGCCTTATCTGGCTCGTACCTTCGCATTTTTCGCATACTTGCTGGCCAGATCCTGGCCTTTTTCTGGTCTGTATCACGTAGTAATGTGGTACCACACTGAAACCGTCAATAAAAGCTGGTTCCGATTAGTATCTCAGAGGATAACGCTGGTTATGGCTGGGTTAGTTCTGGTATTTGCAATCATCTGGCTCGTACTTTCGCATTTTTCGCATACTTGTTGGCCAGATCCTGGCCTTTTTCTGGCTTGGACCACGTAGTAATTTGGTACCACAGTGAAACATTCAACTAAACCTGGTTCCGAAGAATATTTTAGAGGATAACGCCGGTTATGTCTGGGTTAGTTCTGGTATTTGCCCCCATCAGGCTTGCACTTTCGCATCTATCGCATACATGATAGCTAGATCCTGGCCTTTTTCTGGTTTGGATCACGTAGTAATGCGGTACCTCACCGAAACAGTCAATTAAACATGGTTGCGACTAATATATAGGAGGATAACGCCGGTTATGTCTCGGTTAGGTCTGGGATTTGCCTTATCTGGCTCGTACCTTCGCATTTTTCGCCTACTTGTTGGCAAGATCCTGGGCTTTTTCTGGTTCGGATCACGTAGTAATGCGGTACCACACCGAAACAGTCAATTAAACCTGGTTGCGATTAATATTTTAGAGGATAACGCCGGTTATGTCTCGGTTAGGTCTGGGATTTGCCCTCATCTGGCTCGTACCTTTGCATTTTTCGCCTACTTGTTGTCAAGATCCTGGGCTTTTTCTGGTTCGGATCACGTAGTAATGCGGCACCACACCGAAACAGTCAATTAAACCTGGTTGCGATTAATATTTTAAAGGATAACGCAGGTTATGTCTCGGTTAGGTCTGGGATTTGCCCTCATCTGGCTCGTACTTTCGCATTTTTCGCATACTTGTTGGCCAGATCCTGGCCTTTTTCTGGCTTGGACCACACAGTAATTAGGTACCACACTGAAACGTTCAACTAAACCTGGTTCCGATTAATATTTTAGAGGATATCGCCGGTTATGTCTGGGTTAGTTCTGGTATTTGCCCTCATCTGGCTCGCACTTTCGCATCTATCGCATACTTGATGGCTAGATCCTGGCCTTTTTCTGGTTTGGATCACGTAGTAATGCGGTACCACACCGAAACTGTCAATTAAACCTGGTTGCGATTAATATTTTAGAGGATAACGCCGGTTATGTCTGGCTTAGGTCTGGTATTTGCCCTCATCTGGCTCGTACTTCCGCATTTTTCGCATACTTGTTGGCCAGATCCTGGACTTTTTCTGGTTCGGATCACGTAGTAATGCGGTACCACACCGAAACAGTCAATTAAACCTGGTTGCGATTAATATTTTAGAGGATAACGCCCGTTATGTTTGGGTTAGGTCTGGGATTTGCCCTCATCTGGCTCGTACTTTCGCATTTTTCGCATACTGGTTGGCAAGATCCTGGGCTTTTTCTGGTTTGGATCACGTTGTAATGCGGCACCGCACCGTAACAGTCAATTAAACCTGGTTGCGATTAATATTTTGGAGGATAACGCCGGTTATGTCTCGGTTAGGTCTGGGATTTGCCCTCATCTGGCTCGTACCTTTGCATTTTTCGCCTACTTGTTGTCAAGATCCTGGGCTTTTTCTGGTTTGGATCACGTAGTAATGCGGTACCACACCGAAACAGTCAATTAAACCTGGTTGCGATTAATCTTTTAGAGGATAACGCCGGTTATGTCTCGGTTAGGTCTGGGATTTGCTCTCATCTGGCTCGCACTTTCGCATTTTTCGCATACTTGTTGGCCAGATCCTGGCCTTTTTCAGGCTTGGACCACGTAGTAACGTGGTACCACACTGAAACGGTCAAATAAACCTGGTTCCGATTAATATTTTAGAGGATAACGCCGGCTATATCTGGGATAGATCTGGTATTTGCCCTCATCTGGCTCGTACTTTCGCATTTTTCGCATACTTGCTGGCCAGATCCTGGCCTTTTTCTGGTCTGTATCACGTAGTAATGTGGTACCACACTGAAACCGCCAATAAAAGCTGGTTCGGATTAGTATCTTTGAGGATAACGGTGGTTATGGCTGGGTTAGTTCTGGTATTTGCAATCATCTGGCTCGTAGCTTCGCATTTTTCGCCAACTTGTTGGCAAGATCCTGGGCTTTTTCTGGTTCGGATCACGTAGTAATGCGGTTCCACACCGAAACTGTCAATTAAACCTTGTTGCGATTATTACTTTGGAAGATAACGCCGGTTATGTCTCGGTTAGGTCTGGGATTTGCCCTCATCTGGCTCGTACCTTTGCATTTTTCGCCTACTTGTTGTCAAGATCCTGGGCTTTTTCTGGTTAGGATCACGTAGTAAAGCGGTACCACACCGAAACAGTCAATTAAACCTGGTTGCGATTAATATTTTAGAGGATAACGCCGGTTATGTCTCGGTTAGGTCTGGGATTTGCCCTCATCTGGCTCGTACTTTCGCATTTTTCGCATACTTGTTGGCCAGATCCTGGCCTTTTTCTGGCTTGGACCACGTAGTAATTAGGTACCACACTGAAACATTCAACTAAACCTGGTTCCGATTAATATTTTAGAGGATAACGCCGGTTATGTCTGGGTTAGTTCTGGTATTTGCCCTCATCTGGCTCGCACTTTCGCATTTTTCGCATACTTGCTGGCCAGATCCTGGCCTTTTTCTGGTCTGTATCACGTAGTAATGTGGTACCACACTGAAACCGTCAATAAAAGCTGGTTCCGATTAGTATCTTAGAGGATAACGGTGGTTATGGCTGGGTTAGTTCTGGTATTTGCAATCATCTGGCTCGTAGGTTCGCATTTTTCGCCAACTTGTTGGCAAGATCCTGGGCTTTTTCTGGTTCGGATCACGTAGTAATGCGGTTCCACACCGAAACTGTCAATTAAACCTTGTTGCGATTATTACTTTGGAGGATAACGCCGGTTATGTCTCGGTTAGGTCTAGGATTTGCCCTCATCTGGCTCGTACCTTTGCATTTTTCGCCTACTTGTTGTCAAGATCCTGGCTTTTTCTGGTTTGGATCACGTAGTAATGCGGTACCACAACGAAACAGTCAATTAAACCTGGTTGCGATTAATATTTTAGAGGATAACGCCGGTTATGTATGTCTCGGTTAGGTCTGGGATTTGCCCTCATCTGGCTCGCACTTTCGCATTTTTCGCATACTTGTTGGCGAGATCCTGGCCTTTTTCTGGCTTGGACCACGCAGTAATTAGGTACCACACTGAAACATTCAACTAAACCTGGTTCCGATTAATATTTTAGAGGATATCGCCGGTTATGTCTGGGTTAGTTCTGGTATTTGCCCTCATCTGGCTCGCACTTTCGCATCTATCGCATACTTGATGGCTAGATCCTGGCCTTTTTCTGGTTTGGATCACGTAGTAATGCGGTACCACACCGAAACTGTCAATTAAACCTGGTTGCGATTAATATTTTAGCGGATAACGCCGGTTATGTCTAGCTTAGGTCTGGGATTTGCCCTCATCTGGCTCGTACTTCCGCATTTTTCGCATACTTGTTGGCCAGATCCTGGCCTTCTTCTGGCTTGGACCACGTAGTAATTATGTACCACACTGAAACATTCAACTAAACCTGGTTGCGTTTAATATTTTAGAGGATAACGCCGGTTATGTCTGGGTTAGGTCTGGGATTTGCCCTCATCTGGCTCGTACCTTTGCATTTTTCGCCTACTCGTTGTCAAGATCCTGGGATTTTTCTGGTTCGGATCACGTAGTAATGCGGCACCACACCGAAACAGTCAATTAAACCTGGTTGCGATTAATATTTTAAAGGATAACGCAGGTTATGTCTCGGTTAGGTCTGGGATTTGCCCTCATCTGGCTCGCACTTTCGCATTTTTCGCATACTTGTTGGCGAGATCCTGGCCTTTTTCTGGCTTGGACCACGCAGTAATTAGGTACCACACTGAAACATTCAACTAAACCTGGTTCCGATTAATATTTTAGAGGATATCGCCGGTTATGTCTGGGTTAGTTCTTTTATTTGCCCTCATCTGGCTCGCACTTTCGCATCTATCGCATACTTGATGGCTAGATCCTGGCCTTTTTCTGGTTTGGATCACGTAGTAATGCGGTACCACACCGAAACTGTCAATTAAACCTGGTTGCGATTAATATTTTAGAGGATAACGCCGGTTATGTATGTCTCGGTTAGGTCTGGGATTTGCCCTCATCTGGCTCGCACTTTCGCATCTATCGCATACTTGATGGCTAGATCCTGGCCTTTTTCTGGTTCGGATCACGTAGTAATGCGGTACCACACCGAAGCTGTCTATTAAACCTGGTTGCGATTAATATTTTAGAGGATATCGCCGGTTATGTCTCGGTTATGTCTGGGATTTGCCCTCACCTGGCTCGTACTTTCGCATTTTTCGCATACTTGTTGGCCAGATCCTGGCCTTCTTCTGGCTTGGACCACGTAGTAATTATGTACCACACTGAAACATTCAACTAAACCTGGTTGCGGTTAATATTTTAGAGGATAACGCCGGTTATGTCTGGGTTAGGTCTGGGATTTGCCCTCATCTGGCTCGTACCTTTGCATTTTTCGCCTACTTGTTGTCAAGATCCTGGGCTTTTTCTGGTTCGGATCACGTAGTAATGCGGCACCACACCGAAACAGTCAATTAAACCTGGTTGCGATGAATATTTTGGAGGATAACGCTGGTTATGTTTGGGTTAGGTCTGGTATTTGCGCTCATCTGGCTCGTACCTTTGCATTTTTCGCCTACTTGTTGTCAAGATCCTGGGCTTTTTCTGGTTCGGATCACGTAGTAATGCGGCACCACACCGAAACAGTCAATTAAACCTGGTTGCGATTAATATTTTAAAGGATAACGCAGGTTATGTCTCGGTTAGGTCTGGGATTTGCCCTCATCTGGCTCGTACTTTCGCATTTTTCGCATACTTGTTGGCCAGATCCTGGCCTTTTTCTGGCTTGGACCACGCAGTAATTAGGTACCACACTGAAACGTTCAACTAAACCTGGTTCCGATTAATATTTTAGAGGATATCGCCGGTTATGTCTGGGTTAGTTCTGGTATTTGCCCTCATCTGGCTCGCACTTTCGCATCTATCGCATACTTGATGGCTAGATCCTGGCCTTTTTCTGGTTTGGATCACGTAGTAATGCGGTACCACACCGAAACTGTCAATTAAACCTGGTTGCGATTAATATTTTAGAGGATAACGCCGGTTATGTCTCGGTTAGGTCTGGGATTTGCCCACATCTGGCTCGCACTTTCGCATTTTTCGCATACTTGCTGGCCAGATCCTGGCCTTTTTCTGGTCTGTATCACGTAGTAATGTGGTACCACACTGAAACCGTCAATAAAAGCTGGTTCCGATTAGTATCTCAGAGGATAACGCTGGTTATGGCTGGGTTAGTTCTGGTATTTGCAATCATCTGGCTCGTACTTTCGCATTTTTCGCATACTTGTTGGCCAGATCCTGGCCTTTTTCTGGCTTGGACCACGTAGTAATTTGGTACCACAGTGAAACATTCAACTAAACCTGGTTCCGAAGAATATTTTAGAGGATAACGCCGGTTATGTCTGGGTTAGTTCTGGTATTTGCCCCCATCAGGCTTGCACTTTCGCATCTATCGCATACATGATAGCTAGATCCTGGCCTTTTTCTGGTTTGGATCACGTAGTAATGCGGTACCTCACCGAAACAGTCAATTAAACATGGTTGCGACTAATATATAGGAGGATAACGCCGGTTATGTCTCGGTTAGGTCTGGGATTTGCCTTATCTGGCTCGTACCTTCGCATTTTTCGCCTACTTGTTGGCAAGATCCTGGGCTTTTTCTGGTTCGGATCACGTAGTAATGCGGTACCACACCGAAACAGTCAATTAAACCTGGTTGCGATTAATATTTTAGAGGATAACGCCGGTTATGTCTCGGTTAGGTCTGGGATTTGCCCTCATCTGGCTCGTACCTTTGCATTTTTCGCCTACTTGTTGTCAAGATCCTGGGCTTTTTCTGGTTCGGATCACGTAGTAATGCGGCACCACACCGAAACAGTCAATTAAACCTGGTTGCGATTAATATTTTAAAGGATAACGCAGGTTATGTCTCGGTTAGGTCTGGGATTTGCCCTCATCTGGCTCGTACTTTCGCATTTTTCGCATACTTGTTGGCCAGATCCTGGCCTTTTTCTGGCTTGGACCACACAGTAATTAGGTACCACACTGAAACGTTCAACTAAACCTGGTTCCGATTAATATTTTAGAGGATATCGCCGGTTATGTCTGGGTTAGTTCTGGTATTTGCCCTCATCTGGCTCGCACTTTCGCATCTATCGCATACTTGATGGCTAGATCCTGGCCTTTTTCTGGTTTGGATCACGTAGTAATGCGGTACCACACCGAAACTGTCAATTAAACCTGGTTGCGATTAATATTTTAGAGGATAACGCCGGTTATGTCTGGCTTAGGTCTGGTATTTGCCCTCATCTGGCTCGTACTTCCGCATTTTTCGCATACTTGTTGGCCAGATCCTGGACTTTTTCTGGTTCGGATCACGTAGTAATGCGGTACCACACCGAAACAGTCAATTAAACCTGGTTGCGATTAATATTTTAGAGGATAACGCCCGTTATGTTTGGGTTAGGTCTGGGATTTGCCCTCATCTGGCTCGTACTTTCGCATTTTTCGCATACTTGTTGGCAAGATCCTGGGCTTTTTCTGGTTTGGATCACGTAGTAATGCGGTACCACACCGAAACAGTCAATTAAACCTGGTTGCGATTAATCTTTTAGAGGATAACGCCGGTTATGTCTCGGTTAGGTCTGGGATTTGCTCTCATCTGGCTCGCACTTTCGCATTTTTCGCATACTTGTTGGCCAGATCCTGGCCTTTTTCAGGCTTGGACCACGTAGTAACGTGGTACCACACTGAAACGGTCAAATAAACCTGGTTCCGATTAATATTTTAGAGGATAACGACGGCTATGTCTGGGATAGGTCTGGTATTTGCCCTCATCTGGCTCGTACTTTCGCATTTTTCGCATACTTGCTGGCCAGATCCTGGCCTTTTTCTGGTCTGTATCACGTAGTAATGTGGTACCACACTGAAACCGCCAATAAAAGCTGGTTCGGATTAGTATCTTTGAGGATAACGGTGGTTATGGCTGGGTTAGTTCTGGTATTTGCAATCATCTGGCTCGTAGCTTCGCATTTTTCGCCAACTTGTTGGCAAGATCCTGGGCTTTTTCTGGTTCGGATCACGTAGTAATGCGGTTCCACACCGAAACTGTCAATTAAACCTTGTTGCGATTATTACTTTGGAAGATAACGCCGGTTATGTCTCGGTTAGTTCTGGGATTTGCCCTCATCTGGCTCGTACCTTTGCATTTTTCGCCTACTTGTTGTCAAGATCCTGGGCTTTTTCTGGTTAGGATCACGTAGTAAAGCGGTACCACACCGAAACAGTCAATTAAACCTGGTTGCGATTAATATTTTAGAGGATAACGCCGGTTATGTCTCGGTTAGGTCTGGGATTTGCCCTCATCTGGCTCGTACTTTCGCATTTTTCGCATACTTGTTGGCCAGATCCTGGCCTTTTTCTGGCTTGGACCACGTAGTAATTAGGTACCACACTGAAACATTCAACTAAACCTGGTTCCGATTAATATTTTAGAGGATAACGCCGGTTATGTCTGGGTTAGTTCTGGTATTTGCCCTCATCTGGCTCGCACTTTCGCATCTATCGCATACTTGATGGCTAGATCCTGGCATTTTTCTGGCTTGGATCACGTCTTAATGCGGTACCACAACGAAACAGTCAATTAAACCTGGTTGCGATTAATATTTTAGAGGATAACGCCGATTATGTATGTCTCGGTTAGGTCTGGGATTTGCCCTCATCTGGCTCGCACTTTCGCATCTATCGCATACTTGATGGCTAGATCCTGGCCTTTTTCTGGTTTGGATCACGTAGTAATGCGGTACCACACCGAAACAGTCAATTAAACCTGGTTGCGATTAATATTTTAGAGGATAACGCCGGTTATGTCTCGGTTAGGTCTGGGATTTGCCCTCATCTGGCTCGCACTTTCGCATTTTTCGCATACTTGCTGGCCAGATCCTGGCCTTTTTCTGGTCTGTATCACGTAGTAATGTGGTACCACACTGAAACCGTCAATAAAAGCTGGTTCCGATTAGTATCTTAGAGGATAACGGTGGTTATGGCTGGGTTAGTTCTGGTATTTGCAATCATCTGGCTCGTAGGTTCGCATTTTTCGCCAACTTGTTGGCAAGATCCTGGGCTTTTTCTGGTTCGGATCACGTAGTAATGCGGTTCCGCACCGAAACTGTCAATTAAACCTTGTTGCGATTATTACTTTGGAGGATAACGCCGGTTATGTCTCGGTTAGGTCTAGGATTTGCCCTCATCTGGCTCGTACCTTTGCATTTTTCGCCTACTTGTTGTCAAGATCCTGGCTTTTTCTGGTTTGGATCACGTAGTAATGCGGTACCACAACGAAACAGTCAATTAAACCTGGTTGCGATTAATATTTTAGAGGATAACGCCGGTTATGTATGTCTCGGTTAGGTCTGGGATTTGCCCTCATCTGGCTCGCACTTTCGCATCTATCGCATACTTGATGGCTAGATCCTGGCCTTTTTCTGGTTCGGATCACGTAGTAATGCGGTACCACACCGAAACTGTCTATTAAACCTGGTTGCGATTAATATTTTAGAGGATAACGCAGGTTATGTCTCGGTTAGGTCTGGGATTTGCCCTCATCTGGCTCGCACTTTCGCATTTTTCGCATACTTGTTGGCGAGATCCTGGCCTTTTTCTGGCTTGGACCACGCAGTAATTAGGTACCACACTGAAACATTCAACTAAACCTGGTTCCGATTAATATTTTAGAGGATATCGCCGGTTATGTCTGGGTTAGTTCTGGTATTTGCCCTCATCTGGCTCGCACTTTCGCATCTATCGCATACTTGATGGCTAGATCCTGTCCTTTTTCTGGTTTGGATCACGTAGTAATGCGGTACCACACCGAAACTGTCAATTAAACCTGGTTGCGATTAATATTTTAGCGGATAACGCCGGTTATGTCTAGCTTAGGTCTGGGATTTGCCCTCATCTGGCTCGTACTTCCGCATTTTTCGCATACTTGTTGGCCAGATCCAGGGCTTTTTCGGGTTTGTACCCCGTCGTAATGTGGTTCCGCACCGAAGCAGTCAATGAAACCTGGTTGCGATGAATATTTTGGAGGATAACGCTGGTTATGTTTGGGTTAGGTCTGGTATTTGCCCTCATCTGGCTCGTACCTTCGCATTTTTCGCCTACTTGTTGGCAAGATTCTGGGCTTTTTCTGGTTCGGATCACGTAGTAATGCGGTACCACACCGAAACAGTCAATTAAACCTGGTTGCGATTAATATTTTGGAGGATAACGCCGGTTATGTCTCCGTTAGGTCTGGGATTTGCCTCATCTGGCTAGTACCTTCGCATTTTTCGCCTACTTGTTGGCCAGATCCAGGGCTTTTTCGGGTTTGTACCCCGTCGTAATGTGGTTCCGCACCGAAGCAGTCAATGAAACCTGGTTGCCATTAATATTTTAGAGGATAACGCCGGTTATGTCTCGGTTAGGTCTGGGATTTGCCCTGATCTGGCTCCTACTTTCGAATTTTTCGCATACTTGTTGGCCAGATCCTGGCCTTTTTCTGGCTTGGATCACGTAGTAATGCGGTACCACACCGAAACAGTCAATTAAACCTGGTTGCGATTAATCTTTTAGAGGATAACGCCGGTTATGTCTCGGTTAGGTCTGGGATTTGCCCTCATCTGGCTCGCACTTTCGCATTTTTCGCATACTTGTTGGCCAGATCCTGGGCTTTTTCAGGCTTGGACCACGTAGTAACGTGGAACCACACTGAAACGGTCAAATAAACCTGGTTCCGATTAATATTTTAGAGGATAACGCCGGCTATGTCTGGGATAGGTCTGGTATTTGCACTCATCTGGCTCGTACTTTCGCATTTTTCGCATACTTGCTGGCCAGATCCTGGCCTTTTTCTGGTCTGTGTCACGTAGTAATGTGGTACCACACTGAAACCGCCAATAAAAGCTGGTTCGGATTAGTATCTTAGAGGATAACGGTGGTTATGGCTGGGTTAGTTCTGGTATTTGCAATCATCTGGCTCGTAGCTTCGCATTTTTCGCCTACTTGTTGTCAAGATCCTGGGCTTTTTCTGGTTAGGATCACGTAGTAATGCGGTACCACACCGAAACAGTCAATTAAACCTGGTTGCGATTAATATTTTAGACGATAACGCCGGTTATGTCTCGGTTAGGTCTGGGATTTGCCCTCATCGGGCTCGTACTTTCGCATTTTTCGCATACTTGTTGGCCAGATCCTGGCCTTGTTCTGGCTTGGACCACGTAGTAATTAGGTACCACACTGAAACATTCAACTAAACCTGGTTCCGATTAATATTTTAGAGGATAACGCCGGTTATGTCTGGGTTTGCTCTGGTATTTGCCCTCATCTGGCTCGCACTTTCGCATCTATCGCATACTTGATGGCTAGATCCTGGCCTTTTTCTGGTTTGGATCACGTAGTAATGCGGCACCACACCGAAACAGTCAATTAAACCTGGTTGCGATTAATATTTTAGAGGATAACGCCGGTTATGTCTCGGTTAGGTCTGGGATTTGCCATGATCTGGCTCCTACTTTCGCATTTTTCGCATACTTGTTGGCCAGATCCTGGCCTTTTTCTGGCTTGGATCACGTAGCAATGCGGTACCACAACGAAACAGTCAATTAAACCTGGTTGCGATTAATATTTTAGAGGATAACGCCGGTTATGTCTCGGTTAGGTCTGGGATTTGCCCTCATCTGGCTCGCACTTTCGCATTTTTCGCATACTTGTTGGCCAGATCCTGGGCTTTTTCAGGCTTGGACCACGTAGTAACGTGGAACCACACTGAAACGGTCAAATAAACCTGGTTCCGATTAATATTTTAGAGGATAACGCCGGCTATGTCTGGGATAGGTCTGGTATTTGCACTCATCTGGCTCGTACTTTCGCATTTTTCGCATACTTGCTGGCCAGATCCTGGCCTTTTTCTGGTCTGTGTCACGTAGTAATGTGGTACCACACTGAAACCGCCAATAAAAGCTGGTTCGGATTAGTATCTTAGAGGATAACGGTGGTTATGGCTGGGTTAGTTCTGGTATTTGCAATCATCTGGCTCGTAGCTTCGCATTTTTCGCCTACTTGTTGTCAAGATCCTGGGCTTTTTCTGGTTAGGATCACGTAGTAATGCGGTACCACACCGAAACAGTCAATTAAACCTGGTTGCGATTAATATTTTAGACGATAACGCCGGTTATGTCTCGGTTAGGTCTGGGATTTGCCCTCATCGGGCTCGTACTTTCGCATTTTTCGCATACTTGTTGGCCAGATCCTGGCCTTGTTCTGGCTTGGACCACGTAGTAATTAGGTACCACACTGAAACATTCAACTAAACCTGGTTCCGATTAATATTTTAGAGGATAACGCCGGTTATGTCTGGGTTTGCTCTGGTATTTGCCCTCATCTGGCTCGCACTTTCGCATCTATCGCATACTTGATGGCTAGATCCTGGCCTTTTTCTGGTTTGGATCACGTAGTAATGCGGCACCACACCGAAACAGTCAATTAAACCTGGTTGCGATTAATATTTTAGAGGATAACGCCGGTTATGTCTCGGTTAGGTCTGGGATTTGCCATGATCTGGCTCCTACTTTCGCATTTTTCGCATACTTGTTGGCCAGATCCTGGCCTTTTTCTGGCTTGGATCACGTAGCAATGCGGTACCACAACGAAACAGTCAATTAAACCTGGTTGCGATTAATATTTTAGAGGATAACGCCGGTTATGTCTCGGTTAGGTCTGGGATTTGCCCTCATCTGGCTCGCGCTTTCGCATCTATCGCATACTTGATGGCTAGATCCTGGCCTTTTTCTGGTTTGGATCACGTAGTAATGCGGTACCACACCGAAACAGTCAATTAAACCTGGTTGCGATTAATATTTTAGAGGATAACGCCGGTTATGTCTCGGTTAGGTCTGGGATTTGCCCACATCTGGCTCGCACTTTCGCATTTTTCGCATACTTGCTGGCCAGATCCTGGCCTTTTTCTGGTCTGTATCACGTAGTAATGTGGTACCACACTGAAACCGTCAATAAAAGCTGGTTCCGATTAGTATCTCAGAGGATAACGCTGGTTATGGCTGGGTTAGTTCTGGTATTTGCAATCATCTGGCTCGTACTTTCGCATTTTTCGCCTACTTGTTGGCAAGATCCTGGGCTTTTTCTGGTTCGGATCACGTAGTAATGCGGTACCGCACCGAAACAGTCAATTAAACCTGGTTGCGATTAATATTTTAGAGGATAACGCCGGTTATGTCTCGGTTAGGTCTGGGATTTGCCCTCATCTGGCTCGTACCTTTGCATTTTTCGCCTACTTGTTGTCAAGATCCTGGGCTTTTTCTGGTTCGGATCACGTAGTAATGCGGCACCACACCGAAACAGTCAATTAAACCTGGTTGCGATTAATATTTTAAAGGATAACGCAGGTTATGTCTCGGTTAGGTCTGGGATTTGCCCTCATCTGGCTCGTACTTTCGCATTTTTCGCATACTTGTTGGCCAGATCCTGGCCTTTTTCTGGCTTGGACCACGCAGTAATTAGGTACCACACTGAAACGTTCAACTAAACCTGGTTCCGATTAATATTTTAGAGGATATCGCCGGTTATGTCTGGGTTAGTTCTGGTATTTGCCCTCATCTGGCTCGCACTTTCGCATCTATCGCATACTTGATGGCTAGATCCTGGCCTTTTTCTGGTTTGGATCACGTAGTAATGCGGTACCACACCGAAACTGTCAATTAAACCTGGTTGCGATTAATATTTTAGAGGATAACGCCGGTTATGTCTGGCTTAGGTCTGGTATTTGCCCTCATCTGGCTCGTACTTCCGCATTTTTCGCATACTTGTTGGCCAGATCCTGGACTTTTTCTGGTTCGGATCACGTAGTAATGCGGTAACACACCGAAACAGTCAATTAAACCTGGTTGCGATTAATATTTTAGAGGATAACGCCCGTTATGTTTGGGTTAGGTCTGGGATTTGCCCTCATCTGGCTCGTACTTTCGCATTTTTCGCATACTTGTTGGCAAGATCCTGGGCTTTTTCTGGTTTGGATCACGTTGTAATGCGGCACCGCACCGTAACAGTCAATTAAACCTGATTGCGATTAATATTTTGGAGGATAACGCCGGTTATGTCTCGGTTAGGTCTGGGATTTGCCCTCATCTGGCTCGTACCTTTGCATTTTTCGCCTACTTGTTGTCAAGATCCTGGGCTTTTTCTGGTTTGGATCACGTAGTAATGCGGTACCACACCGAAACAGTCAATTAAACCTGGTTGCGATTAATCTTTTAGAGGATAACGCCGGTTATGTCTCGGTTAGGTCTGGGATTTGCCCTCATCTGGCTTGCACATTCGCATTTTTCGCATACTTGTTGGCCAGATCCTGGCCTTTTTCAGGCTTGGACCACGTAGTAACGTGGTACCACACTGAAACGGTCAAATAAACCTGGTTCCGATTAATATTTTAGAGGACAACGCCGGCTATGTCTGGGATAGGTCTGGTATTTGCCCTCATCTGGCTCGTACTTTCGCATTTTTCGCATACTTGCTGGCCAGATCCTGGCCTTTTTCTGGTCTGTATCATGTAGTAATGTGGTACCACACTGAAACCGCCAATAAAAGCTGGTTCGGATTAGTATCTTTGAGGATAACGGTGGTTATGGCTGGGTTAGTTCTGGTATTTGCAATCATCTGGCTCGTAGCTTCGCATTTTTCGCCAACTTGTTGGCAAGATCCTGGGCTTTTTCTGGTTCGGATCACGTAGTAATGCGGTTCCACACCGAAACTGTCAATTAAACCTTGTTGCGATTATTACTATGGAAGATAACGCCGGTTATGTCTCGGTTAGGTCTGGGATTTGCCCTCATCTGGCTCGTACCTTTGCATTTTTCGCCTACTTGTTGTCAAGATCCTGGGCGTTTTCTGGTTAGGATCACGTAGTAAAGCGGTACCACACCGAAACAGTCAATTAAACCTGGTTGCGATTAATATTTTAGAGGATAACGCCGGTTATGTCTCGGTTAGGTCTGGGATTTGCCCTCATCTGGCTCGTACTTTCGCATTTTTCGCATACTTGTTGGCCAGATCCTGGCCTTTTTCTGGCTTGGACCACGTAGTAATTAGGTACCACACTGAAACATTCAACTAAACCTGGTTCCGATTAATATTTTAGAGGATAACGCAGGTTATGTCTGGGTTAGTTCTGGTATTTGCCCTCATCTGGCTCGCACTTTCGCATCTATCGCATACTTGATGGCTAGATCCTGGCATTTTTCTGGCTTGGATCACGTAGTAATGCGGTACCACAACGAAACAGTCAATTAAACCTGGTTGCGATTAATATTTTAGAGGATAACGCCGGTTATGTATGTCTCGGTTAGGTCTGGGATTTGCCCTCATCTGGCTCGCACTTTCGCATCTATCGCATACTTGATGGCTAGATCCTGGCCTTTTTCTGGTTTGGATCACGTAGTAATGCGGTACCACACCGAAACAGTCAATTAAACCTGGTTGCGATTAATATTTTAGAGGATAACGCCGGTTATGTCTCGGTTAGGTCGGGGATTTGCCCTCATCTGGCTCGCACTTTCGCATTTTTCGCATACTTGCTGGCCAGATCCTGGCCTTTTTCTGGTCTGTATCACGTAGTAATGTGGTACCACACTGAAACCGTCAATAAAAGCTGGTTCCGATTAGTATCTTAGAGGATAACGGTGGTTATGGCTGGGTTAGTTCTGGTATTTGCAATCATCTGGCTCGTAGCTTCGCATTTTTCGCCAACTTGTTGGCAAGATCCTGGGCTTTTTCTGGTTCGGATCACGTAGTAATGCGGTTCCACACCGAAACTGTCAATTAAACCTTGTTGCGATTATTACTTTGGAGGATAACGCCGGTTATGTCTCGGTTAGGTCTAGGATTTGCCCTCATCTGGCTCGTACCTTTGCATTTTTCGCCTACTTGTTGTCAAGATCCTGGGCTTTTTCTGGTTAGGATCACGTAGTAAAGCGGTACCACACCGAAACAGTCAATTAAACCTGGTTGCGATTAATATTTTAGAGGATAACGCCGGTTATGTCTCGGTTAGGTCTGGGATTTGCCCTCATCTGGCTCGTACTTTCGCATTTTTCGCATACTTGTTGGCCAGATCCTGGCCTTTTTCTGGCTTGGACCACGTAGTAATTAGGTACCACACTGAAACATTCAACTAAACCTGGTTCCGATTAATATTTTAGAGGACAACGCCGGCTATGTCTGGGATAGGTCTGGTATTTGCCCTCATCTGGCTCGCACTTTCGCATCTATCGCATACTTGATGGCTAGATCCTGGCCTTTTTCTGGTTTGGATCACGTAGTAATGCGGTACCACACCGAAACTGTCAATTAAACCTGGTTGCGATTAATATTTTAGAGGATAACGCCGGTTATGTCTGGCTTAGGTCTGGTATTTGCCCTCATCTGGCTCGTACTTCCGCATTTTTCGCATACTTGTTGGCCAGATCCTGGACTTTTTCTGGTTCGGATCACGTAGTAATGCGGTAACACACCGAAACAGTCAATTAAACCTGGTTGCGATTAATATTTTAGAGGATAACGCCCGTTATGTTTGGGTTAGGTCTGGGATTTGCCCTCATCTGGCTCGTACTTTCGCATTTTTCGCATACTTGTTGGCAAGATCCTGGGCTTTTTCTGGTTTGGATCACGTTGTAATGCGGCACCGCACCGTAACAGTCAATTAAACCTGATTGCGATTAATATTTTGGAGGATAACGCCGGTTATGTCTCGGTTAGGTCTGGGATTTGCCCTCATCTGGCTCGTACCTTTGCATTTTTCGCCTACTTGTTGTCAAGATCCTGGGCTTTTTCTGGTTTGGATCACGTAGTAATGCGGTACCACACCGAAACAGTCAATTAAACCTGGTTGCGATTAATCTTTTAGAGGATAACGCCGGTTATGTCTCGGTTAGGTCTGGGATTTGCCCTCATCTGGCTTGCACATTCGCATTTTTCGCATACTTGTTGGCCAGATCCTGGCCTTTTTCAGGCTTGGACCACGTAGTAACGTGGTACCACACTGAAACGGTCAAATAAACCTGGTTCCGATTAATATTTTAGAGGACAACGCCGGCTATGTCTGGGATAGGTCTGGTATTTGCCCTCATCTGGCTCGTACTTTCGCATTTTTCGCATACTTGCTGGCCAGATCCTGGCCTTTTTCTGGTCTGTATCATGTAGTAATGTGGTACCACACTGAAACCGCCAATAAAAGCTGGTTCGGATTAGTATCTTTGAGGATAACGGTGGTTATGGCTGGGTTAGTTCTGGTATTTGCAATCATCTGGCTCGTAGCTTCGCATTTTTCGCCAACTTGTTGGCAAGATCCTGGGCTTTTTCTGGTTCGGATCACGTAGTAATGCGGTTCCACACCGAAACTGTCAATTAAACCTTGTTGCGATTATTACTATGGAAGATAACGCCGGTTATGTCTCGGTTAGGTCTGGGATTTGCCCTCATCTGGCTCGTACCTTTGCATTTTTCGCCTACTTGTTGTCAAGATCCTGGGCTTTTTCTGGTTAGGATCACGTAGTAAAGCGGTACCACACCGAAACAGTCAATTAAACCTGGTTGCGATTAATATTTTAGAGGATAACGCCGGTTATGTCTCGGTTAGGTCTGGGATTTGCCCTCATCTGGCTCGTACTTTCGCATTTTTCGCATACTTGTTGGCCAGATCCTGGCCTTTTTCTGGCTTGGACCACGTAGTAATTAGGTACCACACTGAAACATTCAACTAAACCTGGTTCCGATTAATATTTTAGAGGATAACGCAGGTTATGTCTGGGTTAGTTCTGGTATTTGCCCTCATCTGGCTCGCACTTTCGCATCTATCGCATACTTGATGGCTAGATCCTGGCATTTTTCTGGCTTGGATCACGTAGTAATGCGGTACCACAACGAAACAGTCAATTAAACCTGGTTGCGATTAATATTTTAGAGGATAACGCCGGTTATGTATGTCTCGGTTAGGTCTGGGATTTGCCCTCATCTGGCTCGCACTTTCGCATCTATCGCATACTTGATGGCTAGATCCTGGCCTTTTTCTGGTTTGGATCACGTAGTAATGCGGTACCACACCGAAACAGTCAATTAAACCTGGTTGCGATTAATATTTTAGAGGATAACGCCGGTTATGTCTCGGTTAGGTCGGGGATTTGCCCTCATCTGGCTCGCACTTTCGCATTTTTCGCATACTTGCTGGCCAGATCCTGGCCTTTTTCTGGTCTGTATCACGTAGTAATGTGGTACCACACTGAAACCGTCAATAAAAGCTGGTTCCGATTAGTATCTTAGAGGATAACGGTGGTTATGGCTGGGTTAGTTCTGGTATTTGCAATCATCTGGCTCGTAGCTTCGCATTTTTCGCCAACTTGTTGGCAAGATCCTGGGCTTTTTCTGGTTCGGATCACGTAGTAATGCGGTTCCACACCGAAACTGTCAATTAAACCTTGTTGCGATTATTACTTTGGAGGATAACGCCGGTTATGTCTCGGTTAGGTCTAGGATTTGCCCTCATCTGGCTCGTACCTTTGCATTTTTCGCCTACTTGTTGTCAAGATCCTGGGCTTTTTCTGGTTTGGATCACGTAGTAATGCGGTACCACAACGAAACAGTCAATAAAAGGTGGTTCCGATTAGTATCTTAGAGGATAACGGTGGTTATGGCTGGGTTAGTTCTGGTATTTGCAATCATCTGGCTCGTAGCTTCGCATTTTTCGCCAACTTGTTGGCAAGATCCTGGGCTTTTTCTGGTTCGGATCACGTAGTAATGCGGTTCCACACCGAAACTGTCAATTAAACCTTGTTGCGATTAATATTTTAGAGGATAACGCCGGTTATGTATGTCTCGGTTAGGTCTGGGATTTGCCCTCATCTGGCTCGCACTTTCGCATCTATCGCATACTTGATGGCTAGATCCTGGCCTTTTTCTGGTTCGGATCACGTAGTAATGCGGTACCACACCGAAACTGTCTATTAAACCTGGTTGCGATTAATATTTTAGAGGATAACGCCGGTTATGTCTCGGTTATGTCTGGGATTTGCCCTCACCTGGCTCGTACTTTCGCATTTTTCGCATACTTGTTGGCCAGATCCTGGCCTTCTTCTGGCTTGGACCACGTAGTAATTATGTACCACACTGAAACATTCAACTAAACCTGGTTGCGGTTAATATTTTAGAGGATAACGCCGGTTATGTCTGGGTTAGGTCTGGGATTTGCCCTCATCTGGCTCGTACCTTTGCATTTTTCGCCTACTTGTTGTCAAGATCCTGGGATTTTTCTGGTTCGGATCACGTAGTAATGCGGCACCACACCGAAACAGTCAATTAAACCTGGTTGCGATTAATATTTTAAAGGATAACGCAGGTTATGTCTCGGTTAGGTCTGGGATTTGCCCTCATCTGGCTCGCACTTTCGCATTTTTCGCATACTTGTTGGCGAGATCCTGGCCTTTTTCTGGCTTGGACCACGCAGTAATTAGGTACCACACTGAAACATTCAACTAAACCTGGTTCCGATTAATATTTTAGAGGATATCGCCGGTTATGTCTGGGTTAGTTCTGGTATTTGCCCTCATCTGGCTCGCACTTTCGCATCTATCGCATACTTGATGGCTAGATCCTGGCCTTTTTCTGGTTTGGATCACGTAGTAATGCGGTACCACACCGAAACTGTCAATTAAACCTGGTTGCGATTAATATTTTAGAGGATAACGCCGGTTATGTATGTCTCGGTTAGGTCTGGGATTTGCCCTCATCTGGCTCGCACTTTCGCATCTATCGCATACTTGATGGCTAGATCCTGGCCTTTTTCTGGTTCGGATCACGTAGTAATGCGGTACCACACCGAAGCTGTCTATTAAACCTGGTTGCGATTAATATTTTAGAGGATAACGCCGGTTATGTCTCGGTTATGTCTGGGATTTGCCCTCACCAGGCTCGTACTTTCGCATTTTTCGCATACTTGTTGGCCAGATCCTGGCCTTCTTCTGGCTTGGACCACGTAGTAATTATGTACCACACTGAAACATTCAACTAAACCTGGTTGCGGTTAATATTTTAGAGGATAACGCCGGTTATGTCTGGGTTAGGTCTGGGATTTGCCCTCATCTGGCTCGTACCTTTGCATTTTTCGCCTACTTGTTGTCAAGATCCTGGGCTTTTTCTGGTTCGGATCACGTAGTAATGCGGCACCACACCGAAACAGTCAATTAAACCTGGTTGCGATTAATATTTTAAAGGATAACGCAGGTTATGTCTCGGTTAGGTCTGGGATATGCCCTCATCTGGCTCGCACTTTCGCATTTTTCGCATACTTGTTGGCGAGATCCTGGCCTTTTTCTGGTTTGGACCACGCAGTAATTAGGTACCACACTGAAACATTCAACTAAACCTGGTTCCGATTAATATTTTAGAGGATATCGCCGGTTATGTCTGGGTTAGTTCTGGTATTTGCCCTCATCTGGCTCGCACTTTCGCATCTATCGCATACTTGATGGCTAGATCCTGGCCTTTTTCTGGTTTGGATCACGTAGTAATGCGGTACCACACCGAAACTGTCAATTAAACCTGGTTGCGATTAATATTTTAGCGGATAACGCCGGTTATGTCTAGCTTAGGTCTGGGATTTGCCCTCATCTGGCTCGTACTTCCGCATTTTTCGCATACTTGTTGGCCATATCCAGGGCTTTTTCGGGTTTGTACCCCGTCGTAATGTGGTTCCGCACCGAAGCAGTCAATGAAACCTGGTTGCGATGAATATTTTGGAGGTTAACGCTGGTTATGTTTGGGTTAGGTCTGGTATTTGCCCTCATCTGGCTCGTACCTTCGCATTTTTCGCCTACTTGTTGGCAAGATTCTGGGCGTTTTCTGGTTCGGATCACGTAGTAATGCGGTACCACACCGAAACAGTCAATTAAACCTGGTTGCGATTAATATTTTGGAGGATAACGCCGGTTATGTCTCCGTTAGGTCTGGGATTTGCCTTATCTGGCTAGTACCTTCGCATTTTTCGCCTACCTGTTGGCCAGATCCTGGACCTTTTCTGGTTCGGATCACGTAGTAATGCGGCACCACACCGAAACAGTCAATTAAACCTGGTTGCGATTAATATTTTAGAGGACAACGCCCGTTATGTTTGGGTTAGGTCTGGGATTTGCCCTCATCTGGCTCGTACTTTCGCATTTTTCGCATACTTGTTGGCCAGATCCAGGGCTTTTTCGGGTTTGTACCCCGTCGTAATGTGGTTCCGCACCGAAGCAGTCAATGAAACCTGGTTGCGATGAATATTTTGGAGGATAACGCTGGTTATGTTTGGGTTAGGTCTGGTATTTGCCTCATCTGGCTCGTACCTTCGCATTTTTCGCCTACTTGTTGGCAAGATTCTGGGCTTTTTCTGGTTCGGATCACGTAGTAATGCGGTACCACACCGAAACAGTCAATTAAACCTGGTTGCGATTAATATTTTGGAGGATAACGCCGGTTATGTCTCCGTTAGGTCTGGGATTTGCCTTATCTGGCTAGTACCTTCGCATTTTTCGCCTACTTGTTGGCAAGATCCTGGGCTTTTTCTGGTTCGGATCACGTAGTAATGCGGTACCACACCGAAGCAGTCAATTAAACCTGGTTGCGATTAATATTTTAGAGGATAACGCCGGTTATGTCTCGGTTAGGTCTGGGATTTGCCCTCATCTGGCTCGTACTTTCGCATTTTTCGCATACTTGTTGGCCAGATCCTGGCCTTTTTCTGGCTTGGACCACGTAGTAATTAGGTACCACACTGAAACATTCAACTAAACCTGGTTCCGATTAATATTTTAGAGGATATCGCCGGTTATGTCTGCGTTAGTTCTGGTATTTGCCCTCAACTGGCTCGCACTTTCGCATCTATCGCATACTTGATGGCAAGATCCTGGGCTTTTTCTGGTTCGGATCACGTAGTAATGCGGTACCACACCGAAACAGTCAATTAAACCTGGTTGCGATTAATATTTTAGAGGATAACGCCCGTTATGTTTGGGTTAGGTCTGGGATTTGCCCTCATCTGGCTCGTACTTTCTCATTTTTCGCATACTTGTTGGCCAGATCCTGGCCTTTTTCTGGCTTGGACCACGTAGTAATTTGGTACCACACTGAAACATTCAACTAAACCTGGTTGCGATTAATATTTTAGAGGATAACGCCGGTTATGTCTCGGTTAGGTCTGGGATTTGCCCTGATCTGGCTCCTACTTTCGCATTTTTCGCATACTTGTTGGTCAGATCCTGGCCTTTTTCTGGCTTGGACCACGTAGTAATGTGGTACCACACTGAAACAGTCAAATAAACCTAGTTCCGATTAATATTTTAGAGGGTAACGCCGGTTATGTCTGGGATAGGTCTGGTATTTGCCCTCATCTGGTTCGTACTTTCGCATTTTTCGCATACTTGCTGGACAGATCCTGGCCTTTTTCTGGTCTGTATCACGTAGCAATGTGGTACCACACTGAAACCGTCAATAAAAGCTGGCTCCGATTAGTATCTTAGAGGATAACGCTGGTTATGGCTGGGTTAGTTCTGGTATTTGCCCTCATCTGGCTCGCACTTTCGCATCTATCGCTTACTTGATGGCTAGATCCTGGTCTTTTTCTGGTTTGGATCACGTAGTAATGTGGTACCACACTGAAACAGTCAAATTAACCTAGTTCCGATTAATATTTTAGAGGGTAACGCCGGTTATGTCTGGGATAGGTCTGGTATTTGCCCTCATCTGGTTCGTACTTTCGCATTTTTCGCATACTTGCTGGCCAGATCCTGGCCTTTTTCTGGTCTGTATCACGTAGCAATGTGGTACCACACTGAAACCGTCAATAAAAGCTGGCTCCGATTAGTATCTTAGAGGATAACGCCGGTTATGTCTGGGTTAGGTCTGGGATTTGCCCTCATCTGGCTCGTACTTTCGCAATGCTCGTATACTTGTTGGCCAGATCCAGGGCTTTTTCGGGTTTGTATCCCGTCGTAATGTGGTTCCGCACCGAAGCAGTCAATGAAACCTGGTTGCAATGAATATTTTGGAGGATAACGCTGGTTATGTTTGGGTTAGGTCTGGTATTTGCAATCATATGGCTCCTTCTTTCGCATTTTTCGCATACTTGTTGGTCAGATCCTGGGCTTTTTCTGGTTCGGATCACGTAGTAATGCGGAACCACACCGAAACAGGCAATTAATCCTGGTTGCGATTAATATTTTAGAGGATAACGCCGGTTATGTCTCGGTTAGTTCTGGTATTTGCAATCATCTGGCTCGTACCTTTGCATTTTTCGCATACTTGTTGGCCAGATCCTGGCCTTTTTCTGGCTTGGACCACGTAGTAATGTGGTACCACACCGAAACCGTCAATAAAAGCTGGTTCCGATTAGTATCTTAGAGGATAACGGTGGTTATGGCTGGGTTAGTTCTGGTATTTGCAATCATCTGGCTCGTAGCTTCGCATTTTTCGCCAACTTGTTGGCAGGATCCTGGGCTTTTTCTGGTTCGGATCACGTAGTAATGCGGTTCCACACCGAAACTGTCAATTAAACCTTGTTGCGATTATTACTTTGGAGGATAACGCCGGTTATGTCTCGGTTAGGTCTGGGATTTGCCCTCATCTGGCTCGTACCTTTGCATTTTTCGCCTACTTGTTGTCAAGATCCTCGGCTTTTTCTGGTTTGGATCACGTAGTAATGCGGTTCCACACCGAAACTGTCAATTAAACCTTGTTGCGATTATTACTTTGGAGGATAACGCCGGTTATGTCTCGGTTAGGTCTGGGATTTGCCCTCATCTGGCTCGTACTTTCGCATTTTTCGCATACTTGTTGGCCAGATCCTGGCCTTCTTCTGGCTTGGACCACGTAGTAATTATGTACCACACTGAAACATTCAACTAAACCTGGTTGCGGTTAATATTTTAGAGGATAACGCCGGTTATGTCTGGGTTAGGTCTGGGATTTGCCCTCATCTGGCTCGTACCTTTGCATTTTTCGCCTACTTGTTGTCAAGATCCTGGGCTTTTTCTGGTTCGGATCACGTAGTAATGCGGCACCACACCGAAACTGTCAATTAAACCTGGTTCCGATTAATATTCTAGAGGATAACGCTGGTTATGTCTCGGTTAGGTCTGGGATTTGCCCTCATCTGGCTCGCACTTTCGCATTTTTCGCATACTTGTTAGCCAGATCCTGGCCTTTTTCAGGCTTGGACCACGTAGTAACGTGGAACCACACTGAAACGGTCAAATAAACCTGGTTCCGATTAATATTTTAGAGGATAACGCCGGCTATGTCTGGGATAGGTCTGGTATTTGCCCTCATCTGGCTCGTACTTTCGCATTTTTCGCATGCTTGCTGGCCAGATCCTGGCCTTTTTCTGGTCTGTATCATGTAGTAATGTGCTACCACACTGAAACCGCCAATAAAAGCTGGTTCGGATTGTTATCTTAGAGGATAACGGTGGTTATGGCTGGGTTAGTTCTGGTATTTGCAATCATCTGGCTCGTAGCTTCGCATTTTTCGCCTACTTGTTGGCAAGATCCTGGGCTTTTTCTGGTTCGGATCACGTAGTAATTCGGTACCACACCGAAACTGTCAATTAAACCTTGTTGCGATTATTACTTTGGAGGATAACGCCGGTTATGTCTCGGTTAGGTCTGGGATTTGCCCTCATCTGGCTCGTACCATTGCATTTTTCGCCTACTTGTTGTCAAGATCCTGGGCTTTTTCTGGTTAGGATCACGTAGTAATGCGGTACCACACCGAAACAGTCAATTAAACCTGGTTGCGATTAATATTTTAGAGGATAACGCCGGTTATGTCTCGGTTAGGTCTGGGATTTGCCCTCATCTGGCTCGTACTTTCGCATTTTTCGCATACTTGTTGGCCAGATCCTGGCCTTGTTCTGGCTTGGACCACGTAGTAATTAGGTACCACACTGAAACATTCAATTAAACCTGGTTGCGATTAATATTTTAGAGGATAACGCCGGTTATGTCTTGGTTAGGTCTGGGATTTGCCATGATCTGGCTCCTACTTTCGCATTTTTCGCATACTTGTTGGCCAGATCCTGGCCTTTTTCTGGCTTGGATCACGTAGTAATGCGGTACCACAACGAAACAGTCAATTAAACCTGGTTGCGATTAATATTTTAGAGGATAACGCCGGTTATGTCTCGGTTAGGTCTGGGATTTGCCCTCATCTGGCTCGCGCTTTCGCATCTATCGCATACTTGATGGCTAGATCCTGGCCTTTTTCTGGTTTGGATCACGTAGTAATGCGGTACCACACCGAAACAGTCAATTAAACCTGGTTGCGATTAATATTTTAGAGGATAACGCCGGTTATGTCTCGGTTAGGTCTGGGATTTGCCCACATCTGGCTCGCACTTTCGCATTTTTCGCATACTTGATGGCCAGATCCTGGCCTTTTTCTGGTCTGTATCACGTAGTAATGTGGTACCACACTGAAACCGTCAATAAAAGCTGGTTCCGATTAGTATCTTAGAGGATAATGCTGGTTATGGCTGGGTTAGTTCTGGTATTTGCAATCATCTGGCTCGTACTTTCGCATTTTTCGCATACTTGTTGGCCAGATCCTGGCCTTTTTCTGGCTTGGACCACGTAGTAATTTGGTACCACAGTGAAACATTCAACTAAACCTGGTTCCGAAGAATATTTTAGAGGATAACGCCGGTTATGTCTGGGTTAGTTTTGGTATTTGCCCCCATCAGGCTTGCACTTTCGCATCTATCGCATACTTGATAGCTAGATCCTGGCCTTTTTCTGGTTTGGATCACGTAGTAATGCGGTACCTCACCGAAACAGTCAATTAAACATGGTTGCGACTAATATATTGGAGGATAACGCCGGTTATGTCTCGGTTAGGTCTGGGATTTGCCTTATCTGGCTCGTACCTTCGCATTTTTCGCCTACTTGTAGGCAAGATCCTGGGCTTTTTCTGGTTCGGATCACGTAGTAATGCGGTACCACACCGAAACAGTCAATTAAACCTGGTTGCGATTAATATTTTAGAGGATAACGCCGGTTATGTCTCGGTTAGGTCTGGGATTTGCCCTCATCTGGCTCGTACTTTCGCATTTTTCGCATACTTGTTGGCCAGATCCTGGCCTTCTTCTGGCTTGGACCACGTAGTAATAAGGTACCACACTGAAACATTCAACTAAACCTGGTTCCGATTAATATTTTAGAGGATAACGCCGGTTATGTCTGGGTTAGTCCTGGTATTTGCCCTCATCTGGCTCGCACTTTCGCATCTATCGCATACTTGATGGCTAGATCCTGGCCTTTTTCTGGTTTGGATCACGTAGTAATGCGGTACCACACCGAAACTGTCAATTAAACCTGGTTGCGATTAATATTTTAGAGGATAACGCCGGTTATGTCTGGCTTAGGTCTGGTATTTGCCCTTATCTGGCTCGTACTTCCGCATTTTTCGCATACTTGTTGGCCAGATCCTGGACTTTTTCTGGTTCGGATCACGTAGTAATGCGGTACCACACCGAAACAGTCAATTAAACCTGGTTGCGATTAATATTTTAGAGGATAACGCCCGTTATGTTTGGGTTAGGTCTGGGATTTGCCCTCATCTGGCTCGTACTTTCGCATTTTTCGCATACTTGTTGGCAAGATCCTGGGCTTTTTCTGGTTTGGATCACGTTGTAATGCGGCACCGCACCGTAACAGTCAATTAAACCTGATTGCGATTAATATTTTGGAGGATAACGCCGGTCATGTCTCGGTTAGGTCTGGGATTTGCCCTCATCTGGCTCGTACCTTTGCATTTTTCGCCTACTTGTTGTCAAGATCCTGGGCTTTTTCTGGTTTGGATCACGTAGTAATGCGGTACCACACCGAAACAGTCAATTAAACCTGGTTGCGATTAATCTTTTAGAGGATAACGCCGGTTATGTCTCGGTTAGGTCTGAGATTTGCCCTCATCTGGCTCGCACTTTCGCATTTTTCGCATACTTGTTGGCCAGATCCTGGCCTTTTTCAGGCTTGGACCACGTAGTAACGTGGTACCACACTGAAACGGTCAAATAAACCTGGTTCCGATTAATATTTTAGAGGATAACGCCGGCTATGTCTGGGATAGGTCTGGTATTTGCCCTCATCTGGCTCGTACTTTCGCATTTTTCGCATACTTGCTGGCCAGATCCTGGCCTTTTTCTGGTCTGTATCACGTAGTAATGAGGTACCACACTGAAACCGCCAATAAAAGCTGGTTCGGATTAGTATCTTAGAGGATAACGGTTGTTATGGCTGGGTTAGTTCTGGTATTTGCAATCATCTGGCTCGTAGCTTCGCATTTTTCGCCAACTTGTTGGCAAGATCCTGGGCTTTTTCTGGTTCGGATCACGTAGTAATGCGGTTCCACACCGAAACTGTCAATTAAACCTTGTTGCGATTATTACTTTGGAAGATAACGCCGGTTATGTCTCGGTTAGGTCTGGGATTTGCCCTCATCTGGCTCGTACCTTTGCATTTTTCGCCTACTTGTTGTCAAGATCCTGGGCTTTTTCTGGTTAGGATCACGTAGTAAAGCGGTACCACACCGAAACAGTCAATTAAACCTGGTTGCGATTAATATTTTAGAGGATAACGCCGGTTATGTCTCGGTTAGGTCTGGGATTTGCCCTCATCTGGCTCGTACTTTCGCATTTTTCGCATACTTGTTGGCCAGATCCTGGCCTTTTTCTGGCTTGGACCACGTAGTAATTAGGTACCACACTGAAACATTCAACTAAACCTGGTTCCGATTAATATTTTAGAGGATAACGCCGGTTATGTCTGGGTTAGTTCTGGTATTTGCCCTCATCTGGCTCGCACTTTCGCATCTATCGCATACTTGATGGCTAGATCCTGGCATTTTTCTGGCTTGGATCACGTAGTAATGCGCTACCACAACGAAACAGTCAATTAAACCTGGTTGCGATTAATATTTTAGAGGATAACGCCGGTTATGTATGTCTCGGTTAGGTCTGGGATTTGCCCTCATCTGGCTCGCACTTTCGCATCTATCGCATACTTGATGGCTAGATCCTGGCCTTTTTCTGGTTTGGATCACGTAGTAATGCGGTACCACACCGAAACAGTCAATTAAACCTGGTTGCGATTAATATTTTAGAGGATAACGCCGGTTATGTCTCGGTTAGGTCTGGGATTTGCCCTCATCTGGCTCGCACTTTCGCATTTTTCGCATACTTGCTGGCCAGATCCTGGCCTTTTTCTGGTCTGTATCACGTAGTAATGTGGTACCACACTGAAACCGTCAATATAAGCTGGTTCCGATTAGTATCTTAGAGGATAACGGTGGTTATGGCTGGGTTAGTTCTGGTATTTGCAATCATCTGGCTCGTAGCTTCGCATTTTTCGCCAACTTGTTGGCAAGATCCTGGGCTTTTTCTGGTTCGGATCACGTAGTAATGCGGTTCCACACCGAAACTGCCAATTAAACCTTGTTGCGATTATTACTTTGGAGGATAACGCCGTTTATGTCTCGGTTAGGTCTGGGATTTGCCCTCATCTGGCTCGTACCTTTGCATTTGTCGCCTACTTGTTGTCAAGATCCTGGGCTTTTTCTGGTTTGGATCACGTAGTAATGCGGTACCACAACGAAACAGTCAATTAAACCTGGTTGCGATTAATATTTTAGAGGATAACGCCGGTTATGTATGTCTCGGTTAGGTCTGGGATTTGCCCTCATCTGGCTCGCACTTTCGCATCTATCGCATACTTGATGGCTAGATCCTGGCCTTTTTCTGGTTCGGATCACGTAGTAATGCGGTACCACACCGAAACTGTCAACTAAACCTGGTTGCGATTAATATTTTAGAGGATAACGCCGGTTATGTCTCGGTTAGGTCTGGGATTTGCCCTCATCTGGCTCGTACTTTCGCATTTTTCGCATACTTGTTGGCCAGATCCTGGCCTTCTTCTGGCTTGGACCACGTAGTAATTAGGTACCACACTGAAACATTCAACTAAACCTGGTTGCGGTTAATATTTTAGAGGATAACGCCGGTTATGTCTGGGTTAGGTCTGGGATTTGCCCTCATCTGGCTCGTACTTCCGCATTTTTCGCATACTTGTTGGCCAGATCCTGGACCTTTTCTGGTTCGGATCACGTAGTAATGCGGCACCACACCGAAACAGTCAATTAAACCTGGTTGCGATTAATATTTTAGAGGATAACGCCCGTTATGTTTGGGTTAGGTCTGGGATTTGCCCTCATCTGGCTCGTACCTTCGCATTTTTCGCCTACTTGTTGGCAAGATTCTGGGCTTTTTCTGGTTCGGATCACGTAGTAATGCGGTACCACACCGAAACAGTCAATTAAACCTGGTTGCGATTAATATTTTGGAGGATAACGCCGGTTATGTCTCCGTTAGGTCTGGGATTTGCCTTATCTGGCTAGTACCTTCGCATTTTTCGCCTACTTGTTGGCAAGATCCTGGGCTTTTTCTGGTTCGGATCACGTAGTAATGCGGTACCACACCGAAACAGTCAATTAAACCTGGTTGCGATTAATATTTTAGAGGATAACGCCGGTTATGTCTCGGTTAGGTCTGGGATTTGCCCTCATCTGGCTCGTACTTTCGCATTTTTCGCATACTTGTTGGCCAGATCCTGGCCTTTTTCTGGCTTGGACCACGTAGTAATTAGGTACCACACTGAAACATTCAACTAAACCTGGTTCCGATTAATATTTTAGAGGATATCGCGGTTATGTCTGGGTTAGTTCTGGTATTTGCCCTCAACTGGCTCGCACTTTCGCATCTATCGCATACTTGATGGCAAGATCCTGGGCTTTTTCTGGTTCGGATCACGTAGTAATGCGGTACCACACCGAAACAGTCAATTAAACCTGGTTGCGATTAATATTTTAGAGGATAACGGTGGTTATGGCTGGGTTAGTTCTGGTATTTGCAATCATCTGGCTCGTAGCTTCGCATTTTTCGCCAACTTGTTGGCAAGATCCTGGGCTTTTTCTGGTTCGGATCACGTAGTAATGCGGTTCCACACCGAAACTGCCAATTAAACCTTGTTGCGATTATTACTTTGGAGGATAACGCCGTTTATGTCTCGGTTAGGTCTGGGATTTGCCCTCATCTGGCTCGTACCTTTGCATTTGTCGCCTACTTGTTGTCAAGATCCTGGGCTTTTTCTGGTTTGGATCACGTAGTAATGCGGTACCACAACGAAACAGTCAATTAAACCTGGTTGCGATTAATATTTTAGAGGATAACGCCGGTTATGTATGTCTCGGTTAGGTCTGGGATTTGCCCTCATCTGGCTCGCACTTTCGCATCTATCGCATACTTGATGGCTAGATCCTGGCCTTTTTCTGGTTCGGATCACGTAGTAATGCGGTACCACACCGAAACTGTCAACTAAACCTGGTAGCGATTAATATTTTAGAGGATAACGCCGGTTATGTCTCGGTTAGGTCTGGGATTTGCCCTCATCTGGCTCGTACTTTCGCATTTTTCGCATACTTGTTGGCCAGATCCTGGCCTTCTTCTGGCTTGGACCACGTAGTAATTAGGTACCACACTGAAACATTCAACTAAACCTGGTTGCGGTTAATATTTTAGAGGATAACGCCGGTTATGTCTGGGTTAGGTCTGGGATTTGCCCTCATCTGGCTCGTACTTCCGCATTTTTCGCATACTTGTTGGCCAGATCCTGGACCTTTTCTGGTTCGGATCACGTAGTAATGCGGCACCACACCGAAACAGTCAATTAAACCTGGTTGCGATTAATATTTTAGAGGATAACGCCCGTTATGTTTGGGTTAGGTCTGGGATTTGCCCTCATCTGGCTCGTACCTTCGCATTTTTCGCCTACTTGTTGGCAAGATTCTGGGCTTTTTCTGGTTCGGATCACGTAGTAATGCGGTACCACACCGAAACAGTCAATTAAACCTGGTTGCGATTAATATTTTGGAGGATAACGCCGGTTATGTCTCCGTTAGGTCTGGGATTTGCCTTATCTGGCTAGTACCTTCGCATTTTTCGCCTACTTGTTGGCAAGATCCTGGGCTTTTTCTGGTTCGGATCACGTAGTAATGCGGTACCACACCGAAACAGTCAATTAAACCTGGTTGCGATTAATATTTTAGAGGATAACGCCGGTTATGTCTCGGTTAGGTCTGGGATTTGCCCTCATCTGGCTCGTACTTTCGCATTTTTCGCATACTTGTTGGCCAGATCCTGGCCTTTTTCTGGCTTGGACCACGTAGTAATTAGGTACCACACTGAAACATTCAACTAAACCTGGTTCCGATTAATATTTTAGAGGATATCGCGGTTATGTCTGGGTTAGTTCTGGTATTTGCCCTCAACTGGCTCGCACTTTCGCATCTATCGCATACTTGATGGCAAGATCCTGGGCTTTTTCTGGTTCGGATCACGTAGTAATGCGGTACCACACCGAAACAGTCAATTAAACCTGGTTGCGATTAATATTTTAGAGGATAACGCCCGTTATGTTTGGGTTAGGTCTGGGATTTGCCCTCATCTGGCTCGTACCTTCTCATTTTTCGCATACTTGTTGGCCAGATCCTGGCCTTTTTCTGGCTTGGACCACGTAGTAATTTGGTACCACACTGAAACATTCAACTAAACCTGGTTGCGATTAATATTTTAGAGGATAACGCCGGTTATGTCTCGGTTAGGTCTGGGATTTGCCCTGATCTGGCTCCTACTTTCGCATTTTTCGCATACTTGTTGGTCAGATCCTGGCCTTTTTCTGGCTTGGACCACGTAGTAATGTGGTACCACACTGAAACAGTCAAATAAACCTAGTTCGGGTTAATATTTTAGAGGGTAACGCCGGTTATGTCTGGGATAGGTCTGGTATTTGCCCCCATCTGGTTCGTACTTTCGCATTTTTCGCATACTTGCTGGCCAGATCCTGGCCTTTTTCTGGTCTGTATCACGTAGCAATGTGGTACCACACTGAAACCGTCAATAAAAGCTGGCTCCGATTAGTATCTTAGAGGATAACGCTGGTTATGGCTGGGTTAGTTCTGGTATTTGCCCTCATCTGGCTCGCACTTTCGCATCTATCGCTTACTTGATGGCTAGATCCTGGTCTTTTTCTGGTTTGGATCACGTAGTAATGTGGTACCACACTGAAACAGTCAAAGAAACCTAGTTCCGATTAATATTTTGGAGGATAACGCTGGTTATGTTTGGGTTAGGTCTGGTATTTGCAATCATATGGCTCCTTCTTTCGCATTTTTCGCATACTTGTTGGTCAGATCCTGGGCTTTTTCTGGTTCGGATCACGTAGTAATGCGGAACCACACCGAAACAGGCAATTAAACCTGGTTGCGATTAATATTTTAGAGGATAACGCCGGTTATGTCTCGGTTAGGTCTGGGATTTGCCCTTATCTGGCTCCTACTTTCGCATTTTTCGCATACTTGTTGGTCAGGGCCTGGCCTTTTTCTGGCTTGGACCACGTAGTAATGTGGTACCACACTGAAACAGTCAAATAAACCTGGTTCCGATTAATATTTTAGAGGGTAACGCCGGTTATGTCTAGGATAGGTCTGGTATTTGCCCTCATCTGGTTCGTACTTTCGCATTTTTCGCATACTTGCTGGCCAGATCCTGGCCTTTTTCTGGTCTCTATCACGTAGCAATGTGATACCACACTGAAACCGTCAATAAAAGCTGGCTCCGATTAGTATCTTAGAGGATAACGCTGGTTATGGCTGGGTTAGTTCTGGTATTTGCAATCATCTGGCTCGTACCTTCGCATTTTCCGCCTACTTCTTGTCAAGATCCTGGGCTTCTTCTGGTCTGGAACACGTAGTAATGCGGTACCACACCGTAACAGACAACTAGACCTGGTTCCGATTAATATTTTAGAGGATAACGCCGGTTATGTCTCGGTTAGGTCTGGGATTTGCCCTGATCTGGCTCCTACTTTCGCATTTTTCGCATACTTGTTGGCCAGATCCTGGGCTTTTCCTGGTTTGGATCACGTAGTAATGTGGCACCACACTGAAACAGTCAATAGAAGCTGGTTGCGATGGATATTTTAGAGGATAACGCCGGTTATGTCTGGGTTAGGTCTGGGATTTGCCCTCATCTGGGTCGTACTTTCGCATTGCTCGTATACTTGTTGGCCAGATCCAGGGCTTTTTCGGGTTTGTATCCCGTCGTAATGTGGTTCCGCACCGAAGCAGTCAATGAAACCTGGTTGCGATGAATATTTTGGAGGATAACGCTGGTTTTGTTTGGGCTAGGTCTGGTATTTGCAATCATATGGCTCCTACTTTCGCATTTTTCGCATACTTGTTGGCCAGATCCTGGGCTTTTTCTGGTTCGGATCACGTAGTAATGCGGAACCACACCGAAGCTGTCAATTAAACCTGGTTGCGATTAATATTTTAGAGGATAACGCCGGTTATGTCTCGGTTAGGTCTGGGATTTGCCCTCATCTGGCTGGTACTTTCGCATTTTTCGCATACTTGTTGGCCAGATCCTGGCCTTTTTCTGGCTTGGACCACGTAGTAATTTGGTACCACACTGAAACATTCAACTAAACCTGGTGCCGATTAATATTTTAGAAGATAACGCCGGTCATGTCTGGGTTAGTTCTGGTATTTGCCCCCATCAGGCTTGCACTTTCGCATCTATCGCATACTTGATAGCTAGATCCTGGCCTTTTTCTGGTTTGGATCACGTAGTAATGCGGTACCTCACCGAAACAGTCAATTAAACCTGGTTGCGATTAATATATTGGAGGATAACGCCGGTTATGTCTCGGTTAGGTCTGGGATTTGCCCTCATCTGGCTCGCACTTTCGCATCTATCGCATACTTGATGGCTAGATCCTGGCCTTTTTCTGGTTTGGATCACGTAGTAATGCGGTACCACACCGAAACTGTCAATTAAACCTGGTTGCGATTAATATTTTAGAGGATAACGCCGGTTATGTCTGGCTTAGGTCTGGGATTTGCCCTCATCTCGCTCGTACTTTCGCATTGCTCGTATACTTGTTGGCCAGATCCAGGGCTTTTTCGGGTTTGTATCCCGTCGTAATGTGGTATCGCACCGAAGCAGTCAATGAAACCTGGTTGCGATGAATATTTTGGAGGATAACGCCGGTTATGTCTCGGTTAGGTCTGGGATTTGCCCCCATCTGGCTCGCACTTTCGCATCTATCGCATACTTGATGGCTAGATCCTGGCCATTTTCTGGTTTGGATCACGTAGTAATGCGGTACCACACCGAAACAGTCAATTAAACCTGGTTGCGATTAATATTTTGGAGGATTACGCCGGTTATTTCTCGGTTAGGTCTGGGATTTGCCCTCATCTGGCTCGTACCTTCGCATTGCTCGTATACTTGTTGGCCAGATCCAGGGCTTTTTCGGGTTTGTATCCCGTAGTAATGTGGTTCCGCACCGAAGCAGTCAATGAAACCTGGTTGCGAAGAATATTTTGGACGATAAGGCTGGTTATGTTTGGGTTAGGTCTGGGATTTGCCCTCATCTGGCTCGTACTTTCGCCTTTCTCGTATACTTGTTGGCCAGATCCAGGGCTTTTTCGGGTTTGTATCCCGTCGTAATGTGGTTCCGCACCGAAGCAGTCAATGAAACCTGGTTGCGAAGAATATTTTGGAGGATAAAGCTGGTTATGTTTGGGTTAGGTCTGGTATTTGCAATCATCTGGCTCCTGCTTTCGCATTTTTCGCTTACTTGTTGGCCAGATCGTGGCGTTTTTCTGGTTTGGATCACGTAGTAATGCGGTACCACACCGAAACAGTCAATTAAACCTGGGTGCGATTAGTATTTTAGAGGATAACGGTTATGTCTCGGTTAGATCTGGGATATCCAATCATCTGGCTCATACTTTCGCGTTTTTCGCATACTTCTTGGCCAGATACAGGGTTTTTTCTGGTTTGGATCCCGTAATAATGACGTTCCTCACCGAAACAGTCAATTAAACCTGGTTTCGATTAATATTTTAGAGCATAACGCTGGTTATATCTCAGTTAGGTCTGGGATTTGCCGTCATCTGGCTCGTACCTTCGCATTTTTCGCATACTTGTTGGCCAGATCCTAGCCTTTTTCTGGTTTGGATCACGTAGTAATGCGGTACCACACCGAAACAGTCAATTAAACCTGGTTTCGATTAATATTTTAGAGAACAACGCCGGTTATATCTCGGTTAGGTCTGGGATTTGCCCTAATCTGGCTGGTACTTAAGCATTTTCCGCATACTTGTTGGCCAGATCTTGGCCTTTTTCTGGTTTGTATCACGTAGTGGTGTGGTACCACACTGAAACAGTCAATAGAAGCTGGTTCCGAATAGTATTTTAGAGGATAACGCAGGTTACGTCTGGCTTAGTTCTGGTATTTGCAATCATCTGGCTCATACTTTCGCGTTTTTCGCATACTTGTTGGCCAGATCCTGGGTTTTTTCTGGTTTGGATCCCGTAGTAATGAGGTTCCACACCGAAACAGTTAATTAAACCTGGTTTCGATTAATATTTTAGAGAATAACGCCGGTTATATCTCGGTTAGGTCTGGGACTTGCCCTCATCTGACTCGCACTTTCGCATTTTTCGCATACTTGTTGGCCATATCCTGGGCTTTTTCTGGTTTGGATCACGTAGTAATGCGGCACCACACCGAAAAAGTCAATTAAACCTGGTAGCGATTAATATTTTAGAGGATAACGCCGGTTATGTCTCGGTTAGGTCTGGGATTTGCAATCATCTGGCTCATACTTTCGCGTTCTTCGCATACTTCTTGGCCAGATACAGGGTTTTTTCTGGTTTGGATCCCGTATTACTGACGTTCCACACCGAAACAGTTAAATAAACCTGGTTTCGATTAATATTTTAGAGAATAACGCCGGTTATATCTCGGTTAGGTCTGAGATTTGCCCTCATCTGGCTCGTACTTTCGCATATTTCGCCTCCCTTTTGGCAAGATCCTGGCCTTTTTCTGGTTTGTATCACGTAGTGATGTGGTACCACACTGAAACAGTCAATAGAAGCTGGTTCCGAATAGTATATTAGAGGATAACGCAGGTTACGTCTGGGTTAGTTTTGGTATTTGCAATCATCTGGCTCGTAATTTCGCAATTTTCGCGTACTTGTTGGCCAGATCTTGGGTTTTTTGTGGTTTGGATTCCGTCATAATGTGGTTCCACACCGAAGCAGTCCATGAAACCTGGTTGCGATGAATATTTTGGAGGATAACGCTGGTTATGTTTGGGTTAGTTCTGGTATTTGCAATCATCTGGCTCGTAATTTCGCAATTTTCGCGTACTTGTTGGCCAGATCTTGGGTTTTTTGTGGTTTGGATTCCGTCATAATGTGGTTCCACACCGAAGCAGTCCATGAAACCTGGTTGCGATGAATATTTTGGAGGATAACGCTGGTTATGTTAGGGTTAGTTCTGGCATTTGCAATCATCTGGCTCGTACTTTCGCATTTTTCGCATACTTGTTGGCCAAATCCTGGGCTTTTTCTGGTTTGGATCACGTAGTAATGCGGTACCACACCGAAAAAGTCAATTAAACCTGGTTGCGATTAATATTTTAGAGGATAACGCCGGTTATGTCACGGTTAGGTCTGGGATTTGCAATCATCTGGCTCATACTTTCGCGTTCTTCGCATACTTCTTGGCCAGATACAGGGTTTTTTCTGGTTTGGATCCCGTAATAATGACGCTCCACACCGAAGCAGTCAATTAAACCTGGTTTCGATTAATAGTTTAGAGAACAACGCCGGTTATATCTCGGTTAGGTCTGGGATTTGCCCTATCTGGCTGGTACTTTCTCATTTTCCGCATACTTGTTGGCCAGATCCAGGGCTTTATCTGGTTTGGATCACGTAGTAATGCGGTACCACACCGTAACAGTCAATTAAACCTGGTTGCGATTAATATTTTAGAGGATAACGCCGGTTATGTCTCGGTTAGGTCTGGGATTTTCCCTCATCTGGCTCGTAATTTCGCATTTTGCGCATACTTATTGTCCAGATCCTGGGCTTTTCCTGGTTTGGATCACGTAGTAATGTGGTACCACACTGAACAAGTCAAATAAACCTGGTTCCGACTATTATTTTAGAGGAGAACGCTGGTTATGTCTCGGTTAGTTCTGGTATATGCAATCCTCTGGCTCATACTTTCGCGTTTCTCGCATACTTGTTGGCCAGATCCGGGCCTTTTTCTGGTTTGGATCACGCAGTAATGCGGTACCACACCGAAACAGTCAATTAAACCTGGTTGCGATTAATATTTTAGAGGATAACGCCGGTTATGTCTCGGTTAGGTCTGGGACTTCCCCTCATCTGGCTCGCACTTTCGCATTTTTCGCATACTTGTTGGCCAGATCCTGGCCTTTTCCTGGCTTGGACCACGTAGTAATGTGGTACCAGACCGAAACAGTCAATGAAACCTGGTTGCGATTAATATTTCAGAGGTTAACGCCGGTTATGCCTGGGTTAGGTCTGGGAATTGCCCTTATCTGGCTCGTACTTTCGCATTTCTCGCGTACTTGTTGGCCAGATCCTGGGCTTTTTCTGGTTTGGATCACGTAGTAATGCGGTACCACACCGAAAAAGTCAATTAAACCTGGTTGCGATTAATATTTTAGAGGATAACGCCGGTTATGTCTCGGTTAGGTCTGGCATTTGCAATCATCTGGCTCATACTTTCGCGTTCTTCGCATACTTCTTAGCCAGATACAGGGGTTTTTCTGGTTTGGATCCCGTAATACTGACGTTCCACACCGAAACAGTCAATTAAACCTGGTTTCGATTAATATTTAAGAGAACAACGCCGGTTATATCTCGGTTAGGTCTGGGATTTGCCCTCATCTGGCTCGTACCTTCGCATTTCTCGCATACCTGTTGGCCAGATCCAGGGCTTTTTCTGGTTTGGATCACGTAGTAATGCGGTACCACACCGTAACAGTCAATTAAACCTGGTTGCGATTAATATTTCAGAGGTTAACGCCGGTTATGCCTGGGTTAGGTCTGGGAATTGCCCTTATCTGGCTCGTACTTTCGCATTTCTCGCGTACTTGTTGGCCAGATCCTGGGCTTTTTCTGGTTTGGATCACGTAGTAATGCGGTACCACACCGAAAAAGCCAATTAAACCTGGGTGCGATTAATATTTTAGAGGATAACGCTGGTTATGTCTGCGTTAGTTCTTGTATTTGCCTTCTTCTGACTCGTACTTTCGCAATTTTCGCGTACTTGTTGGCCAGATCTTGGTTTTTTTGTGGTTTGTATCCCGTCGTAATGTGGTTCCACACCGAAGCAGTCAATTAAACCTGGTTGCGATGAATATTTTGGAGGATAACGCTGGTTATGTTTGGGTTAGTTCTGGTATTTGCAATCATCCGGCTCGTACTTTCGTATTTTTCGCATACTTGTTGGCCAGATCCTGGGCTTTTTCTGGTTTGGATCACGTAGTAATGCGGTACCACACCGTAACAGTCAATGAAACCTGGTTGCGATTAATATTTTGGAGGATAACGCCGATTATGTCTGCGTTAGGTCTGGGATTTGCCCTTATCTGGCTCGTCCTTTCGCATTTTTCGCATACTTGTTGGCCAGATCCTGGGCTTTTTCTGGTTTGCATCACGTAGTAATGTGGCACCACACTGAAACAGTCAATAGAATCTGGTTGCGATTAATATTTTAGAAGATAACGCCGTTTATGTCTGGGTTAGGTCTGGGATTTGCCCTCATCTGGCTCGTACTTTCGCATTTTCCGCATACTTGTTGGCCAGATCCTGGCCTTTTTCTGGTTTGGATCACGTAGTAATGCGGTACCACACCGAAAAAGTCAATAGAAGCTGGTTCCGAATAGTATTTTAGAGAATAACGCCGGTTATATCTCGGTTAGGTCTGGGATTTGCCCTCATCTGGCTCGTACATTCGCATTTTCCGCATACTTGTTGGCCAGATCCTGGCCTTTTTCTGGTTTGTATGACGTAGTGATGTGGTACCACACTGAAACAGTCAATAGAAGCTGGTTCCGAATAGTATATTAGAGGATAACGCAGGTTACGTCTGGGTCAGTTCTGGTATTTGCAATCATCTGGCTCATACTTTCGCGTTTTTCGCATACCTTTTGGCCAGATCCTGGGTTTTTTCTGGTTTGGATCCCGTAGTAATGAGGTTCCACACCGAGACAGTTAAATAAACCTGGTTTCGATTAATATTTTAGAGAATAATGCCGGTTATATCTCGGTTAGGTCTGGGATTTGCCCTCATCTGGCTCGACCTTTCGCATTTTCCGCATACTTGTTGGCCAGATCCTGGCCTTTTTCTGGTTTGAATCACGTAGTGATGTGGTACCACACTGAAACAGTCAATAGAAGCTGGTTCCGAATAGCATATTAGAGGATAACGCAGGTTACGTCTGGGTTAGTTCTGGTATTTGCAATCATCTGGCTCGTAATTTCGCAATTTTCGCGTACTTGTTGGCCAGATCTTGGGTTTTTTGTGGTTTGGATTCCGTCATAATGTGGTTCAACACCTAAGCAGTCAATGAAACCTGGTTGCGATGAATATTTTGGAGGATAACGCTGGTTATGTTTGGGTCAGTTCTGGGATTTGCCCTCATCTGGCTCGTAATTTCGCATTTTCCGCATACTTGTTGGCCAGATCCTGGCCTTTTTCTGGTTTGTATCACGTAGTGATGTGGTACCACACTGAAACAGTCAATAGAAGCTGGTTCCGAATAGTATATTAGAGGATAACGCAGGTTACGTCTGGGTTAGTTCTGGTATTTGCGATCATCTGGCTCGTAATTTCGCAATTTTCGCGTACTTGTTGGCCAGATCTTGGGTTTTTTGTGGTTTGGATTCCGTTATAGTGTGGTTCCACAACGAAGCAGTCCATGAAACCTGGTTGCGATGAATATTTTGGAGGATAACGCTGGTTATGTTTGGGTTAGTTCTGGCATTTGCAATCATCTGGCTCGTACTTTCGCATTTTTCGCATATTTGTTGGCCAAATCCTGGGCTTTTTCTGGTTTGGATCACGTAGTAATGCGGTACCACACCGTAACAGTCAATTAAACCTGGTTGCGATTAATATTTTGGAGGATAACGCCGGTTATGTCTCGGTTAGGTCTGGGATTTGCCCTCATCTGGCTCGTACCTTCGCATTTTTCGCCTACTTGTTGGCAAGATCCTGGGCTTTTTCTGGTTCGGATCACGTAGTACTGCGGTACCACACCGAAACAGTCAATTAAACCCGGTTGCGAGTAATATTTTAGAGGATAACGCCGGTTATGTCTCGGTTAGGTCTGGGATTTGCCCTCATCTGGCTCGTACTTTCGCATTTCTCGCATACTTGTTGGCCATATCCAGGGCTTTTTCGGGTTTGTATCCCGTCGTAATGTGGTTCCACACCGAAACAGTCAATTAAACCTGGTTGCGATTAATATTTTGGGGGATAACGCTGGTTATGTCTCGGTTAGGTCTGGAATTTGCCCTTATCTGGCTCGTACTTTCGCATTTTTCGCATACTTGTTGGCCAGATCCTGGCCTTTTGCTGGCTTGGACCACGTAGTAATGTGGTACCAGACCGAAACAGTCAATTAAACCTGGTTGCGATTAATATTTTAGAGGATAACGCCGGTTATGCCTGGGTTAGGTCTGGGATTTGCCCTCTTCTGGCTCGTACTTTCGCATTTCTCGCACACCTGTTGGCCAGATCCTGGGCTTTTCCTGGCTTGGACCACGTAGTAATGTGGTACCAGACCGAAACAGTCAATTAAACCTGGTTGCGATTAATATTTTAGAGGTTAACGCCGGTTATGCCTGGGTTAGGTCTGGGAATTGCCCTTATCTGGCTCGTACCTTCGCATTTTTCGCCTACTTGTTGGCAAGATCCTGGGCTTTTTCTGGTTCGGATCACGTAGTACTGCGGTACCACACCGAAACAGTCAATTAAACCCGGTTGCGAGTAATATTTTAGAGGATAACGCCGGTTATGTCTCGGTTAGGTCTGGGATTTGCCCTCATCTGGCTCGTACTTTCGCATTTCTCGCATACTTGTTGGCCATATCCAGGGCTTTTTCGGGTTTGTATCCCGTCGTAATGTGGTTCCACACCGAAACAGTCAATTAAACCTGGTTGCGATTAATATTTTAGGGGATAACGCTGGTTATGTCTCGGTTAGGTCTGGAATTTGCCATTATCTGGCTCGTACTTTCGCATTTTTCGCATACTTGTTGGCCAGATCCTGGCCTTTTGCTGGCTTGGACCACGTAGTAATGTGGTACCACACCGAAACGGTCAATTAAACCCGGTTGCGAGTAATATTTTAGAGGATAACGCCGGTTATGTCTCGGTTAGGTCTGGGATTTGCCCTCATCTGGCTCGTACTTTCGCATTTCTCGCATACTTGTTGGCCATATCCAGGGCTTTTTCGGGTTTGTATCCCGTCGTAATGTGGTTCCACACCGAAACAGTCAATTAAACCTGGTTGCGATTAATATTTTAGAGGATAACGCAGGTTACGTCTGGGTTAGTTCTGGTATTTGCAATCATCTGGCTCATACTTTCGCGTTTTTCGTATACTTGTTGGCCAGATCCTCGGGTTTTTCTGGTTTGGATACGCAGTAATGCGGTACCACACCGAAACAGTCAATTAAACCTGGTGGCGATTAATATTTAAGAGGATAACGCCGGTTATGTCTCGGTTAGGTCTGGGATTTTCCCTCATCTGGCTCGTAATTTCGCATTTTGCGCATACTTGTTGTCCAGATCCTGGGCTTCTTCTGGTTTGGATCACGTAGTAATGTGGTACCACACTGAAACAGTCAAATAAACCTGGTTCCGATTATTATTTTAGAGGAGAACGCTGGTTATGTCTCGGTTAGTTCTGGTATATGCAATCCTCTGGCTCATACTTTCGCGTTCTTCGCATACTTCTTGGCCAGATCCTGGGCTTTTTCTGGTTTGGATCACGTAGTAATGCGGTACCACACCGTAACAGTCAATGAAACCTGGTTGCGATTAATATTTTGGAGGATAACGCCGGTTATGTCTGAGTTAGGTCTGCGATTTGCCCTTATCTGGCTCGTCCTTTTGCATTTTTCGCATACTTGTTGGCCAGATCCTGGGCTTTTTCTGGTTTGCATCACGTAGTAATGTGGCACCACACTGAAACAGTCAATAGAAGCTGGTTGCGATTAATATTTTAGAGGATAACGCCGTTTATGTCTGGGTTAGGTCTGGGATTTGCCCCCATCTGGCTCGTACTTTCGCATTTTCCGCATACTTGTTGGCCAGATCCTGGCCTTTTTCTGGTTTGGATCACGTAGTAATGCGGTACCACACCGAAAAAGTCAATAGAAGCTGGTTCCGAATAGTATTTTAGAGGATAACGCAGGTTACGTCTGGGTTAGTTCTGGTATTTGCAATCATCTGGCTCATACTTTCGCGTTTTTCGCATACTTGTTGGCCAGATCCTGGGTTTTTTCTGGTTTGGATCCCGTAGTAACGAGGTTCCACACCGAAACAGTTAATTAAACCTAGTTTCGATTAATATTTTAGAGAATAACGCCGGTTATATCTCGGTTAGGTCTGGGATTTGCCCTCATCTGGCTCGTACTTTCGCATTTTCCGCATACTTGTTGGCCAGATCCAGGCCTTTTTCTGGTTTGTATCACGTAGTGATGTGGTACCACACTGAAACAGTCAATAGAAGCTGGTTCCGAATAGTATATTAGAGGATAACGCAGGTTACGTCTGGGTTAGTTCTGGTATTTGCAATCATCTGGCTCGTACTTTCGCATTTTTCGCATACTTGTTGGCCAGATCCTGGCCTTTTGCTGGCTTGGACCACGTAGTAATGTGGTACCAGACCGAAACAGTCAATTAAACCGGGTTGCGATTAATATTTTAGAGGGTAACGCCGGTTATGCCTGGGTTAGGTCTGGGATTTGCCCTCTTCTGGCTCGTACTTTCGCATTTCTCGCACACTTGTTGGCCAGATCCTGGGCTTTTTCTAGTTTGGATCACGTAGTAATGCGGTACCACACCGAAAAAGTCAATTAAACCTGGTTGCGATTAATATTTTAGAGGATAACGCCGGTTATGTCTCGGTTAGGTCTGGGATTTGCAATCATCTGGCTCATACTTTCGCGTTTTTCGTATACTTGTTGGCCAGATCCTGGGGTCTTTATAGTTTGGATCCCGTAGTAATGAGGTTCCACACCGAAACAGACAATTAAACCTGGTGGCGATTAATATTTAAGAGGATAACGCCGGTTATGTCTCGGTTAGGTCTGGGATTTTCCCTCATCTGGCTCGTAATTTCGCATTTTGCGCATACTTATTGTCCAGATCCTGGGCTTTTTCTGGTTTGGATCACGTAGTAATGTGGTACCACACTGAGACAGTCAAATAAACATGGTTGCGATTATTATTTTAGAGGAGAACGCTGGTTATGTCTCGGTTAGTTCTGGTATATGCAATCCTCTGGCTCATACTTTCGCGTTTCTCGCATACTTGTTGGCCAGATCCGGGCCTTTTTCTGGTTTGGATCACGCAGTAATGCGGTACCACACCGAAACAGTAAATTAAACCTGGTTGCGATTAATATTTTAGAGGATAACGCCGGTTATGTCTCGGTTAGGTCTGGGACTTGCCCTCATCTGGCTCGCACTTTCGCATTTTTCGCATACTTGTTGGCCAGATCCTGGCCTTTTTCAAGCTCGGACCACGTAGTAATGCGTTACCAGACCGAAACAGTCAATTAAACCTGGTTGCGATTAATATTTTAGAGGTTAACGCCGGTTATGCCTGGGTTAGGTCTGGGAATTGCCCTTATCTGGCTCGTACTTTCGCAATTCTCGCATACTTGTCGGCCAGATCCTGGGCTTTTTGTGGTTTGGATCACGTAGTAATGCGGTACCACACCGAAAAAGTCAATTAAACCTGGTTGCGATTAATATTTTAGAGGATAACGCCGGTTATGTCTCGGTTAGGTCTGGGATTTGCAATCATCTGGCTCATACTTTCGCGTTCTTCGCATACTTCTTTGCCAGATACAGGGTTTTTTCTGGTTTGGATCCCGTAATACTGACGTTCCACACCGAAACAGTCAATTAAACCTGGTTTCGATCAATATTTTAGAGAACAACGCCGGTTATATCTCGGTTAGGTCTGGGATTTGCCCTCATCTGGCTCGTACCTTCGCATTTCTCGCATACCTGTTGGCCAGATCCAGGGCTTTTTCTGGTTTGGATCACGTAGTAATGCGGTACCACACCGTAACAGTCAATTAAACCTGGTTGCGTTTAATATTTTAGAGGATAACGCCGGTTATGCCTGGGTTAGGTCTGGTATTTGCCCTCATCTGGCTCGTACCTTCGCATTCTTCGCATACTTGTTGGCCAGATCCTGGGCTTTTTCTGGTTTGGATCACGTAGTAATGCGGTACCACACCGAAAAAGTCAATTAAACCTGGTTGCGATTAATATTTTAGAGGATAACGCCGGTTATGTCTCGGTTGGATCTGGGATTTGCAATCATCTGGCTCATACTTTCGCGTTCTTCGCATACTTCTTGGCCAGATACAGGGTTTTTTCTGGTTTGGATCCCGTAATAATGACGTTCCACACCGAAACAGTCAATTAATCCTGGTTTCGATTAATATTTTAGAGAACAACGCCGGTTATATCTCGGTTAGGTCTGGGATTTGTCCTCATCTGGCTCGTAACTTCGCATTTCTCGCATACCTGTTGGCCAGATCCTGGGCTTTTTCTGGTTTGGATCACGTAGTAATGCGGTACCACACCGTAACAGTCAATTAAACCTGGTTGTGATGAATATTTTGGAGGATAACGCTGGTTATGTTTGGGTTAGTTCTGGTATTTGCAATCATCCGGCTCGTACTTTCGTATTTTTCGCATACTTGTTGGCCAGATCCTGGGCTTTTTCTGGTTTGGATCACGTAGTAATGTGGCACCACACTGAAAGAGTCAATAAAAGCTGGTTCCGGTTAGTATTTTAGAGGGTAACGCTGGTTATGTCTGAGTTAGGTCTGGGATTTGCCCTTATCTGGCTCGTCCTTTCGCATTTTTCGCATACTTGTTGGCCAGATCCTGGGCTTTTTCTGGTTTGCATCACGTAGTAATGTGGCACCACACTGAAACAGTCAATAGAAGCTGGTTCCGAATAGTATATTAGAGGATAACGCAGGTTACGTCTGGGTTAGTTCTGGTATTTGCAATCATCTGGCTCGTAATTTCGCAATTTTCGCGTACTTGTTGGCCAGATCTTGGGTTTTTTGTGGTTTGGATTCCGTCATAATGTGGTTCCACACCGAAGCAGTCCATGAAACCTGGTTGCGATGAATATTTTGGAGGATAACGCTGGTTATGTTTGGGTTAGTTCTGGCATTTGCAATCATCTGGCTCGTACTTTCGCATTTTTCGCATACTTGTTGGCCAAATCCTGGGCTATTTCTGGTTTGGATCACGTAGTAATGCGGTACCACACCGTAACAGTCAATTAAACCTGGTTGCGATTAATATTTTGGAGGATAACGCCGGTTATGTCTCGGTTAGGCCTGGGATTTGCCCTCATCTGGCTCGTACCTTCGCATTTTTCGCCTACTTGTTGGCAAGATCCTGGGCTTTTTCTGGTTTGGATCCCGTAGCAACGAGGTTCCACACCGAAACAGTTAATTAAACCTAGTTTCGATTAATATTTTAGAGAATAACGCCGGTTATATCTCGGTTAGGTCTGGGATTTGCCCTCATCTGGCTCGTACTTTCGCATTTTCCGCATACTTGTTGGCCAGATCCTGGCCTTTTTCTGGTTTGTATCACGTAGTGATGTGGTACCACACTGAAACAGTCAATAGAAGCTGGTTCCGAATAGTATATTAGAGGATAACGCAGGTTACGTCTGGGTTAGTTCTGGTATTTGCAATCATCTGGCTCGTACTTTCGCATTTTTCGCATACTTGTTGGCCAGATCCTGGCCTTTTGCTGGCTTGGACCACGTAGTAATGTGGTACCAGACCGAAACAGTCAATTAAACCGGGTTGCGATTAATATTTTAGAGGGTAACGCCGGTTATGCCTGGGTTAGGTCTGGGATTTGCCCTCTTCTGGATCGTACTTTCGCATTTCTCGCACACTTGTTGGCCAGATCCTGGGCTTTTTCTAGTTTGGATCACGTAGTAATGCGGTACCACATCGAAAAAGTCAATTAAACCTGGTTGCGATTAATATTTTAGAGGATAACGCCGGTTATGTCTCGGTTAGGTCTGGGATTTGCAATCATCTGGCTCATACTTTCGCGTTTTTCGTATACTTGTTGGCCAGATCCTGGGGTCTTTATAGTTTGGATCCCGTAGTAATGAGGTTCCACACCGAAACAGACAATTAAACCTGGTGGCGATTAATATTTAAGAGGATAACGCCGGTTATGTCTCGGTTAGGTCTGGGATTTTCCCTCATCTGGCTCGTAATTTCGCATTTTGCGCATACTTATTGTCCAGATCCTGGGCTTTTTCTGGTTTGGATCACGTAGTAATGTGGTACCACACTGAGACAGTCAAATAAACATGGTTGCGATTATTATTTTAGAGGAGAACGCTGGTTATGTCTCGGTTAGTTCTGGTATATGCAATCCTCTGGCTCATACTTTCGCGTTTCTCGCATACTTGTTGGCCAGATCCGGGCCTTTTTCTGGTTTGGATCACGCAGTAATGCGGTACCACACCGAAACAGTAAATTAAACCTGGTTGCGATTAATATTTTAGAGGATAACGCCGGTTATGTCTCGGTTAGGTCTGGGACTTGCCCTCATCTGGCTCGCACTTTCGCATTTATCCCATACTTGTTGGCCAGATCCTGGCCTTTTCCAAGCTCGGACCACGTAGTAATGCGGTACCAGACCGAAACAGTCAATTAAACCTGGTTGCGATTAATATTTTAGAGGTTAACGCCGGTTATGCCTGGGTTAGGTCTGGGAATTGCCCTTATCTGGCTCGTACTTTCGCAATTCTCGCATACTTGTTGGCTAGATCCTGGGCTTTTTGTGGTTTGGATCACGTAGTAATGCGGTACCACACCGAAAAAGTCAATTAAACCTGGTTGCGATTAATATTTTAGAGGATAACGCCGGTTATGTCTCGGTTGGATCTGGGATTTGCAATCATCTGGCTCATACTTTCGCGTTCTTCGCATACTTCTTTGCCAGATACAGGGTTTTTTCTGGTTTGGATCCCGTAATACTGACGTTCCACACCGAAACAGTCAATTAAACCTGGTTTCGATCAATATTTTAGAGAACAACGCCGGTTATATCTCGGTTAGGTCTGGGATTTGCCCTCATCTGGCTCGTACCTTCGCATTTCTCGCATACCTGTTGGCCAGATCCAGGGCTTTTTCTGGTTTGGATCACGTAGTAATGCGGTACCACACCGTAACAGTCAATAAAACCTGGTTGCGATTAATATTTTAGAGGATAACGCCGGTTATGCCTGGGTTAGGTCTGGTATTTGCCCTCATCTGGCTCGTACCTTCGCATTCTTCGCATACTTGTTGGCCAGATCCTGGGCTTTTTCTGGTTTGGATCACGTAGTAATGCGGTACCACACCGAAAAAGTCAATTAAACCTGGTTGCGATTAATATTTTAGAGGATAACGCCGGTTATGTCTCGGTTGGATCTGGGATTTGCAATCATCTGGCTCATACTTTCGCGTTCTTCGCATACTTCTTGGCCAGATACAGGGTTTTTTCTGGTTTGGATCCCGTAATAATGACGTTCCACACCGAAACAGTCAATTAATCCTGGTTTCGATTAATATTTTAGAGAACAACGCCGGTTATATCTCGGTTAGGTCTGGGATTTGCCCTCATCTGGCTCGTACCTTCGCATTTCTCGCATACCTGTTGGCCAGATCCAGGGCTTTTTCTGGTTTCGATCACGTAGTAATGCGGTACCACACCGTAACAGTCAATTAAACCTGGTTGCGATTAATATTTTAGAGGATAACGCCGGTTATGCCTGGGTTAGGTCTGGTATTTGCCCTCATCTGGCTCGTACCTTCGCATTCTTCGCATACTTGTTGGCCAGATCCTGGGCTTTTTCTGGTTTGGATCACGTAGTAATGCGGTACCACAACGAAAAAGTCAATTAAACCTGGTTGCGATTAATATTTTAGAGGATAACGCCGGTTATGTCTCGGTTGGATCTGGGATTTGCAATCATCTGGCTCATACTTTCGCGTTCTTCGCATACTTCTTGGCCAGATACAGGGTTTTTTCTGGTTTGGATCCCGTAATAATGACGTTCCACACCGAAACAGTCAATTAAACCTGGTTTCGATTAATATTTTAGAGAACAACGCCGGTTATATCTCGGTTAGGTCTGGGATTTGTCCTCATCTGGCTCGTACCTTCGCATTTCTCGCATACCTGTTGGCCAGATCCTGGGCTTTTTCTGGTTTGGATCACGTAGTAATGCGGTACCACACCGTAACAGTCAATTAAACCTGGTTGTGATGAATATTTTGGAGGATGACGCTGGTTATGTTTGGGTTAGTTCTGGTATTTGCAATCATCCGGCTCGTACTTTCGTATTTTTCGCATACTTGTTGGCCAGATCCTGGGCTTTTTCTGGTTTGGATCACGTAGTAATGTGGCACCACACTGAAACAGTCAATAAAAGCTGGTTCCGGTTAGTATTTCAGAGGGTAACGCTGGTTATGTCTGGGTTAGTTCTGGTATTTGCAATCATCTGGCTCGTACCTTCGCATTTTTCGGCTACTCGTTGGCAAGATCCTGGGCTTTTTCTGGTTTGGATCACGTAGTAATGCGGTACCACACCGTAACAGTCAATGAAACCTGGTTGCGATTAATATTTTGGAGGATAACGCCGGTTATGTCTGAGTTAGGTCTGGGATTTGCCCTCTTCTGGCTCGTACTTTCGCATTTCTCGCACACTTGTTGGCCAGATCCTGGGCTTTTTCTAGTTTGGATCACGTAGTAATGCGGTACCACACCGAAAAAGTCAATTAAACCTGGTTGCGATTAATATTTTAGAGGATAACGCCGGTTATGTCTCGGTTAGGTCTGGGATTTGCAATCATCTGGCTCATACTTTCGCGTTTTTCGTATACTTGTTGGCCAGATCCTGGGGTCTTTATAGTTTGGATCCCGTAGTAATGAGGTTCCACACCGAAACAGACAATTAAACCTGGTGGCGATTAATATTTAAGAGGATAACGCCGGTTATGTCTCGGTTAGGTCTGGGATTTTCCCTCATCTGGCTCGTAATTTCGCATTTTGCGCATACTTATTGTCCAGATCCTGGGCTTTTTCTGGTTTGGATCACGTAGTAATGTGGTACCACACTGAGACAGTCAAATAAACATGGTTGCGATTATTATTTTAGAGGAGAACGCTGGTTATGTCTCGGTTAGTTCTGCTATATGCAATCCTCTGGCTCATACTTTCGCGTTTCTCGCATACTTGTTGGCCAGATCCGGCCCTTTTTCTGGTTTGGATCACGCAGTAATGCGGTTCCACACCGAAACAGTAAATTAAACCTGGTTGCGATTAATATTTTAGAGGATAACGCCGGTTATGTCTCGGTTAGGTCTGGGACTTGCCCTCATCTGGCTCGCACTTTCGCATTTTTCGCATACTTGTTGGCCAGATCCTGGCCTTTTCCAAGCTCGGACCACGTAGTAATGCGGTACCAGACCGAAACAGTCAATTAAACCTGGTTGCGATTAATATTTTAGAGGTTAACGCCGGTTATGCCTGGGTTAGGTCTGGGAATTGCCCTTATCTGGCTCGTACTTTCGCAATTCTCGCATACTTGTTGGCTAGATCCTGGGCTTTTTGTGGTTTGGATCACGTAGTAATGCGGTACCACACCGAAAAAGTCAATTAAACCTGGTTGCGATTAATATTTTAGAGGATAACGCCGGTTATGTCTCGGTTAGGTCTGGGATTTGCAATCATCTGGCTCATACTTTCGCGTTCTTCGCATACTTCTTTGCCAGATACAGGGTTTTTTCTGGTTTGGATCCCGTAATACTGACGTTCCACACCGAAACAGTCAATTAAACCTGGTTTCGATCATTATTTTAGAGAACAACGCCGGTTATATCTCGGTTAGGTCTGGGATTTGCCCTCATCTGGCTCGTACCTTCGCATTTCTCGCATACCTGTTGGCCAGATCCAGGGCTTTTTCTGGTTTGGATCACGTAGTAATGCGGTACCACACCGTAACAGTCAATTAAACCTGGTTGCGATTAATATTTTAGAGGATAACGCCGGTTATGCCTGGGTTAGGTCTGGTATTTGCCCTCATCTGGCTCGTACCTTCGCATTCTTCGCATACTTGTTGGCCAGATCCTGGGCTTTTTCTGGTTTGGATCACGTAGTAATGCGGTACCACACCGAAAAAGTCAATTAAACCTGGTTGCGATTAATATTTTAGAGGATAACGCCGGTTATGTCTCGGTTGGATCTGGGATTTGCAATCATCTGGCTCATACTTTCGCGTTCTTCGCATACTTCTTGGCCAGATACAGGGTTTTTTCTGGTTTGGATCCCGTAATAATGACGTTCCACACCGAAACAGTCAATTAATCCTGGTTTCGATTAATATTTTAGAGAACAACGCCGGTTATATCTCGGTTAGGTCTGGGATTTGCCCTCATCTGGCTCGTACCTTCGCATTTCTCGCATACCTGTTGGCCAGATCCAGGGCTTTTTCTGGTTTCGATCACGTAGTAATGCGGTACCACAACGAAAAAGTCAATTAAACCTGGTTGCGATTAATATTTTAGAGGATAACGCCGGTTATGTCTCGGTTGGATCTGGGATTTGCAATCATCTGGCTCATACTTTCGCGTTCTTCGCATACTTCTTGGCCAGATACAGGGTTTTTTCTGGTTTGGATCCCGTAATAATGACGTTCCACACCGAAACAGTCAATTAAACCTGGTTTCGATTAATATTTTAGAGAACAACGCCGGTTATATCTCGGTTAGGTCTGGGATTTGTCCTCATCTGGCTCGTACCTTCGCATTTCTCGCATACCTGTTGGCCAGATCCTGGGCTTTTTCTGGTTTGGATCACGTAGTAATGCGGTACCACACCGTAACAGTCAATTAAACCTGGTTGTGATGAATATTTTGGAGGATAACGCTGGTTATGTTTGGGTTAGTTCTGGTATTTGCAATCATCCGGCTCGTACTTTCGTATTTTTCGCATACTTGTTGGCCAGATCCTGGGCTTTTTCTGGTTTGGATCACGTAGTAATGTGGCACCACACTGAAACAGTCAATAAAAGCTGGTTCCGGTTAGTATTTTAGAGGGTAACGCTGGTTATGTCTGAGTTAGGTCTGGGATTTGCCCTTATCTGGCTCGTCCTTTCGCATTTTTCGCATACTTGTTGGCCAGATCCTGGGCTTTTTCTGGTTTGCATCACGTAGTAATGTGGCACCACACTGAAACAGTCAATAGAAGCTGGTTCCGAATAGTATATTAGAGGATAACGCAGGTTACGTCTGGGTTAGTTCTGGTATTTGCAATCATCTGGCTCGTAATTTCGCAATTTTCGCGTACTTGTTGGCCAGATCTTGGGTTTTTTGTGGTTTGGATTCCGTCATAATGTGGTTCCACACCGAAGCAGTCCATGAAACCTGGTTGCGATGAATATTTTGGAGGATAACGCTGGTTATGTTTGGGTTAGTTCTGGCATTTGCAATCATCTGGCTCGTACTTTCGCATTTTTCGCATACTTGTTGGCCAAATCCTGGGCTATTTCTGGTTTGGATCACGTAGTAATGCGGTACCACACCGTAACAGTCAATTAAACCTGGTTGCGATTAATATTTTGGAGGATAACGCCGGTTATGTCTCGGTTAGGCCTGGGATTTGCCCTCATCTGGCTCGTACCTTCGCATTTTTCGCCTACTTGTTGGCAAGATCCTGGGCTTTTTCTGGTTTGGATCCCGTAGCAACGAGGTTCCACACCGAAACAGTTAATTAAACCTAGTTTCGATTAATATTTTAGAGAATAACGCCGGTTATATCTCGGTTAGGTCTGGGATTTGCCCTCATCTGGCTCGTACTTTCGCATTTTCCGCATACTTGTTGGCCAGATCCTGGCCTTTTTCTGGTTTGTATCACGTAGTGATGTGGTACCACACTGAAACAGTCAATAGAAGCTGGTTCCGAATAGTATATTAGAGGATAACGCAGGTTACGTCTGGGTTAGTTCTGGTATTTGCAATCATCTGGCTCGTACTTTCGCATTTTTCGCATACTTGTTGGCCAGATCCTGGCCTTTTGCTGGCTTGGACCACGTAGTAATGTGGTACCAGACCGAAACAGTCAATTAAACCGGGTTGCGATTAATATTTTAGAGGGTAACGCCGGTTATGCCTGGGTTAGGTCTGGGATTTGCCCTCTTCTGGATCGTACTTTCGCATTTCTCGCACACTTGTTGGCCAGATCCTGGGCTTTTTCTAGTTTGGATCACGTAGTAATGCGGTACCACATCGAAAAAGTCAATTAAACCTGGTTGCGATTAATATTTTAGAGGATAACGCCGGTTATGTCTCGGTTAGGTCTGGGATTTGCAATCATCTGGCTCATACTTTCGCGTTTTTCGTATACTTGTTGGCCAGATCCTGGGGTCTTTATAGTTTGGATCCCGTAGTAATGAGGTTCCACACCGAAACAGACAATTAAACCTGGTGGCGATTAATATTTAAGAGGATAACGCCGGTTATGTCTCGGTTAGGTCTGGGATTTTCCCTCATCTGGCTCGTAATTTCGCATTTTGCGCATACTTATTGTCCAGATCCTGGGCTTTTTCTGGTTTGGATCACGTAGTAATGTGGTACCACACTGAGACAGTCAAATAAACATGGTTGCGATTATTATTTTAGAGGAGAACGCTGGTTATGTCTCGGTTAGTTCTGGTATATGCAATCCTCTGGCTCATACTTTCGCGTTTCTCGCATACTTGTTGGCCAGATCCGGGCCTTTTTCTGGTTTGGATCACGCAGTAATGCGGTACCACACCGAAACAGTAAATTAAACCTGGTTGCGATTAATATTTTAGAGGATAACGCCGGTTATGTCTCGGTTAGGTCTGGGACTTGCCCTCATCTGGCTCGCACTTTCGCATTTATCCCATACTTGTTGGCCAGATCCTGGCCTTTTCCAAGCTCGGACCACGTAGTAATGCGGTACCAGACCGAAACAGTCAATTAAACCTGGTTGCGATTAATATTTTAGAGGTTAACGCCGGTTATGCCTGGGTTAGGTCTGGGAATTGCCCTTATCTGGCTCGTACTTTCGCAATTCTCGCATACTTGTTGGCTAGATCCTGGGCTTTTTGTGGTTTGGATCACGTAGTAATGCGGTACCACACCGAAAAAGTCAATTAAACCTGGTTGCGATTAATATTTTAGAGGATAACGCCGGTTATGTCTCGGTTAGGTCTGGGATTTGCAATCATCTGGCTCATACTTTCGCGTTCTTCGCATACTTCTTTGCCAGATACAGGGTTTTTTCTGGTTTGGATCCCGTAATACTGACGTTCCACACCGAAACAGTCAATTAAACCTGGTTTCGATCAATATTTTAGAGAACCACGCCGGTTATATCTCGGTTAGGTCTGGGATTTGCCCTCATCTGGCTCGTACCTTCGCATTTCTCGCATACCTGTTGGCCAGATCCAGGGCTTTTTCTGGTTTGGATCACGTAGTAATGCGGTACCACACCGTAACAGTCAATAAAACCTGGTTGCGATTAATATTTTAGAGGATAACGCCGGTTATGCCTGGGTTAGGTCTGGTATTTGCCCTCATCTGGCTCGTACCTTCGCATTCTTCGCATACTTGTTGGCCAGATCCTGGGCTTTTTCTGGTTTGGATCACGTAGTAATGCGGTACCACACCGAAAAAGTCAATTAAACCTGGTTGCGATTAATATTTTAGAGGATAACGCCGGTTATGTCTCGGTTGGATCTGGGATTTGCAATCATCTGGCTCATACTTTCGCGTTCTTCGCATACTTCTTGGCCAGATACAGGGTTTTTTCTGGTTTGGATCCCGTAATAATGACGTTCCACACCGAAACAGTCAATTAATCCTGGTTTCGATTAATATTTTAGAGAACAACGCCGGTTATATCTCGGTTAGGTCTGGGATTTGCCCTCATCTGGCTCGTACCTTCGCATTTCTCGCATACCTGTTGGCCAGATCCAGGGCTTTTTCTGGTTTCGATCACGTAGTAATGCGGTACCACACCGTAACAGTCAATTAAACCTGGTTGCGATTAATATTTTAGAGGATAACGCCGGTTATGCCTGGGTTAGGTCTGGTATTTGCCCTCATCTGGCTCGTACCTTCGCATTCTTCGCATACTTGTTGGCCAGATCCTGGGCTTTTTCTGGTTTGGATCACGTAGTAATGCGGTACCACAACGAAAAAGTCAATTAAACCTGGTTGCGATTAATATTTTAGAGGATAACGCCGGTTATGTCTCGGTTGGATCTGGGATTTGCAATCATCTGGCTCATACTTTCGCGTTCTTCGCATACTTCTTGGCCAGATACAGGGTTTTTTCTGGTTTGGATCCCGTAATAATGACGTTCCACACCGAAACAGTCAATTAAACCTGGTTTCGATTAATATTTTAGAGAACAACGCCGGTTATATCTCGGTTAGGTCTGGGATTTGTCCTCATCTGGCTCGTACCTTCGCATTTCTCGCATACCTGTTGGCCAGATCCTGGGCTTTTTCTGGTTTGGATCACGTAGTAATGCGGTACCACACCGTAACAGTCAATTAAACCTGGTTGTGATGAATATTTTGGAGGATGACGCTGGTTATGTTTGGGTTAGTTCTGGTATTTGCAATCATCCGGCTCGTACTTTCGTATTTTTCGCATACTTGTTGGCCAGATCCTGGGCTTTTTCTGGTTTGGATCACGTAGTAATGTGGCACCACACTGAAACAGTCAATAAAAGCTGGTTCCGGTTAGTATTTCAGAGGGTAACGCTGGTTATGTCTGGGTTAGTTCTGGTATTTGCAATCATCTGGCTCGTACCTTCGCATTTTTCGGCTACTCGTTGGCAAGATCCTGGGCTTTTTCTGGTTTGGATCACGTAGTAATGCGGTACCACACCGTAACAGTCAATGAAACCTGGTTGCGATTAATATTTTGGAGGATAACGCCGGTTATGTCTGAGTTAGGTCTGGGATTTGCCCTCTTCTGGCTCGTACTTTCGCATTTCTCGCACACTTGTTGGCCAGATCCTGGGCTTTTTCTAGTTTGGATCACGTAGTAATGCGGTACCACACCGAAAAAGTCAATTAAACCTGGTTGCGATTAATATTTTAGAGGATAACGCCGGTTATGTCTCGGTTAGGTCTGGGATTTGCAATCATCTGGCTCATACTTTCGCGTTTTTCGTATACTTGTTGGCCAGATCCTGGGGTCTTTATAGTTTGGATCCCGTAGTAATGAGGTTCCACACCGAAACAGACAATTAAACCTGGTGGCGATTAATATTTAAGAGGATAACGCCGGTTATGTCTCGGTTAGGTCTGGGATTTTCCCTCATCTGGCTCGTAATTTCGCATTTTGCGCATACTTATTGTCCAGATCCTGGGCTTTTTCTGGTTTGGATCACGTAGTAATGTGGTGCCACACTGAGACAGTCAAATAAACATGGTTGCGATTATTATTTTAGAGGAGAACGCTGGTTATGTCTCGGTTAGTTCTGCTATATGCAATCCTCTGGCTCATACTTTCGCGTTTCTCGCATACTTGTTGGCCAGATCCGGCCCTTTTTCTGGTTTGGATCACGCAGTAATGCGGTACCACACCGAAACAGTAAATTAAACCTGGTTGCGATTAATATTTTAGAGGATAACGCCGGTTATGTCTCGGTTAGGTCTGGGACTTGCCCTCATCTGGCTCGCACTTTCGCATTTTTCGCATACTTGTTGGCCAGATCCTGGCCTTTTCCAAGCTCGGACCACGTAGTAATGCGGTACCAGACCGAAACAGTCAATTAAACCTGGTTGCGATTAATATTTTAGAGGTTAACGCCGGTTATGCCTGGGTTAGGTCTGGGAATTGCCCTTATCTGGCTCATACTTTCGCAATTCTCGCATACTTGTTGGCTAGATCCTGGGCTTTTTGTGGTTTGGATCACGTAGTAATGCGGTACCACACCGAAAAAGTCAATTAAACCTGGTTGCGATTAATATTTTAGAGGATAACGCCGGTTATGTCTCGGTTAGGTCTGGGATTTGCAATCATCTGGCTCATACTTTCGCGTTCTTCGCATACTTCTTTGCCAGATACAGGGTTTTTTCTGGTTTGGATCCCGTAATACTGACGTTCCACACCGAAACAGTCAATTAAACCTGGTTTCGATCAATATTTTAGAGAACAACGCCGGTTATATCTCGGTTAGGTCTGGGATTTGCCCTCATCTGGCTCGTACCTTCGCATTTCTCGCATACCTGTTGGCCAGATCCAGGGCTTTTTCTGGTTTGGATCACGTAGTAATGCGGTACCACACCGTAACAGTCAATTAAACCTGGTTGCGATTAATATTTTAGAGGATAACGCCGGTTATGCCTGGGTTAGGTCTGGTATTTGCCCTCATCTGGCTCGTACCTTCGCATTCTTCGCATACTTGTTGGCCAGATCCTGGGCTTTTTCTGGTTTGGATCACGTAGTAATGCGGTACCACACCGAAAAAGTCAATTAAACCTGGTTGCGATTAATATTTTAGAGGATAACGCCGGTTATGTCTCGGTTGGATCTGGGATTTGCAATCATCTGGCTCATACTTTCGCGTTCTTCGCATACTTCTTGGCCAGATACAGGGTTTTTTCTGGTTTGGATCCCGTAATAATGACGTTCCACACCGAAACAGTCAATTAATCCTGGTTTCGATTAATATTTTAGAGAACAACGCCGGTTATATCTCGGTTAGGTCTGGGATTTGCCCTCATCTGGCTCGTACCTTCGCATTTCTCGCATACCTGTTGGCCAGATCCAGGGCTTTTTCTGGTTTCGATCACGTAGTAATGCGGTACCACACCGTAACAGTCAATTAAACCTGGTTGCGATTAATATTTTAGAGGATAACGCCGGTTATGCCTGGGTTAGGTCTGGTATTTGCCCTCATCTGGCTCGTACCTTCGCATTCTTCGCATACTTGTTGGCCAGATCCTGGGCTTTTTCTGGTTTGGATCACGTAGTAATGCGGTACCACAACGAAAAAGTCAATTAAACCTGGTTGCGATTAATATTTTAGAGGATAACGCCGGTTATGTCTCGGTTGGATCTGGGATTTGCAATCATCTGGCTCATACTTTCGCGTTCTTCGCATACTTCTTGGCCAGATACAGGGTTTTTTCTGGTTTGGATCCCGTAATAATGACGTTCCACACCGAAACAGTCAATTAAACCTGGTTTCGATTAATATTTTAGAGAACAACGCCGGTTATATCTCGGTTAGGTCTGGGATTTGTCCTCATCTGGCTCGTACCTTCGCATTTCTCGCATACCTGTTGGCCAGATCCTGGGCTTTTTCTGGTTTGGATCACGTAGTAATGCGGTACCACACCGTAACAGTCAATTAAACCTGGTTGTGATGAATATTTTGGAGGATAACGCTGGTTATGTTTGGGTTAGTTCTGGTATTTGCAATCATCCGGCTCGTACTTTCGTATTTTTCGCATACTTGTTGGCCAGATCCTGGGCTTTTTCTGGTTTGGATCACGTTGTAATGTGGCACCACACTGAAACAGTCAATAAAAGCTGGTTCCGGTTAGTATTTTAGAGGGTAACGCTGGTTATGTCTGGGTTAGTTCTGGTATTTGCGATCATCTGGCTCGTACCTTCGCATTTTTCGGCTACTCGTTGGCAAGATCCTGGGCTTTTTCTGGTTTGGATCACGTAGTAATGCGGTACCACACCGTAACAGTCAATGAAACCTGGTTGCGATTAATATTTTGGAGGATAACGCCGGTTATGTCTGAGTTAGGTCTGGGATTTGCCCTTATCTGGCTCGTCCTTTCGCATTTTTCGCATACTTGTTGGCCAGATCCTGGGCTTTTTCTGGTTTGCATCACGTAGTAATGTGGCACCACACTGAAACAGTCAATAGAAGCTGGTTCCGAATAGTATATTAGAGGATAACGCAGGTTACGTCTGGGTTAGTTCTGGTATTTGCAATCATCTGGCTCGTAATTTCGCAATTTTCGCGTACTTGTTGGCCAGATCTTGGGTTTTTTGTGGTTTGGATTCCGTCATAATGTGGTTCCACATCGAAGCAGTCCATGAAACCTGGTTGCGATGAATATTTTGGAGGATAACGCTGGTTATGTTTGGGTTAGTTCTGGCATTTGCAATCATCTGGCTCGTACTTTCGCATTTTTCGCATACTTGTTGGCCAAATCCTGGGCTATTTCTGGTTTGGATCACGTAGTAATGCGGTACCACACCGTAACAGTCAATTAAACCTGGTTGCGATTAATATTTTGGAGGATAACGCCGGTTATGTCTCGGTTAGGCCTGGGATTTGCCCTCATCTGGCTCGTACCTTCGCATTTTTCGCCTACTTGTTGGCAAGATCCTGGGCTTTTTCTGGTTCGGATCACGTAGTACTGCGGTACCACACCGAAACAGTCAATTAAACCCGGTTGCGAGTAATATTTTAGAGGATAACGCCGGTTATGTCTCGGTTAGGTCTGGGATTTGCCCTCATCTGGCTCGTACTTTTGCATTTCTCGCATACTTGTTGGCCATATCCAGGGCTTTTTCGGGTTTGTATCCCGTCGTAATGTGGTTCCACACCGAAACAGTCAATTAAACCTGGTTGCGATTAATATTTTAGGGGATAACGCTGGTTATGACTCGGTTAGGTCTGGAATTTGCCCTTATCTGGCTCGTACTTTCGCATTTTTCGCATACTTGTTGGCCAGATCCTGGCCTTTTGCTGGCTTGGACCACGTAGTAATGTGGTACCAGACCGAAACAGTCAATTAAACCTGGTTGCGATTAATATTTTAAAGGATAACGCCGGTTATGCCTGGGTTAGGTCTGGGATTTGCCCTCTTCTGGCTCTTACTTTCGCATTTCTCGCACACGTGTTGGCCAGATCCTGGGCTTTTTCTAGTTTGGATCACGTAGTAATGCGGTACCACACCGAAACAGTCAATTAAACCTGGTTGCGATTAATATTTTAGACGATAACGCCGGTTATGTCTCGGTTAGGTCTGGGATTTTCCCTCATCTGGCTCGCACTTTCGCATTTTTCGCATACTTGTTGGCCAGATCCGGGCCTTTTTCTGGTTTGGATCACGCAGTAATGCGGTACCACACCGAAACAGTCAATTAAACCTGGTTGCGATTAATATTTTAGAGGATAACGCCGGTTATGTCTAAATTAGGTCTGGGATTTGCAACCATCTGGCTCATACTTTCGCGGTCTTCGCATACTTCTTGGCCAGATACAGGGTTTTTTCTGGTTTGGATCCCGTAATACTGACGTTCCACACCGAAACAGTCAATTAAACCTGGTTTCGATTAATATTTTAGAGAACAACGCCGGTTATATCTCGGTTAGGTCTGGGATTTGCCCTCATCTGGCTCGTACCTTCGCATTTCTCGCATACCTGTTGGCCAGATCCAGGGCTTTTTCTGGTTTGGATCACGTAGTAATGCGGTACCACACCGTAACAGTCAATTAAACCTGGTTGCGATTAATATTTTAGAGGATAACGCCGGTTATGCCTGGATTAGGTCTGGGATTTGCCCTCATCTGGCTCGTACTATCGCATTTTCCGCATACATGTTGGCCAGATCCTGGCCTTTTTCTGGTTTGGATCACGTAGTAATGCGGTACCACACCGAAAAAGTCAATAGAAGCTGGTTCCGAATAGTATTTTAGAGGATAACGCAGGTTACGTCTGGGTTAGTTCTGGTATTTGCAATCATCTGGCTCATACTTTCGCGTTTTTCGCATACTTGTTGGCCAGATCCTGGGCTTTTTCTGGTTTGGATCACGTAGTAATGCGGTACCACACCGAAAAAGTCAATTAAATCTGGTTGCGATTAATATTTTAGAGGATAACGCAGGTTATGTCTCGGTTAGGTCTGGGATTTGCAATCATCTGGCTCATACTTTCGCGTTCTTCGCATACTTCTTGGCCAGATACAGGGTTTTTTCTGGTTTGGATCCCGTAATACTGACGTTCCACACCGAAACAGTCAATTAAACCTGGTTTCGATTAATATTTTAGAGGACAACGCCGGTTATATCTCGGTTAGGTCTGGGATTTGCCCTCATCTGGCTCGTACCTTCGCAATTTTCGCGTACTTGTTGGCCAGATCTTGGGTTTTTTGTGGTTTGGATTCCGTCATAATGTGGTTCCACACCGAAGCAGTCAATGAAACCTGGTTGCGATGAATATTTTGGAGGATAACGCTGGTTATGTCTCGGTTAGGTCTGGGATTTGCCCTCATATGGCTCGTACCCTCGCATTTTTCGGCTACTTGTTGGCAAGATCCTGGGCTTTTTCTGGTTCGGATCACGTAGTACTGCGGTACCACACCGAAACAGTCAATTAAACCCGGTTCCGATTAATATTTTAGAGGATAACGCCGGTTATGTCTCGGTTAGGTCTGGGATTTGCCCTCATCTGGCTCGTACTTTCGCATTTCTCGCATACTTGTTGGCCATATCCAGGGCTTTTTCGGGTTTGTATCCCGTCGTAATGTGGTTCCACACCGAAACAGTCAATTAAACCTGGTTGCGATTTTTATTTTAGAGGATAACGCCGGTTATGTCTCGGTTAGGTCTGGGACTTGCCCTCATCTGGCTCGCACTTTCGCATTTTTCGCATACTTGTTGGCCAGATCCTGGCCTTTTCCTGGCTTGGACCACGTAGTAATGTGGTACCAGACCGAAACAGTCAATTAAACCTGGTTGCGATTAATATTTTAGCGGATAACGCCGGTAATGCCAGGGTTAGGTCTGGGAATTGCCCTTATCTGGCTCGTACTTTCGCATTTCTCGCATACTTGTTGGCCAGATCCTGGGCTTTTTCTGGTTTGGATCACGTAGTAATGCGGTACCACACCGAAAAAGTCAATTAAATCTGGTTGCGATTAATATTTTAGAGGATAACGCAGGTTATGTCTCGGTTAGGTCTGGGATTTGCAATCATCTGGCTCATACTTTCGCGTTCTTCGCATACTTCTTGGCCAGATACAGGGTTTTTTCTGGTTTGGATCCCGTAATACTGACGTTCCACACCGAAACAGTCAATTAAACCTGGTTTCGATTAATATTTTAGAGGACAACGCCGGTTATATCTCGGTTAGGTCTGGGATTTGCCCTCATCTGGCTCGTACCTTCGCAATTTTCGCGTACTTGTTGGCCAGATCTTGGGTTTTTTGTGGTTTGGATTCCGTCATAATGTGGTTCCACACCGAAGCAGTCAATGAAACCTGGTTGCGATGAATATTTTGGAGGATAACGCTGGTTATGTCTCGGTTAGGTCTGGGATTTGCCCTCATATGGCTCGTACCCTCGCATTTTTCGGCTACTTGTTGGCAAGATCCTGGGCTTTTTCTGGTTCGGATCACGTAGTACTGCGGTACCACACCGAAACAGTCAATTAAACCCGGATCCGATTAATATTTTAGAGGATAACGCCGGTTATGTCTCGGTTAGGTCTGGGATTTGCCCTCATCTGGCTCGTACTTTCGCATTTCTCGCATACTTGTTGGCCATATCCAGGGCTTTTTCGGGTTTGTATCCCGTCGTAATGTGGTTCCACACCGAAACAGTCAATTAAACCTGGTTGCGATTTTTATTTTAGAGGATAACGCCGGTTATGTCTCGGTTAGGTCTGGGACTTGCCCTCATCTGGCTCGCACTTTCGCATTTTTCGCATACTTGTTGGCCAGATCCTGGCCTTTTCCTGGCTTGGACCACGTAGTAATGTGGTACCAGACCGAAACAGTCAATTAAACCTGGTTGCGATTAATATTTTAGCGGATAACGCCGGTAATGCCTGGGTTAGGTCTGGGAATTGCCCTTATCTGGCTCGTACTTTCGCATTTCTCGCATACTTGTTGGCCAGATCCTGGGCTTTTTCTGGTTTAGATCACGTAGTAATGCGGTACCACACCGAAAAAGTCAATTAAACCTGGTTGCGATTAATATTTTAGAGGATAACGCCGGTTATGTCTCGGTTAGGTCTGGGATTTGCAATCATCTGGCTCATACTTTCGCGTTCTTCGCATACTTCTTGGCCAGATACAGGGTTTTTTCTGGTTTGGATCCCATAATACTGACGTTCCACACCGAAACAGTCAATTAAACCTGGTTTCGATTAATATTTTAGAGGACAACGCCGGTTATATCTCGGTTAGGTCTGGGATTTGCCCTCATCTGGCTCGTACCTTCGCATTTCTCGCATACCTGTTGGCCAGATCCAGGGCTTTTTCTGGTTTGGATCACGTAGTAATGCGGTACCACACCGTAACAGTCAATTTAACCTGGTTGCGATTAATACTTTAGAGGATAACGCCGGTTATGCCTGGGTTAGGTCTGGTATTTGCCCTCATCTGGCTCGTACCTTCGCATTTTTCGCATACATGTTGGCCAGATCCTGGGCTTTTTCTGGTTCGGATCCCGTGATAATGACGTTCCACACCGAAGCAGTCAATTAAACCTGGTTGCGATTAATATTTTAGAGGATAACGCCGGTTATGTCTCGGTTAGGTCTGGGACTTGCCCTCATCTGGCTCGCACTTTCGCATTTTTCGCATACTTGTTGGCCAGATCCTGGCCTTTTCCTGGCTTGGACCACGTAGTAATGTGGTACCAGACCGAAACAGTCAATTAATCCTGGTTGCGATCAATATTTTGGAGGATAACGCTGGTTATGTCTGGGTTAGTTCTTGTATTTGCCTTCTTGTGGCTCGTACTTTCGCAATTTTCGCGTACTTGTTGGCCAGATCCTGGGTTTTTTGTGGTTTGTATCCCGGCGTAATGTGGTTCCACACCGACGCAGGCAATTAAACCTGGTTGCGATGAATATTTTGGAGGATAACGCTGGTTATGTTTGGGTTAGTTCTGGTATTTGCAATCATCCGGCTCGTACTATCGTATTTTCCGCATACTTGTTGGCCAGATCCTGGCCTTTTTCTGGTTTGTATCACGTAGTGATGTGGTACCACACTGAAACAGTCAATAGAAGCTGGTTCCGAATAGTATATTAGAGGATAACGCAGGTTACGTCTGGGTTAGTTCTGGTATTTGCAATCATCTGGCACGTAATTTCGCAATTTTCGCATACTTGTTGGCCAGATACAGGGTTTTTTCTGGTTTGGATCCCGTAATACTGACGTTCCACACCGAAACAGTCCATTAAACCTGGTTGCGATTAATATTTTAGAGGATAACGCCGGTTATGCCTGGGTTAGGTCTGGTAGTTGCCCTCATCTGGCTCGTACCTTCGCATTTCTCGCATACCTGTTGGCCAGATCCTGGGCTTTTTCTGGTTTGGATCACGTAGTAATGCGGTACCACACCGTAACAGTCAATTAAACCTGGTTGTGATGAATATTTTGGAGGATAACGCTGGTTATGTTTGGGTTAGTTCTGGTATTTGCAATCATCCGGCTCGTACCTTCGCATTTTTCGTATACTTGTTGGCCAGATCCTGGGATTTTTCTGGTTTGGATCCCGTAATAATGACGTTCCACACCGAAACAGTCAATTAAACCTGGTTTCGATTAATATTTTAGAGAACAACGCCGGTTATATCTCGGTTAGGTCTGGGATTTGCCATCATCTGGCTCGTACCTTCGCATTTCTCGCATACCTGTTGGCCAGATCCAGGGCTTTTTCTGGTTTGGATCACGTAGTAATGCGGTACCACACCGTAACAGTCAATTAAACCTGGTTGCGATTAATACTTTAGAGGATAACGCCGGTTATACCTGGGTTAGGTCTGGTATTTGCCCTCATCTGGCTCGTACCTTCGCATTTTTCGCATACATGTTGGCCAGATCCTGGGCTTTTTCTGGTTTGGATCACGTAGTAAAGCGTTACGATACCGAAAAAGTCAATTAAACCTGGTTCCGAATAGTATTTTAGAGGATAACGCAGGTTACGTCTGGGTTAGTTCTGGTATTTGCAATCATCTGGCTCATACTTTCTCGTTTTTCGTATACTTGTTGGCCAGATCCTGGGATTTTTCTGGTTTGGATCCCGTAATAATGACGTTCCACACCGAAACAGTCAACTAACCTGGTTTCGATTAATATTTTAGAGAACAACGCCGGTTATATCTCGGTTAGGTCTGGGATTTTCCCTCATCTGGCTCGTAATTTCGCATTTTGCGCATACTTATTGTCCAGATCCTGGGCTTTTTCTGGTTTGGATCACGTAGTAATGTGGTACCACACTGAAACAGTCAAATAAACCTGGTTCCGATTATCATTTTAGAGGAGAACGCTGGTTATGTCTCGGTTAGTTCTGGTATATGCAATCCTCTGGCTCATACTTTCGCGTTTCTCGCATACTTGTTGGCCAGATCCGGGCCTTTTTCTGGTTTGGATCACGCAGTAATGCGGTACCACACCGAAACAGTCAATTAAACCTGGTTGCGATTAATATTTTAGAGGATAACGCCGGTTATGTCTCGGTTAGGTCTGGGACTTGCCCTCATCTGGCTCGCACTTTCGCATTTTTCGCATACTTGTTGGCCAGATCCTGGCCTTTTCCTGGCTTGGACCACGTAGTAATGTGGTACCAGACCGAAACAGTCAATTAATCCTGGTTGCGATCAATATTTTGGAGGATAACGCTGGTTATGTCTGGGTTAGTTCTTGTATTTGCCTTCTTCTGGCTCGTACTTTCGCAATTTTCGCGTACTTGTTGGCCAGATCTTGGGTTTTTTGTGGTTTGTATCCCGTCGTAATGTGGTTCCACACCGAAGCAGGCAATTAAACCTGGTTGCGATGAATATTTTGGAGGATAACGCTGGTTATGTTTGGGTTAGTTCTGGTATTTGCAATCATCCGGCCCGTACTATCGTATTTTCCGCATACTTGTTGGCCAGATCCTGGCCTTTTTCTGGTTTGTATCACGTAGTGATGTAGTACCACACTGAAACAGTCAATAGAAGCTGGTTCCGAATAGTATATTAGAGGATAACGCAGGTTACGTCTGGGTTAGTTCTGGTATTTGCAATCATCTGGCACGTAATTTCGCAATTTTCGCGTACTTGTTGGCCAGATCTTGGGTTTTTTGTGGTTTGGATTCCGTCATAATGTGGTTCCACACCGAAGCAGTCAATGAAACCTGGTTGCGATGAATATTTTGGAGGATAACGCTGGTTATGGTTGGGTTAGTTCTGGCATTTGCAATCATCTGGCGCGTACTTTCGCATTTTTCGCATACTTGTTGGCCAAATCCTGGGCTTTTTCTGGTTTGGATCACGTAGTAATGCGGTACCACACCGTAACAGTCCATTAAACCTGGTTGCGATTAATATTTTGGAGGATAACGCCGGTTATGTCTCGGTTAGGTCTGGGATTTGCCCTCATCTGGCTCGTACCCTCGCATTTTTCGGCTACTTGTTGGCAAGATCCTGGGCTTTTTCCGGTTCGGATCACGTAGTACTGCGGTACCACACCGAAACAGTCAATTAAACCCGGTTGCGATTAATATTTTAGAGGATAACGACGGTTATGTCTCGGGTAGGTCTGGGATTTGCCCTCATCTGGCTCGTACTTTCGCATTTCTCGCATACTTGTTGGCCATATCCAGGGCTTTTTCGGGTTTGTATCCCGTCGTAATGTTGTTCCACACCGAAACAGTCAATTAAACCTGGTTGCGATTTATATTTTAGAGGATAACGCCGGTTATGTCTCGGTTAGGTCTGGGACTTGCCCTCATCTGGCTCGCACTTTCGCATTTTTCGCATACTTGTTGGCCAGATCCTGGCCTTTTCCTGGCTTGGACCACGTAGTAATGTGGTACCAGACCGAAACAGTCAATTAAACCTGGTTGCGATTAATATTTTAGCGGCTAACGCCGGTTATGCCTGGGTTAGGTCTGGTAATTGCCCTTATCTGGCTCGTACTTTCGCATTTCTCGCATACTTGTTGGCCAGATCCTGGGCTTTTTCTGGTTTGGATCACGTAGTAATGCGGTACCACACCGAAAAAGTCAATTAAACCTGGTTGCGATTAATATTTTAGAGGATAACGCCGGTTATGTCTCGGTTAGGTCTGGGATTTGCAATCATCTGGCTCATACTTTCGCGTTCTCCGCATACTTCTTGGCCAGATACAGGGTTTTTTCTGGTTTGGATCCCGTAATACTGACGTTCCACACCGAAACAGTCAATTAAACCTGGTTTCGATCAATATTTTAGAGAACAACGCCGGTTATATCTCGGTTAGGTCTGGGATTTGCCCTCATCTGGCTCGTACCTTCGCATTTCTCGCATACCTGTTGGCCAGATCCAGGGCTTTTTCTGGTTTGGATCACGTAGTAATGCGGTACCACACCGTAACAGTCAATTAAACCTGGTTGCGATTAATATTTTAGAGGATAACGCCGGTTATGCCTGGGTTAGGTCTGGTATTTGCCCTCATCTGGCTCGTACCTTCGCATTCTTCGCATACTTGTTGGCCAGATCCTGGGCTTTTTCTGGTTTGGATCACGTAGTAATGCGGTACCACACCGAAAAAGTCAATTAAACCTGGTTGCGATTAATATTTTAGAGGATAACGCCGGTTATGTCTCGGTTGGATCTGGGATTTGCAATCATCTGGCTCATACTTTCGCGTTCTTCGCATACTTCTTGGCCAGATACAGGGTTTTTTCTGGTTTGGATCCCGTAATAATGACGTTCCACACCGAAACAGTCAATTAATCCTGGTTTCGATTAATATTTTAGAGAACAACGCCGGTTATATCTCGGTTAGGTCTGGGATTTGCCCTCATCTGGCTCGTACCTTCGCATTTCTCGCATACCTGTTGGCCAGATCCAGGGCTTTTTCTGGTTTCGATCACGTAGTAATGCGGTACCACACCGTAACAGTCAATTAAACCTGGTTGCGATTAATATTTTAGAGGATAACGCCGGTTATGCCTGGGTTAGGTCTGGTATTTGCCCTCATCTGGCTCGTACCTTCGCATTCTTCGCATACTTGTTGGCCAGATCCTGGGCTTTTTCTGGTTTGGATCACGTAGTAATGCGGTACCACAACGAAAAAGTCAATTAAACCTGGTTGCGATTAATATTTTAGAGGATAACGCCGGTTATGTCTCGGTTGGATCTGGGATTTGCAATCATCTGGCTCATACTTTCGCGTTCTTCGCATACTTCTTGGCCAGATACAGGGTTTTTTCTGGTTTGGATCCCGTAATAATGACGTTCCACACCGAAACAGTCAATTAAACCTGGTTTCGATTAATATTTTAGAGAACAACGCCGGTTATATCTCGGTTAGGTCTGGGATTTGTCCTCATCTGGCTCGTACCTTCGCATTTCTCGCATACCTGTTGGCCAGATCCTGGGCTTTTTCTGGTTTGGATCACGTAGTAATGCGGTACCACACCGTAACAGTCAATTAAACCTGGTTGTGATGAATATTTTGGAGGATAACGCTGGTTATGTTTGGGTTAGTTCTGGTATTTGCAATCATCCGGCTCGTACTTTCGTATTTTTCGCATACTTGTTGGCCAGATCCTGGGCTTTTTCTGGTTTGGATCACGTTGTAATGTGGCACCACACTGAAACAGTCAATAAAAGCTGGTTCCGGCTAGTATTTTAGAGGGTAACGCTGGTTATGTCTGGGTTAGTTCTGGTATTTGCAATCATCTGGCTCGTACCTTCGCATTTTTCGGCTACTCGTTGGCAAGATCCTGGGCTTTTTCTGGTTTGGATCACGTAGTAATGCGGTACCACACCGTAACAGTCAATGAAACCTGGTTGCGATTAATATTTTGGAGGATAACGCCGGTTATGTCTGAGTTAGGTCTGGGATTTGCCCTTATCTGGCTCGTCCTTTCGCATTTTTCGCATACTTGTTGGCCAGATCCTGGGCTTTTTCTGGTTTGCATCACGTAGTAATGTGGCACCACACTGAAACAGTCAATAGAAGCTGGTTCCGAATAGTATATTAGAGGATAACGCAGGTTACGTCTGGGTTAGTTCTGGTATTTGCAATCATCTGGCTCGTAATTTCGCAATTTTCGCGTACTTGTTGGCCAGATCTTGGGTTTTTTGTGGTTTGGATTCCGTCATAATGTGGTTCCACATCGAAGCAGTCCATGAAACCTGGTTGCGATGAATATTTTGGAGGATAACGCTGGTTATGTTTGGGTTAGTTCTGGCATTTGCAATCATCTGGCTCGTACTTTCGCATTTTTCGCATACTTGTTGGCCAAATCCTGGGCTATTTCTGGTTTGGATCACGTAGTAATGCGGTACCACACCGTAACAGTCAATTAAACCTGGTTGCGATTAATATTTTGGAGGATAACGCCGGTTATGTCTCGGTTAGGCCTGGGATTTGCCCTCATCTGGCTCGTACCTTCGCATTTTTCGCCTACTTGTTGGCAAGATCCTGGGCTTTTTCTGGTTCGGATCACGTAGTACTGCGGTACCACACCGAAACAGTCAATTAAACCCGGTTGCGAGTAATATTTTAGAGGATAACGCCGGTTATGTCTCGGTTAGGTCTGGGATTTGCCCTCATCTGGCTCGTACTTTTGCATTTCTCGCATACTTGTTGGCCATATCCAGGGCTTTTTCGGGTTTGTATCCCGTCGTAATGTGGTTCCACACCGAAACAGTCAATTAAACCTGGTTGCGATTAATATTTTAGGGGATAACGCTGGTTATGACTCGGTTAGGTCTGGAATTTGCCCTTATCTGGCTCGTACTTTCGCATTTTTCGCATACTTGTTGGCCAGATCCTGGCCTTTTGCTGGCTTGGACCACGTAGTAATGTGGTACCAGACCGAAACAGTCAATTAAACCTGGTTGCGATTAATATTTTAAAGGATAACGCCGGTTATGCCTGGGTTAGGTCTGGGATTTGCCCTCTTCTGGCTCTTACTTTCGCATTTCTCGCACACGTGTTGGCCAGATCCTGGGCTTTTTCTAGTTTGGATCACGTAGTAATGCGGTACCACACCGAAACAGTCAATTAAACCTGGTTGCGATTAATATTTTAGACGATAACGCCGGTTATGTCTCGGTTAGGTCTGGGATTTTCCCTCATCTGGCTCGCACTTTCGCATTTTTCGCATACTTGTTGGCCAGATCCGGGCCTTTTTCTGGTTTGGATCACGCAGTAATGCGGTACCACACCGAAACAGTCAATTAAACCTGGTTGCGATTAATATTTTAGAGGATAACGCCGGTTATGTCTAAATTAGGTCTGGGATTTGCAACCATCTGGCTCATACTTTCGCGTTCTTCGCATACTTCTTGGCCAGATACAGGGTTTTTTCTGGTTTGGATCCCGTAATACTGACGTTCCACACCGAAACAGTCAATTAAACCTGGTTTCGATTAATATTTTAGAGAACAACGCCGGTTATATCTCGGTTAGGTCTGGGATTTGCCCTCATCTGGCTCGTACCTTCGCATTTTTCGCATACCTGTTGGCCAGATCCAGGGCTTTTTCTGGTTTGGATCACGTAGTAATGCGGTACCACACCGTAACAGTCAATTAAACCTGGTTGCGATTAATATTTTAGAGGATAACGCCGGTTATGCCTGGATTAGGTCTGGGATTTGCCCTCATCTGGCTCGTACTATCGCATTTTCCGCATACATGTTGGCCAGATCCTGGCCTTTTTCTGGTTTGGATCACGTAGTAATGCGGTACCACACCGAAAAAGTCAATAGAAGCTGGTTCCGAATAGTATTTTAGAGGATAACGCAGGTTACGTCTGGGTTAGTTCTGGTATTTGCAATCATCTGGCTCATACTTTCGCGTTTTTCGCATACTTGTTGGCCAGATCCTGGGCTTTTTCTGGTTTGGATCACGTAGTAATGCGGTACCACACCGAAAAAGTCAATTAAATCTGGTTGCGATTAATATTTTAGAGGATAACGCAGGTTATGTCTCGGTTAGGTCTGGGATTTGCAATCATCTGGCTCATACTTTCGCGTTCTTCGCATACTTCTTGGCCAGATACAGGGTTTTTTCTGGTTTGGATCCCGTAATACTGACGTTCCACACCGAAACAGTCAATTAAACCTGGTTTCGATTAATATTTTAGAGGACAACGCCGGTTATATCTCGGTTAGGTCTGGGATTTGCCCTCATCTGGCTCGTACCTTCGCAATTTTCGCGTACTTGTTGGCCAGATCTTGGGTTTTTTGTGGTTTGGATTCCGTCATAATGTGGTTCCACACCGAAGCAGTCAATGAAACCTGGTTGCGATGAATATTTTGGAGGATAACGCTGGTTATGTCTCGGTTAGGTCTGGGATTTGCCCTCATATGGCTCGTACCCTCGCATTTTTCGGCTACTTGTTGGCAAGATCCTGGGCTTTTTCTGGTTCGGATCACGTAGTACTGCGGTACCACACCGAAACAGTCAATTAAACCCGGTTCCGATTAATATTTTAGAGGATAACGCCGGTTATGTCTCGGTTAGGTCTGGGATTTGCCCTCATCTGGCACGTACTTTCGCATTTCTCGCATACTTGTTGGCCATATCCAGGGCTTTTTCGGGTTTGTATCCCGTCGTAATGTGGTTCCACACCGAAACAGTCAATTAAACCTGGTTGCGATTTTTATTTTAGAGGATAACGCCGGTTATGTCTCGGTTAGGTCTGGGACTTGCCCTCATCTGGCTCGCACTTTCGCATTTTTCGCATACTTGTTGGCCAGATCCTGGCCTTTTCCTGGCTTGGACCACGTAGTAATGTGGTACCAGACCGAAACAGTCAATTAAACCTGGTTGCGATTAATATTTTAGCGGATAACGCCGGTAATGCCAGGGTTAGGTCTGGGAATTGCCCTTATCTGGCTCGTACTTTCGCATTTCTCGCATACTTGTTGGCCAGATCCTGGGCTTTTTCTGGTTTGGATCACGTAGTAATGCGGTACCACACCGAAAAAGTCAATTAAATCTGGTTGCGATTAATATTTTAGAGGATAACGCAGGTTATGTCTCGGTTAGGTCTGGGATTTGCAATCATCTGGCTCATACTTTCGCGTTCTTCGCATACTTCTTGGCCAGATACAGGGTTTTTTCTGGTTTGGATCCCGTAATACTGACGTTCCACACCGAAACAGTCAATTAAACCTGGTTTCGATTAATATTTTAGAGGACAACGCCGGTTATATCTCGGTTAGGTCTGGGATTTGCCCTCATCTGGCTCGTACCTTCGCAATTTTCGCGTACTTGTTGGCCAGATCTTGGGTTTTTTGTGGTTTGGATTCCGTCATAATGTGGTTCCACACCGAAGCAGTCAATGAAACCTGGTTGCGATGAATATTTTGGAGGATAACGCTGGTTATGTCTCGGTTAGGTCTGGGATTTGCCCTCATATGGCTCGTACCCTCGCATTTTTCGGCTACTTGTTGGCAAGATCCTGGGCTTTTTCTGGTTCGGATCACGTAGTACTGCGGTACCACACCGAAACAGTCAATTAAACCCGGTTCCGATTAATATTTTAGAGGATAACGCCGGTTATGTCTCGGTTAGGTCTGGGATTTGCCCTCATCTGGCTCGTACTTTCGCATTTCTCGCATACTTGTTGGCCATATCCAGGGCTTTTTCGGGTTTGTATCCCGTCGTAATGTGGTTCCACACCGAAACAGTCAATTAAACCTGGTTGCGATTTTTATTTTAGAGGATAACGCCGGTTATGTCTCGGTTAGGTCTGGGACTTGCCCTCATCTGGCTCGCACTTTCGCATTTTTCGCATACTTGTTGGCCAGATCCTGGCCTTTTCCTGGCTTGGACCACGTAGTAATGTGGTACCAGACCGAAACAGTCAATTAAACCTGGTTGCGATTAATATTTTAGCGGATAACGCCGGTAATGCCTGGGTTAGGTCTGGGAATTGCCCTTATCTGGCTCGTACTTTCGCATTTCTCGCATACTTGTTGGCCAGATCCTGGGCTTTTTCTGGTTTAGATCACGTAGTAATGCGGTACCACACCGAAAAAGTCAATTAAACCTGGTTGCGATTAATATTTTAGAGGATAACGCCGGTTATGTCTCGGTTAGGTCTGGGATTTGCAATCATCTGGCTCATACTTTCGCGTTCTTCGCATACTTCTTGGCCAGATACAGGGTTTTTTCTGGTTTGGATCCCATAATACTGACGTTCCACACCGAAACAGTCAATTAAACCTGGTTTCGATTAATATTTTAGAGGACAACGCCGGTTATATCTCGGTTAGGTCTGGGATTTGCCCTCATCTGGCTCGTACCTTCGCATTTCTCGCATACCTGTTGGCCAGATCCAGGGCTTTTTCTGGTTTGGATCACGTAGTAATGCGGTACCACACCGTAACAGTCAATTTAACCTGGTTGCGATTAATACTTTAGAGGATAACGCCGGTTATGCCTGGGTTAGGTCTGGTATTTGCCCTCATCTGGCTCGTACCTTCGCATTTTTCGCATACATGTTGGCCAGATCCTGGGCTTTTTCTGGTTCGGATCCCGTGATAATGACGTTCCACACCGAAGCAGTCAATTAAACCTGGTTGCGATTAATATTTTAGAGGATAACGCCGGTTATGTCTCGGTTAGGTCTGGGACTTGCCCTCATCTGGCTCGCACTTTCGCATTTTTCGCATACTTGTTGGCCAGATCCTGGCCTTTTCCTGGCTTGGACCACGTAGTAATGTGGTACCAGACCGAAACAGTCAATTAATCCTGGTTGCGATCAATATTTTGGAGGATAACGCTGGTTATGTCTGGGTTAGTTCTTGTATTTGCCTTCTTGTGGCTCGTACTTTCGCAATTTTCGCGTACTTGTTGGCCAGATCCTGGGTTTTTTGTGGTTTGTATCCCGGCGTAATGTGGTTCCACACCGACGCAGGCAATTAAACCTGGTTGCGATGAATATTTTGGAGGATAACGCTGGTTATGTTTGGGTTAGTTCTGGTATTTGCAATCATCCGGCTCGTACTATCGTATTTTCCGCATACTTGTTGGCCAGATCCTGGCCTTTTTCTGGTTTGTATCACGTAGTGATGTGGTACCACACTGAAACAGTCAATAGAAGCTGGTTCCGAATAGTATATTAGAGGATAACGCAGGTTACGTCTGGGTTAGTTCTGGTATTTGCAATCATCTGGCACGTAATTTCGCAATTTTCGCATACTTGTTGGCCAGATACAGGGTTTTTTCTGGTTTGGATCCCGTAATACTGACGTTCCACACCGAAACAGTCCATTAAACCTGGTTGCGATTAATATTTTAGAGGATAACGCCGGTTATGCCTGGGTTAGGTCTGGTAGTTGCCCTCATCTGGCTCGTACCTTCGCATTTCTCGCATACCTGTTGGCCAGATCCTGGGCTTTTTCTGGTTTGGATCACGTAGTAATGCGGTACCACACCGTAACAGTCAATTAAACCTGGTTGTGATGAATATTTTGGAGGATAACGCTGGTTATGTTTGGGTTAGTTCTGGTATTTGCAATCATCCGGCTCGTACCTTCGCATTTTTCGTATACTTGTTGGCCAGATCCTGGGATTTTTCTGGTTTGGATCCCGTAATAATGACGTTCCACACCGAAACAGTCAATTAAACCTGGTTTCGATTAATATTTTAGAGAACAACGCCGGTTATATCTCGGTTAGGTCTGGGATTTGCCATCATCTGGCTCGTACCTTCGCATTTCTCGCATACCTGTTGGCCAGATCCAGGGCTTTTTCTGGTTTGGATCACGTAGTAATGCGGTACCACACCGTAACAGTCAATTAAACCTGGTTGCGATTAATACTTTAGAGGATAACGCCGGTTATGCCTGGGTTAGGTCTGGTATTTGCCCTCATCTGGCTCGTACCTTCGCATTTTTCGCATACATGTTGGCCAGATCCTGGGCTTTTTCTGGTTTGGATCACGTAGTAAAGCGTTACGATACCGAAAAAGTCAATTAAACCTGGTTCCGAATAGTATTTTAGAGGATAACGCAGGTTACGTCTGGGTTAGTTCTGGTATTTGCAATCATCTGGCTCATACTTTCTCGTTTTTCGTATACTTGTTGGCCAGATCCTGGGATTTTTCTGGTTTGGATCCCGTAATAATGACGTTCCACACCGAAACAGTCAACTAACCTGGTTTCGATTAATATTTTAGAGAACAACGCCGGTTATATCTCGGTTAGGTCTGGGATTTTCCCTCATCTGGCTCGTAATTTCGCATTTTGCGCATACTTATTGTCCAGATCCTGGGCTTTTTCTGGTTTGGATCACGTAGTAATGTGGTACCACACTGAAACAGTCAAATAAACCTGGTTCCGATTATCATTTTAGAGGAGAACGCTGGTTATGTCTCGGTTAGTTCTGGTATATGCAATCCTCTGGCTCATACTTTCGCGTTTCTCGCATACTTGTTGGCCAGATCCGGGCCTTTTTCTGGTTTGGATCACGCAGTAATGCGGTACCACACCGAAACAGTCAATTAAACCTGGTTGCGATTAATATTTTAGAGGATAACGCCGGTTATGTCTCGGTTAGGTCTGGGACTTGCCCTCATCTGGCTCGCACTTTCGCATTTTTCGCATACTTGTTGGCCAGATCCTGGCCTTTTCCTGGCTTGGACCACGTAGTAATGTGGTACCAGACCGAAACAGTCAATTAATCCTGGTTGCGATCAATATTTTGGAGGATAACGCTGGTTATGTCTGGGTTAGTTCTTGTATTTGCCTTCTTCTGGCTCGTACTTTCGCAATTTTCGCGTACTTGTTGGCCAGATCTTGGGTTTTTTGTGGTTTGTATCCCGTCGTAATGTGGTTCCACACCGAAGCAGGCAATTAAACCTGGTTGCGATGAATATTTTGGAGGATAACGCTGGTTATGTTTGGGTTAGTTCTGGTATTTGCAATCATCCGGCCCGTACTATCGTATTTTCCGCATACTTGTTGGCCAGATCCTGGCCTTTTTCTGGTTTGTATCACGTAGTGATGTAGTACCACACTGAAACAGTCAATAGAAGCTGGTTCCGAATAGTATATTAGAGGATAACGCAGGTTACGTCTGGGTTAGTTCTGGTATTTGCAATCATCTGGCACGTAATTTCGCAATTTTCGCGTACTTGTTGGCCAGATCTTGGGTTTTTTGTGGTTTGGATTCCGTCATAATGTGGTTCCACACCGAAGCAGTCAATGAAACCTGGTTGCGATGAATATTTTGGAGGATAACGCTGGTTATGGTTGGGTTAGTTCTGGCATTTGCAATCATCTGGCGCGTACTTTCGCATTTTTCGCATACTTGTTGGCCAAATCCTGGGCTTTTTCTGGTTTGGATCACGTAGTAATGCGGTACCACACCGTAACAGTCCATTAAACCTGGTTGCGATTAATATTTTGGAGGATAACGCCGGTTATGTCTCGGTTAGGTCTGGGATTTGCCCTCATCTGGCTCGTACCCTCGCATTTTTCGGCTACTTGTTGGCAAGATCCTGGGCTTTTTCCGGTTCGGATCACGTAGTACTGCGGTACCACACCGAAACAGTCAATTAAACCCGGTTGCGATTAATATTTTAGAGGATAACGACGGTTATGTCTCGGGTAGGTCTGGGATTTGCCCTCATCTGGCTCGTACTTTCGCATTTCTCGCATACTTGTTGGCCATATCCAGGGCTTTTTCGGGTTTGTATCCCGTCGTAATGTTGTTCCACACCGAAACAGTCAATTAAACCTGGTTGCGATTTATATTTTAGAGGATAACGCCGGTTATGTCTCGGTTAGGTCTGGGACTTGCCCTCATCTGGCTCGCACTTTCGCATTTTTCGCATACTTGTTGGCCAGATCCTGGCCTTTTCCTGGCTTGGACCACGTAGTAATGTGGTACCAGACCGAAACAGTCAATTAAACCTGGTTGCGATTAATATTTTAGCGGCTAACGCCGGTTATGCCTGGGTTAGGTCTGGTAATTGCCCTTATCTGGCTCGTACTTTCGCATTTCTCGCATACTTGTTGGCCAGATCCTGGGCTTTTTCTGGTTTGGATCACGTAGTAATGCGGTACCACACCGAAAAAGTCAATTAAACCTGGTTGCGATTAATATTTTAGAGGATAACGCCGGTTATGTCTCGGTTAGGTCTGGGATTTGCAATCATCTGGCTCATACTTTCGCGTTCTCCGCATACTTCTTGGCCAGATACAGGGTTTTTTCTGGTTTGGATCCCGTAATACTGACGTTCCACACCGAAACAGTCAATGAAACCTGGTTTCGATTAATATTTTAGAGGACAACGCCGGTTATATCTCGGTTAGGTCTGGGATTTGCCGTCATCTGGCTCGTACCTTCGCATTTCTCGCATACCTGTCGGCCAGATCCAGGGCTTTTTCTGGTTTGGATCACGTAGTAATGCGGTATCACACCGTAACAGTCAATTAAACCTGGTTGCGATTAATATTTTAGAGGATAACGCCGGTTATGCCTGGGTTAGGTCTGGTAGTTGCCCTCATCTGGCTCGTACCTGCGCATTTTTCGTATACTTGTTGGCCAGATCCTGGGCTTTTTCTGGTTTGGAACACGTAGTAATGCGGTACCATACCGAAAAAGTCAATTAAACCTGGTTCCGAATAGTATTTTAGAGGATAACGCAGGTTACGTCTGGGTTAGTTCTGGTATTTGCAATCATCTGGCTCATACTTTCGCGTTTTTCGTATACTTGTTGGCCTGATCCTGGGATTTTTCTGGTTTGGATCCCGTAATAATGACGTTCCACACCGAAACAGTCAATTAAACCTGGTTTCGATTAATATTTTAGAGAACAACGCCGGTTATATCTCGGTTAGGTCTGGGATTTGCCATCATCTGGCTCGTAATTTCGCATTTTGCGCATACTTATTGTCCAGATCCTGGGCTTTTTCTGGTTTGGATCACGTAGTAATGTGGTGCCACACTGAAACAGTCAAATAAACCTGGTTCCGATTATCATTTTAGAGGAGAACGCTGGTTATGTCTCGGTTAGTTCTGGTATATGCAATCCTCTGGCTCATACTTTCGCGTTTCTCGCATATTTGTTGGCCAGATCCGGGCCTTTTTCTGGTTTGGATCACGCAGTAATGCGGTACCACACCGAAACAGTCAATTAAACCTGGTTGCGATTAATATTTTAGAGGATAACGCCGGTTATGTCTCGGTTAGGTCTGGGACTTGCCCTCATCTGGCTCGCACTTTCGCATTTTTCGCATACTTGTTGGCCAGATCCTGGCCTTTTCCTGGCTTGGACCACGTAGTAATGTGGTACCAGACCGAAACAGTCAATTAATCCTGGTTGCGATCAATATTTTGGAGGATAACGCTGGTTATGTCTGGGTTAGTTCTTGTATTTGCCTTCTTCTGGCTCGTACTTTCGCAATTTTCGCGTACTTGTTGGCCAGATCCTGGGCTTTTTCTGGTTTGGATCACGTAGTAATGCGGTACCACACCGAAAAAGTCAATTAAACCTGGTTGCGATTAATATTTTAGAGGATAACGCCGGTTATGTCTCGGTTAGGTCTGGGATTTGCAATCATCTGGCTCATACTTTCGCGTTCTTCGCATACTTCTTGGCCAGATACAGGGTTTTTTCTGGTTTGGATCCCGTAATACTGACGTTTCACACCGAAACAGTCAATTAAACCTGGTTTCGATTAATATTTTAGAGAACAACGCCGGTTATATCTCGGTTAGGTCTGGGATTTGCCATCATCTGGCTCGTACCTTCGCATTTCTCGCATACCTGTTGGCCAGGTCCAGGGCTTTTACTGGTTTGGATCACGTAGTAATGCGGTACCACACCGTAACAGTCAATTAAACCTGGTTGCAATTAATAATTTAGAGGATAACGCCGGTTATGCCTGGGTCAGGTCTGGTATTTGCCCTCATCTGGCTCGTACCTTCGCATTTTTCGCATACATGTTGGCCAGATCCTGGGCTTTTCTGGTTTGGATCACGTAGTAATGCGGTACCATACCGAAAAAGTCAATTAAACCTGGTTCCGAATAGTATTTTAGAGGATAACGCACGTTACGTCTGGGTTAGTTCTGGTATTTGCAATCATCTGGCTCATACTTTCGCGTTTTTCGTATACTTGTTGGCCAGATCCTGGGATTTTTCTGGTTTGGATCCCGTAATAATGACGTTCCACACCGAAACAGTCAATTAAACCTGGTTTCGATTAATATTTTAGAGAACAACGCCGGTTATATCTCGGTTAGGTCTGGGATTTGCCCTCATCTGGCTCGTAATTTCGCATTTTGCGCATACTTATTGTCCAGATCCTGGGGTTTTTCTGGTTTGGATCACGCAGTAATGCGGTACCACACCGAAACAGTCAATTAAACCTGGTTGCAATTAATAATTTAGAGGATAACGCCGGTTATGCCTGGGTCAGGTCTGGTATTTGCCCTCATCTGGCACGTAATTTCGCAATTTTCGCGTACTTGTTGGCCAGATCTTGGGTTTTTTGTGGTTTGGATTCCGTCATAATGTGGTTCCACACCGAAGCAGTCAATGAAACCTGGTTGCGATGAATATTTTGGAGGATAACGCTGGTTATGTTTGGGTTAGTTCTGGTATTTGCAATCATCCGGCCCGTACTATCGTATTTTCCGCATACTTGTTGGCCAGATCCTGGCCTTTTTCTGGTTTGTATCACGTAGTGATGTGGTACCACACTGAAACAGTCAATAGAAGCTGGTTCCGAATAGTATATTAGAGGATAACGCAGGTTACGTCTGGGTTAGTTCTGGTATTTGCAATCATCTGGCACGTAATTTCGCAATTTTCGCGTACTTGTTGGCCAGATCTTGGGTTTTTTGTGGTTTGGATTCCGTCATAATGTGGTTCCACACCGAAGCAGTCAATGAAACCTGGTTGCGATGAATATTTTGGAGGATAACGCTGGTTATGTTTGGGTTAGTTCTGGTATTTGCAATCATCCGGCTCGTACTATCGTATTTTCCGCATACTTGTTGGCCAGATCCTGGCCTTTTTCTGGTTTGTATCACGTAGTGATGTGGTACCACACTGAAACAGTCAATAGAAGCTGGTTCCGAATAGTATATTAGAGGATAACGCAGGTTACGTCTGGGTTAGTTCTGGTATTTGCAATCATCTGGCACGTAATTTCGCAATTTTCGCATACTTGTTGGCCAGATACAGGGTTTTTTCTGGTTTGGATCCCGTAATACTGACGTTCCACACCGAAAGAGTCCATTAAACCTGGTTGCGATTAATATTTTAGAGGATAACGCCGGTTATGCCTGGGTTAGGTCTGGTAGTTGCCCTCATCTGGCTCGTACCTTCGCATTTCTCGCATACCAGTTGGCCAGATCCTGGGCTTTTTCTGGTTTGGATCACGTAGTAATGCGGTACCACACCGTAACAGTCAATTAAACCTGGTTGTGATGAATATTTTGGAGGATAACGCTGGTTATGTTTGGGTTAGTTCTGGTATTTGCAATCATCCGGCTCGTACTTTCGTATTTTTCGCATACTTGTTGGCCAGATCCTGGGCTTTTTCTGGTTTGGATCACGTAGTAATGTGGCACCACACTGAAACAGTCAATAAAAGCTGGTTCCGGTTAGTATTTTAGAGGGTAACGCTGGTTATGTCTGGGTTAGTTCTGGTATTTGCAATCATCTAGCTCGTACCTTCGCATTTTTCGGCTACTCGTTGGCAAGATCCTGGGCTTTTTCTGGTTTGGATCACGTAGTAATGCGGTACCACACCGTAACAGTCAATGAAACCTGGTTGCGATTAATATTTTAGAGGATAACGCCGGTTATGCCTGGGTTAGGTCTGGTAGTTGCCCTCATCTGGCTCGTACCTTCGCATTTTTCGTATACTTGTTGGCCAGATCCTGGGATTTTTCTGGTTTGGATCCCGTAATAATGACGTTCCACACCGAAACAGTCAATTAAACCTGGTTTCGATTAATATTTTAGAGAACAACGCCGGTTATATCTCGGTTAGGTCTGGGATTTGCCATCATCTGGCTCGTACCTTCGCATTTCTCGCATACCTGTTGGCCAGATCCAGGGCTTTTTCTGGTTTGGATCACGTAGTAATGCGGTACCACACCGTAACAGTCAATTAAACCTGGTTGCGATTAATACTTTAGAGGATAACGCCGGTTATGCCTGGGTTAGGTCTGGTATTTGCCCTCATCTGGCTCGTACCTTCGCATTTTTCGCATACATGTTGGCCAGATCCTGGGCTTTTCCTGGTTTGGATCACGTAGTAAAGCGTTACGATACCGAAAAAGTCAATTAAACCTGGTTCCGAATAGTATTTTAGAGGATAACGCAGGTTACGTCTGGGTTAGTTCTGGTATTTGCAATCATCTGGCTCATACTTTCTCGTTTTTCGTATACTTGTTGGCCAGATCCTGGGATTTTTCTGGTTTGGATCCCGTAATAATGACGTTCCACACCGAAACAGTCAACTAACCTGGTTTCGATTAATATTTTAGAGAACAACGCCGGTTATATCTCGGTTAGGTCTGGGATTTTCCCTCATCTGGCTCGTAATTTCGCATTTTGCGCATACTTATTGTCCAGATCCTGGGCTTTTTCTGGTTTGGATCACGTAGTAATGTGGTACCACACTGAAACAGTCAAATAAACCTGGTTCCGATTATCATTTTAGAGGAGAACGCTGGTTATGTCTCGGTTAGTTCTGGTATATGCAATCCTCTGGCTCATACTTTCGCGTTTCTCGCATACTTGTTGGCCAGATCCGGGCCTTTTTCTGGTTTGGATCACGCAGTAATGCGGTACCACACCGAAACAGTCAATTAAACCTGGTTGCGATTAATATTTTAGAGGATAACGCCGGTTATGTCTCGGTTAGGTCTGGGACTTGCCCTCATCTGGCTCGCACTTTCGCATTTTTCGCATACTTGTTGGCCAGATCCTGGCCTTTTCCTGGCTTGGACCACGTAGTAATGTGGTACCAGACCGAAACAGTCAATTAATCCTGGTTGCGATCAATATTTTGGAGGATAACGCTGGTTATGTCTGGGTTAGTTCTTGTATTTGCCTTCTTCTGGCTCGTACTTTCGCAATTTTCGCGTACTTGTTGGCCAGATCTTGGGTTTTTTGTGGTTTGTATCCCGTCGTAATGTGGTTCCACACCGAAGCAGGCAATTAAACCTGGTTGCGATGAATATTTTGGAGGATAACGCTGGTTATGTTTGGGTTAGTTCTGGTATTTGCAATCATCCGGCCCGTACTATCGTATTTTCCGCATACTTGTTGGCCAGATCCTGGCCTTTTTCTGGTTTGTATCACGTAGTGATGTGGTACCACACTGAAACAGTCAATAGAAGCTGGTTCCGAATAGTATATTAGAGGATAACGCAGGTTACGTCTGGGTTAGTTCTGGTATTTGCAATCATCTGGCACGTAATTTCGCAATTTTCGCGTACTTGTTGGCCAGATCTTGGGTTTTTTGTGGTTTGGATTCCGTCATAATGTGGTTCCACACCGAAGCAGTCAATGAAACCTGGTTGCGATGAATATTTTGGAGGATAACGCTGGTTATGGTTGGGTTAGTTCTGGCATTTGCAATCATCTGGCGCGTACTTTCGCATTTTTCGCATACTTGTTGGCCAAATCCTGGGCTTTTTCTGGTTTGGATCACGTAGTAATGCGGTACCACACCGTAACAGTCCATTAAACCTGGTTGCGATTAATATTTTGGAGGATAACGCCGGTTATGTCTCGGTTAGGTCCGGGATTTGCCCTCATCTGGCTCGTACCCTCGCATTTTTCGGCTACTTGTTGGCAAGATCCTGGGCTTTTTCCGGTTCGGATCACGTAGTACTGCGGTACCACACCGAAACAGTCAATTAAACCCGGTTGCGATTAATATTTTAGAGGATAACGACGGTTATGTCTCGGGTAGGTCTGGGATTTGCCCTCATCTGGCTCGTACTTTCGCATTTCTCGCATACTTGTTGGCCATATCCAGGGCTTTTTCGGGTTTGTATCCCGTCGTAATGTTGTTCCACACCGAAACAGTCAATTAAACCTGGTTGCGATTTATATTTTAGAGGATAACGCCGGTTATGTCTCGGTTAGGTCTGGGACTTGCCCTCATCTGGCTCGCACTTTCGCATTTTTCGCATACTTGTTGGCCAGATCCTGGCCTTTTCCTGGCTTGGACCACGTAGTAATGTGGTACCAGACCGAAACAGTCAATTAAACCTGGTTGCGATTAATATTTTAGCGGATAACGCCGGTTATGCCTGGGTTAGGTCTGGTAATTGCCCTTATCTGGCTCGTACTTTCGCATTTCTCGCATACTTGTTGGCCAGATCCTGGGCTTTTTCTGGTTTGGATCACGTAGTAATGCGGTACCACACCGAAAAAGTCAATTAAACCTGGTTGCGATTAATATTTTAGAGGATAACGCCGGTTATGTCTCGGTTAGGTCTGGGATTTGCAATCATCTGGCTCATACTTTCGCGTTCTCCGCATACTTCTTGGCCAGATACAGGGTTTTTTCTGGTTTGGATCCCGTAATACTGACGTTCCACACCGAAACAGTCAATTAAACCTGGTTTCGATTAATATTTTAGAGGACAACGCCGGTTATATCTCGGTTAGGTCTGGGATTTGCCGTCATCTGGCTCGTACCTTCGCATTTCTCGCATACCTGTCGGCCAGATCCAGGGCTTTTTCTGGTTTGGATCACGTAGTAATGCGGTACCACACCGTAACAGTCAATTAAACCTGGTTGCGATTAATATTTTAGAGGATAACGCCGGTTATGCCTGGGTTAGGTCTGGTAGTTGCCCTCATCTGGCTCGTACCTGCGCATTTTTCGCATACTTGTTGGCCAGATCCTGGGCTTTTTCTGGTTTGGAACACGTAGTAATGCGGTACCATACCGAAAAAGTCAATTAAACCTGGTTCCGAATAGTATTTTAGAGGATAACGCAGGTTACGTCTGGGTTAGTTCTGGTATTTGCAATCATCTGGCTCATACTTTCGCGTTTTTCGTATACTTGTTGGCCTGATCCTGGGATTTTTCTGGTTTGGATCCCGTAATAATGACGTTCCACACCGAAACAGTCAATTAAACCTGGTTTCGATTAATATTTTAGAGAACAACGCCGGTTATATCTCGGTTAGGTCTGGGATTTGCCATCATCTGGCTCGTAATTTCGCATTTTGCGCATACTTATTGTCCAGATCCTGGGCTTTTTCTGGTTTGGATCACGTAGTAATGTGGTGCCACACTGAAACAGTCAAATAAACCTGGTTCCGATTATTATTTTAGAGGAGAACGCTGGTTATGTCTCGGTTAGTACTGGTATATGCAATCCTCTGGCTCATACTTTCGCGTTTCTCGCATACTTGTTGGCCAGATCCGGGCCTTTTTCTGGTTTGGATCACGTAGTAATGCGGTACCACACCGAAACAGTCAATTAAACCTGGTTGCGATTAATATTTTAGAGGATAACGCCGGTTATGTCTCGGTTAGGTCTGGGACTTGCCCTCATCTGGCTCGTACTTTCGCATTTCTCGCATACTTGTTGGCCAGATCCTGGCCTTTTCCTGGCTTGGACCACGTTGTAATGTGGTACCAGACCGAAACAGTCAATTAAACCTGGTTGCGATTAATATTTTAGCGGATAACGCCGGTTATGCCTGGGTTAGGTCTGGGAATTGCCCTTATCTGGCTCGTACTTTCGCATTTCTCGCATACTTGTTGGCCAGATCCTGGGCTTTTTCTGGTTTGGATCACGTAGTAATGCGGTACCACACCGAAAAAGTCAATTAAACCTGGTTGCGATTAATATTTTAGAGGATAACGCCGGTTATGTCTCGGTTAGGTCTGGGATTTGCAATCATCTGGCTCATACTTTCGCGTTCTTCGCATACTTCTTGGCCAGATACAGGGTTTTTTCTGGTTTGGATCCCGTAATACTGACGTTCCACACCGAAACAGTCAATTAAACCTGGTTTCGATTAATATTTTAGAGAACAACGCCGGTTATATCTCGGTTAGGTCTGGGATTTGCCATCATCTGGCTCGTACCTTCGCATTTCTCGCATACCTGTTGGCCAGGTCCAGGGCTTTTTCTGGTTTGGATCACGTAGTAATGCGGTACCACACCGTAACAGCCAATTAAACCTGGTTGCAATTAATAATTTAGAGGATAACGCCGGTTATGCCTGGGTCAGGTCTGGTATTTGCCCTCATCTGGCTCGTACCTTCGCATTTTTCGCATACATGTTGGCCAGATCCTGGGCTTTTTCTGGTTTGGATCACGTAGTAATGCGGTACCATACCGAAAAAGTCAATTAAACCTGGTTCCGAATAGTATTTTAGAGGATAACGCACGTTACGTCTGGGTTAGTTCTGGTATTTGCAATCATCTGGCTCATACTTTCGCGTTTTTCGTATACTTGTTGGCCAGATCCTGGGATTTTTCTGGTTTGGATCCCGTAATAATGACGTTCCACACCGAAACAGTCAATTAAACCTGGTTTCGATTAATATTTTAGAGAACAACGCCGGTTATATCTCGGTTAGGTCTGGGATTTGCCCTCATCTGGCTCGTAATTTCGCATTTTGCGCATACTTATTGTCCAGATCCTGGGCTTTTTCTGGTTTGGATCACGTACTAATGTGGTGCCACACTGAAACAGTCAAATAAACCTGGTTCCGATTATTATTTTCGAGGAGAACGCTGGTTATGTCTCGGTTAGTTCTGGTATATGCAATCCTCTGGCTCATACTTTCGCGTTTCTCGCATGCTTGTTGGCCAGATCCGGGCCTTTTACTGGTTTGGATCACGCAGTAATGCGGTACCACACCGAAACAGTCAATTAAACCTGGTTGCAATTAATAATTTAGAGGATAACGCCGGTTATGCCTGGGTCAGGTCTGGTATTTGCCCTCATCTGGCTCGTACCTTCGCATTTTTCGCATACATGTTGGCCAGATCCTGGGCTTTTTCTGGTTTGGATCACGTAGTAATGCGGTACCATACCGAAAAAGTCAATTAACCCTGGTTCCGAATAGTATTTTAGAGGATAACGCACGTTACGTCTGGGTTAGTTCTGGTATTTGCAATCATCTGGCTCATACTTTCGCGTTTTTCGTATACTTGTTGGCCAGATCCTGGGATTTTTCTGGTTTGGATCCCGTAATAATGACGTTCCACACCGAAACAGTCAATTAAACCTGGTTTCGATTAATATTTTAGAGAACAACGCCGGTTATATCACGGTTAGGTCTGGGATTTGCCCTCATCTGGCTCGTAATTTCGCATTTTGCGCATACTTATTGTCAGATCCTGGGCTTTTTCTGGTTTGGATCACGTAGTAATGTGGTGCCACACTGAAACAGTCAAATAAACCTGGTTCCGATTATTATTTTAGAGGAGAACGCTGGTTATGTCTCGGTTAGTTCTGGTATATGCAATCCTCTGGCTCATACTTTCGCGTTTCTCGCATGCTTGTTGGCCAGATCCGGGCCTTTTTCTGGTTTGGATCACGCAGTAATGCGGTACCACACCGAAACAGTCAATTAAACCTGGTTGCGATTAATATTTTAGAGGATAACGCCGGTTATGTCTCGGTAAGGTCTGGGACTTGCCCTCATCTGGCTCGCACTTTCGCATTTTTCGCATACTTGTTGGCCAGATCCTGGCCTTTTCCTGGCTTGGACCACGTAGTAATGTGGTACCAGACCGAAACAGTCAATTAAACCTGGTTGCGATTAATATTTTAGCGGATAACGCCGGTTATGCCTGGGTTAGGTCTGGGAATTGCCCTTATCTGGCTCGTACTTTCGCATTTCTCGCATACTTGTTGGCCAGATCCGGGCCTTTTTCTGGTTTGGATCACGTAGTAATGCGGTACCACACCGAAACAATCAAATAAACCTGGTTGCGATTAATATTTTAGAGGATAACGCCGGTTATGTCTCGGTTAGGTCTGGGACTTGCCCTCATCTGGCTCGCACTTTCGTATTTTTCGCATACTTGTTGGCCAGATCCTGGCCTTTTCCTGGCTTGGACCACGTAGTAATGTGGTACCAGACCGAAACAGTCAATTAAACCTGGTTGCGATTAATATTTTAGCGGATAACGCCGGTTATGCCTGGGTTAGGTCTGGGAATTGCCCTTATCTGGCTCGTACTTTCGCATTTCTCGCATACTTGTTGGCCAGATCCTGGGCTTTTTCTGGTTTGGATCACGTAGTAATGCGGTACCACACCGAAAAAGTCAATTAAACCTGGTTGCGATTAATATTTTAGAGGATAACGCCGGTTATGTCTCGGTTAGGTCTGGGATTTCCAATCATCTGGCTCATACTTTCGCGTTCTTCGCATACTTCTTGGCCAGATACAGGGTTTTTTCTGGTTTGGATCCCGTAATACTGACGTTCCACACCGAAACAGTCAATTAAACCTGGTTTCGATTAATATTTTAGAGAACAACGCCGGTTATATCTCGGTTAGGTCTGGGATTTGCCATCATCTGGCTCGTACCTTCGCATTTCTCGCATACCTGTTGGCCAGGTCCAGGGCTTTTTCTGGTTTGGATCACGTAGTAATGCGGTACCACACCGAAACAGTCAATTAAACCTGGTTGCAATTAATAATTTAGAGGATAACGCCGGTTATGCCTGGGTCAGGTCTGGTATTTGCCCTCATCTGGCTCGTACCTTCGCATTTTTCGCATACATGTTGGCCAGATCCTGGGCTTTTTCTGGTTTGGATCACGTAGTAATGCGGTACCATACCGAAAAAGTCAATTAAACCTGGTTCCGAATAGTATTTTAGAGGATAACGCACGTTACGTCTGGGTTAGTTCTGGTATTTGCAATCATCTGGCTCATACTTTCGCGTTTTTCGTATACTTGTTGGCCAGATCCTGGGATTTTTCTGGTTTGGATCCCGTAATAATGACGTTCCACACCGAAACAGTCAATTAAACCTGGTTTCGATTAATATTTTAGAGAACAACGCCGGTTATATCTCGGTTAGGTCTGGGATTTGCCCTCATCTGGCTCGTAATTTCGCATTTTGCGCATACTTATTGTCCAGATCCTGGGCTTTTTCTGGTTTGGATCACGTAGTAAAGTGGTGCCACACTGAAACAGTCAAATAAACCTGGTTCCGATTATTATTTTAGAGGAGAACGCTGGTTATGTCTCGGTTAGTTCTGGTATATGCAATCCTCTGGCTCATACTTTCGCGTTTCTCGCATGCTTGTTGGCCAGATCCTGGCCTTTTTCTGGTATGTATCACGTAGTAATGTGGGACCACACTGAAACCGTCAATAAAAGCTGGTCCCGATTAGTATTTTAGAGGATAACGGTGATTATGGCTGGGTTAGTTCTGGTATTTGCAATCATCTGGCTCATACTTTCGCGTTTCTCGCATACTTGTTGGCCAGATCCTGGCCTTTTCCTGGCTTGGACCACGTAGTAATGTGGTACCAGACCGAGACAGTCAATTAAACCTGGTTGCGATTAATATTTTAGCGGATAACGCCGGTTATGCCTGGGTTAGGTCTGGGAATTGCCCTTATCTGGCTCGTACTTTCGCATTTCTCGCATACTTGTTGGCCAGATCCTGGGCTTTTTCTGGTTTGGATCACGTAGTAATGCGGTACCACACCGAAAAAGTCAATTATACCTGGTTGCGATTAATATTTTAGAGGATAACGCCGGTTATGTCTCGGTTAGGTCTGGGATTTGCAATCATCTGGCTCATACTTTCGCGTTCTTCGCATACTTCTTGGCCAGATACAGGGTTTTTTCTGGTTTGGATCCCGTAATACTGACGTTCCACACCGAAACAGTCAATTAAACCTGGTTTCGATTAATATTTTAGAGAACAACGCCGGTTATATCTCGGTTAGGTCTGGGATTTGCCCTCATCTGGCTCGTACCTTCGCATTTCTCGCATACTTGTTGGCCAGATGCTGGGCTTTTTCTGGTTTGCATCACGTAGTAATGCGGTACCACACAGAAAAAGTCAATTAAACCTGGTTGCGATTAATATTTTAGAGGATAACGCTGGTTATGTCTCGGTTAGGTCTGGGATTTGCAATCATCTGGCTCAGACTTTCGCGTTCTTCGCATACTTCTTGGCCAGATACAGGGTTTTTTCTGGTTTGGATCACGTAATAATGACGTTCCACACCGAAACAGTCAATTAAACCTGGTTTCGATTAGTATTTTAGAGAACAACGCCGGTTATATATCGGCTAGGTCTGGGATTTGCCCTCATCTGGCTCGTACCTTCGCATTTTTCGCATACTTGTTGGCCAGATCCTGGCCTTTTTCTGGTATGTATCACGTAGTAATGTGGGACCACACTGAAACCGTCAATAAAAGCTGGTCCCGATTAGTATTTTAGAGGATAACGGTGATTATGGCTGGGTTAGTTCTGGTATTTGCAATCATCTGGCTCATACTTTCGCGTTTCTCGCATACTTGTTGGCCAGATCCTGGCCTTTTTCTGGTTTGTATCACGTAGTGATGTGGTACCACACTGAAACAGTCAATAGAAGCTGGTTCCGAATAGTATTTTAGACGATAACGCAGGTTACGTCTGGGTTAGTTCTGGTATTTGCAATCATCTGGCTCATACTTTCGCGTTTTTCGCATACTTGTTGGGCCAGATCCTGGGTTTTTTCAGGTTTGGATCCCGTAGTAATGAGGTTCCACACCGAAACAGACAATTAAACCTTGTGGCGATTAATATTATAGAGGATAACGCCGGTTATGTCTCGGTTAGGTCTGGGATTTTCCCTCATCTGGCTCGTAATTTCGCATTTTGCGCATACTTGTTGGCCAGATCCTGGGCTTTTTCTGGTTTGGATCACTTAGTAATGTGGTACCACACTGAAACAGTCAAATAAACCTGGTTGCGATTAATATTTTAGAGGATGACGCCGGTTATGCCTGGGTTAGGTCTGCGATTTGCCCTTATCTGGCTCGTACTTTCGCATTTCTCGCATACTTGTTGGCCAGATCCTGGGCTTTTTCTGGTTTGGATCACGTAGTAATGCGGTACCACACCGAAAGAGTCAATTAAACCTGGTTGCGATTAATATTTTAGAGGATAACGCCGGTTATGTCTCGGTTAGGTCTGGGATTTGCAATCATCTGGCTCATACTTTCGCGTTCTTCGCATACTTCTGGGCCAGATACAGGGTTTTTTCTGGTTTGGATCCCGTAATAATGACGTTCCACACCGAAACAGTCAATTAAACCTGGTTTCGATTAGTATTTTAGAGAACAACGCCGGTTATATCTCGGCTAGGTCTGGGATTTGCCCTCATCTGGCTCGTACCTTCGCATTTTTCGCATACTGGTTGGCAAGATCCTGGCCTTTTTCTGGTTTGTATCACGTAGCGATGTGGTACCACACTGAAACAGTCAAATAAACCTGGTTCCGAATAGTATTTTAGGGGATAGCACAGGTTACGTCTGGGTTAGTTCTGGTATTTACAATCATCTGGCTCATACTTTCGCGTTTTTCGCATACTTGTTGGCCAGATCCTGGCTTTTTCTGGTTTGGATCACGTAGTAATGCGGTACCACACCGAAACAGTCAACTAAACCTTGTTGCGGTTAATATTTTAGAGGATAACGCCGGTTATGTCTCGGTTAGTTCTGGGACTTGCCCTCATCTGGCTCGAACTTTCGCATTTTTCGCATACTTGTTGGCCAGATCCTGGCCTTCTCCTGGCTTGGACCATGTAGTAATGTGGTACCAGACCGAAACAGTCAATTAAACCTGGTTGCGATTAATATTTTAGAGGATAACGCCGGTTATGCCTGGGTTAGGACTGGGATTTGCCCTTATCTGGCTCGTACTTCCGCATTTCTCGCATACTTGTTGGCCAGATCCTGGGCTTTTTCTGGTTTGGATCACGTAGTAATGCGGTACCACACAGAAAAAGTCAATTAAACCTGGTTTCGATTAGTATTTTAGAGAACAACGCTGGTTATGTCTCGGTTAGGTCTGGAATTTGCCCTTATCTGGCTCGTACTTTCGCATTTTTCGCATACTTGTTGGCCAGATCCTGGCCTTTTTCATGCTTGGACCACGTAGTAATGTGGTACCACACTGAAACCGTCAATAAAAGCTGGTTCCGATTAGTATTTTAGAGGATAACGGTGGTTATGGCTGGGTTAGTTCCGGTATTTGCAATCATCTGGCTCATACTTTCGCGTTTCTCGCATACTTGTTGGCCAGATCCTGGCCTTTTTCTGGTTTGTATCACGTAGTGATGTGGTACCACACTGAAACAGACAATAGAAGCTGGTTCCGAATAGTATTTTAGAGGATAACGCAGGTTACGTCTGGGTTAGTTCTGCTATTTGCAATCATCTGGCTCATACTTTCGCGTTTTTCGCTTACTTATTGGCCAGATCCTGGGTTTTTTCTGGTTTGGATCCCGTAGTAATGAGGTTCCACACCGAAACAGACAATTAAACCTGGTGGCGATTAATATTTAAGAGGATAACGCCGGTTATGTCTCGGTTAGGTCTGGGATTTTCCCCCATCTGGCTCGTAATTTCGCATTTTGCGCATACTTGTTGGCCAGATCCTGGGCTTTTTCTGGATTGGATCACGTAGTAATGTGGTACCACACTGAAACAGTCAATTAAACCTGGTTGCGATTAATATTTTAGAGGATAACGCTGGTTATGTTTGGGTCAGTTCTGGTATTTGCAGTCATCTGCCTCCTACTTTCGCATTTTTCGCATACTTGTTGGCCAGATCCTGGGCTTTTTCTGGTTTGGATCACGTGGTGATGCGGTACCATACCGAAGCAGTCGATTAAACCTGGTTGCGATTAATATTTTAGAGGATCACGCTGGTTATGTCTCGGTTAGGTCTGGAATTTGCCCTTATCTGGCTCGTACTTTCGCATTTTTCGCATACTTGTTGGCCAGATCCTGGCCTTTTTCTGGCTTGGACCACGTAGTAATGTGGTACCAGACCGAAACAGTCAATTAAACCTGGTTGCGATTAATATTTTAGAGGATAACGCTGGTTATGTTTGGGTCAGTTCTCGTATTTGCAGTCATCTGCCTCCTACTTTCGCATTTTTCGCATACTTGTTGGCCAGATGCTGGTCTTTTTCTGGTTTGTATCACGTAGTAATGCGGCACCACACCGTAACAGTCAATTAAACCTGGTTGCGATTAATATTTAGGAGGATAACGCCGGTTATGTCTCGGTTAGGTATGGGATATGCCCTCATCTGGCTCGTACCTTCGCATTTTTCGCCTACTTGTTGGCAAGATCCTGTGCTTTTTCTGGTTCGGATCACGTAGTACTGCGATTCCACACCGAAACAGTCAATTAAACCCGGTTGCGATTAATATTTAAGACGATAACGCCGTTTATGTCTCGGTTAGGTCTGGGATTTGCCCTCATCTGGCTCGTACTTTCACATTTTTCGCATACTTGTTAGCCAGATGATGGGTTTTTTGTGGTTTGGATCCCGTCGTAATGTGGCTCCACACCGAAGCAGTAAATGAAACCTGGTTGCGATGAATATTTTGGAGGATATCGCTGGTTATGTTTGGGTCAGTTCAGGTATTTGCAATCATCTGCCTCCTACTTTCGCATTTTTCGCATACTTGTTGGCCAGATCCTGGCCTTTTTCATGCTTGGACCACGTAGTAATGTGGTACCACACTGAAACAGTCAAATAAACCTGGTTCCGATTATTATTTTAGAGGAGAACGCCGGTTATGTCTCGGTTACGGCTGGGATTTGCAATCATCTGGCTCGTACCTTCGCATTTTTCGCATACTTGTTGGCCAGATCCTGGCCTTTTTCTGGTCTGTATCACGTAGTAATGTGGTACCACACTGAAGCCGTCAATAAAAGCTGGTTCCGATTAGTATTTTAGAGGATAACGCTGGTTATGTCTGGGTTAGTTCTGGTATTTGCAATCATCTGGCTCATACTTTCGCGTTTCTCGCATACTTATTGGCCAGATCCTGGCCTTTTTCATGCTTGGACCACGTAGTAATGTGGTACCACACTGAAACAGTCAAATAAACCTGGTTCCGATTATTATTTTAGAGGAGAACGCCGGTTATGTCTCGGTTACGGCTGGGATTTGCAATCATCTGGCTCGTACCTTCGCATTTTTCGCATACTTGTTGGCCAGATCCGGGCCTTTTTCTGGTTTGGATCACGTAGTAATGCGGTACCACACCGAAACAGTCAATTAAACCAGGTTGCGATTAATATTTTGGAGGATAACGCCGGTTATGTCTCGGTTAGGTCTGGGATTTGCCCTGATCTGGCTCGTACTTTCGCATTTTTCGCATACTCGTTGGCCAGATCCTGGGCTTTTTCTGGTCTGTATCACGTAGTAATGTGGCACCACACTGAAACAGTCAATAGAAGCTGGTTGCGATTAATATTTTAGAGGATAACGCCGTTTATGGCTGAATTAGGTCTGGGATTTGCCCTCATCTGGCTCGTACTTTCGCATTTCTCGCATACTCGTTGGCCAGAGCCTGGGCTTTTTCTGGTCTGCATCACGTAGTAATGTGGCACCACACTGAAACAGTCAATAGAAGATATTTGCGATTAGTATTTTAGAGGATAACGCCGGTTATGTCTCGGTTAGGTCTGGGATTTGCCCTCATCTGGCCCGTAATGTCCCATTCTCGCATACTCGTTGGCCAGATCCTGGGCTTTTTCTGGTCTGTATCACGTAGTAATGTGGCACCACACTGAAACAGTCAATAGAAGCTGGTTGCGATTAGTATTTTAGAGGATAACGCCGGTATTATCTCGGTTAGGTCTGGGATTTGCCCACATCTTGCTCGTGCTTTCGTATTTTTCGCATACTTGTTGGCCAGATCCTGGGCTTTTTCTGGTTTGGATCACGTAATATTGTGGTACCACACTGAAACAGTCAATAAAAGCTGGTTCCGATTAGTATTTTAGAGGATAACGCCAGTTATGTCTCGGTTAGGTCTGGGATTTGCCCCCATCTGGCACGTAATTTCGCATTTTGCGCATACTTGTTGGCCAGATCCTGGGCTTTTTCTGGTTTGGATCACGTAGTAATGTGGTAGCACACTGAAACAGTCAAATAAACCTGGTTCCGATTATTATTTTAGAGGAGAACGCTGGTTATGTCTCGGTTAGTTCTGGTATATGCTATCCTCTGGTTCATACTTTCGCGTTTCTCGCATACTTGTTGGCCAGATCCTGGGCTTTTTCTGGTTTGGATCACGTAGTAATGCGGTACCACACCGAAAAAGTCAATTAAACCTGGTTGCGATTAATATTTTAGAGAATAACGCCGGTTATATCTCGGTTAGGTCTGGGATTTGCCCTCATCTGGCTCGTGCCTTCGCATTTTTCGCATACTTGTTGGCCAGATCCTGGCCTTTTTCTGGTATGTATCACGTAGTAATGTGGTACCACACTGAAACAGTCAATAGAAGCTGGTTGCGATTAATATTTTAGAGGATAACGCCGTTTATGGCTGAATTAGGTCTGGGATTTGCCCTCATCTGGCTCGTACTTTCGCATTTCTCGCATACTCGTTGGCCAGAGCCTGGGCTTTTTCTGGTCTGCATCACGTAGTAATGTGGCACCACACTGAAACAGTCAATAGAAGATATTTGCGATTAGTATTTTAGAGGATAACGCCGGTTATGTCTCGGTTAGGTCTGGGATTTGCCCTCATCTGGCCCGTAATGTCGCATTTCTCGCATACTCGTTGGCCAGATCCTGGGCTTTTTCTGGTCTGTATCACGTAGTAATGTGGCACCACACTGAAACAGTCAATAGAAGCTGGTTGCGATTAGTATTTTAGAGGATAACGCCGGTATTATCTCGGTTAGGTCTGGGATTTGCCCACATCTTGCTCGTGCTTTCGTATTTTTCGCATACTTGTTTGCCAGATCCTGGGCTTTTTCTGGTTTGGATCACGTAATATTGTGGTACCACACTGAAACAGTCAATAAAAGCTGGTTCCGATTAGTATTTTAGAGAATAACGCCAGTTATGTCTCGGTTAGGTCTGGGATTTGCCCTCATCTGTCTCGTACTTTCGCATTTCTCGCATACTTGTTGGCCAGATCCTGGGCTTTTTCTGGTCTGTATCACGTAGTAATGTGGCGCCACACTGAAACAGTCAATAGAAGCTGGTTGCGATTAATATTTTGGAGGATAACGCCGGTTATGTCTCGGTTAGGTCTGGGATTTGCAATCATCTGGCACGTACTTTCGCATTTTTCGCCTACATGTTGGCAAGATCCTGGGCTTTTTCTGGTTCGGATCACGTAGTACTGCGGTACCACACCGAAACAGTCAATTAAACCCGGTTGCGATTAATATTTTAGAGGATAACGCCGTTTATGTCTCGGTTAGGTCTGGGATTTGCCCTCATCTGGCTCGTACTTTCGCATTTTTCGCATACTTGTTGGCCAGAACATGGGTTTTTTGTGGTTTGGATCCCGTCGTAATGTGGCTCCACACCAAAGCAGTAAATGAAACCTGGTTGCGATGAATATTTTGGAGGATAACGCTGGTTATGTTTGGGTCAGTTCTGGTATTTGCAATCATCTGCCTCCTACTTTCGCATTTTTCGCATACTTGTTGGCCAGATCCTGGGCTTTTTCTGGTTTGGATCACGTGGTAATGCGGTACCATACAGAAGCAATCGATTAAACCTGGTTGCGATTAATATTTTAGAGGATAGCGCTGGTTATGTCTCGGTTGGGTCTGGAATTTGCCCTTATCTGGCTCGTACTTTCGCATTTTTCGCCTACTTGTTGGCAAGATCCTGGGCTTTTTCTGGTTTGGATCACGTAGTAATGCGGTACCACACCGTAACAGTCAATTAAACCTGGTTTCGGTTAATATTTTAGAGAATAACGCCGGTTACATCTCGGTTAGGTCTGGGATTTGCCCAAATCTGGCTCGTACTTTCGCATTTTTCGCATACTTGTTGGCCAGATCCTGGGCTTTTTCTGGTTTGCATCACGTAGAAATGTGGCACCACACCGAAACAGTCAACTGAACCTGGTTGCGATTAATATTTTAGAGGATAACGCCGGTTATGTCCGGGTTAGGTCTGGGATTTGCACTCATCTGGCTCGTACTTTCGCATTTCTCGCATACTTGTTGGCCAGATTCTGGCCTTCTTCAGGTCTGTATTACGTAGTAATGCGGTACCATACCGAAACAGTCAATTAAACCTGGTTGCGATTAATATTTTAGAGGATAACGCTCGTTATTTATGGGTTAGTTCTGGTATTTGCAATCATCCGGCTCATACTTCCGCAATTTTCGCGTACTTGTTGGCCAGATCTTGGGTTTTTTGTGGTTTGGATCCCGTCGTAATGCGGTTCCACACCGAACCAGTCAATGAAACCTGGTTGCGATGAATATTTTGGAGGATAACGCTGGTCATGTTTGGATTAGTTCTGGTATTTGCAATCATCTGGCTCGTACTTTTGCATTTTTCGCATACTTGTTGGCCAGATCCCGGCCTTCTTCTGGTCTGTATCACGTAGTAATGCGGTACCACACCGAAACAGTCAATTAAACCTGGTTACGATTAATAATTTAGAGGATAACGCTGGTTATGTATGGGTTAGTTCTGGTACTTGCAATCATCTGGCTCATACTTTCGCAATTTTCGCGGACTTGTTGACCAGATGCTGGTCTTTCTCTGGTTTGTATCACGTAGTAATGCGGTACCACACCGTAACAGTCAATTAAACCTGGCTGCGATTAATATTTTGGAGGATAACGCCGGTTATGTCTCGGTTAGGTCCGGGATTTGCCCTGATCTGGCTCGTACCCTCGCATTTTTCGCCTACTTGTTGGCAAGATCCTGGGCTTTTTCTGGTTCGGATCACGTAGTACTGCGGTACCACACCGAAACAGTCAATTAAACCCGGTTCCGATTAATATTTTGGAGGATAACGCCAATTATGTCTCGGTTAGGTCTGGGATTTGCCCTCATCTGGCTCGTACTTTCGCATTTTTCGCATACTTGTTGGCCAGAACATGGGTTTTTTGTGGTTTGGATCCCGTCGTAATGTGGCTCCACACCGAAGCAGTAAATGAAACCTGGTTGCGATGAATATTTTGGAGGATAACGCTGGTTATGTTTGGGTCAGTTCTGGTATTTGCAATCATCTGCCTCCTACTTTCGCATTTTTCGCATACTTGTTGGCCAGATCCTGGGCTTTTTCTGGTTTGGATCACGTGGTAATGCGGTACCATACCGAAGCAGTCGATTAAACCTAGTTGCGATTAATATTTTGGAGGATAACGCCGGTTATGTCTCGGTTAGGTCTGGGATTTGCCCTGATCTGGCTCGTACTTTCACATTTTTCGCATACTCGTTGGCCAGAGCCTGGGCTTTTTCTGGTCTGTATCACGTAGTAATGTGGCACCACACTGAAACAGTCAATAGAAGATATTTGCGATTAGTATTTTAGAGGATAACGCTGGTTATGGCTGGGTTAGTTCTGGTATTTGCAATCATCTGGCTCGTACTTTCGCATTTCTCGCATACTTGTTGGCCAGATCCTGGGCTTTTTCTGGTCTGTATCACGTAGTAATGTGGCGCCACACTGAAACAGTCAATAGAAGCTGGTTGCGATTAATATTTTGGAGGATAACGCCGGTTATGTCTCGGTTAGGTCCGGGATTTGCCCTCATCTGGCTCGTACCCTCGCATTTTTCGCCTACTTGTTGGCAAGGTCCTGGGCTTTTTCTGGTTCGGATCACGTAGTACTGCGGTACCACACCGAAACAGTCAATTAAACCCGGTTGCGATTAATATTTTGGAGGATAACGCCAATTATGTCTCGGTTAGGTCTGGGATTTGCCCTCATCTGGCTCGTACTTTCGCATTTGTCGCATACTTGTTGGCCAGATGCTGGTCTTTTTCTGGTTTGTATCACGTAGTAATGCGGCACCACACCGTAGCAGTCAATTAATCCTGGTTGCGATTAATATTTTGGAGGATAACGCCGGTTATGTCTCGGTTAGGTATTGGATTTGCCCTCATCTGGCTCGTACCTTCGCATTTTTCGCCTACTTGTTGGCAAGATCCTGGGCTTTTTCTGGTTCGGATCACGTAGTACTGCGATTCCACACCGAAACAGTCAATTAAACCCGGTTGCGACTAATATTTTAGAGGATAACGCCGCTTATGTCCCGGTTAGGTCTGGGATTTGCCCTCATCTGGCTCGTACTTTCACATTTTACGCATACTTGTTAGCCAGAACAGGGGTTTTTTGTGGTTTGGATCCCGTCGTAATGTGGCTCCACACCGAAGCAGTAAATGAAACCTGGTTGCGATGAATATTTTGGAGGATATCGCTGGTTATGTTTGGGTCAGTTCTGGTATTTGCAGTCATCTGCCTCCTACTTTCGCATTTTTCGCATACTTGTTGTCCAGATCCGGGCCTTTTTCTGGTTTGGATCACGTAGTAATGCGGTACCACACCGAAACAGTCAATTAAACCAGGTTGCGATTAATATTTTGGAGGATAACGCCGGTTATGTCTCGGTTAGGTCTGGGATTTGCCCTGATCTGGCTCGTACTTTCGCATTTTTCGCATACTTGTTGGCCAGATCGTGGGCTTTTTCTGGCTTGGATCACGCAGTAATGAGGCACCACACTGAAACAGTCAATAGAAGCTGGTTGCGATTAATATTTTGGAGGATAACGCCGTTTATGTCTGAATTAGGTCTGGGATTTGCCCACATCTGGCTCGTACTTTCGCATTTCTCGTATACTTCTTGGCCAGATCCTGGGCTTTTTCGGGCTTGTATCCCGTCGTAATGTGGCTCCACACAGAAACATTCAGTTAAACCTGGTTGCGATTAATATTTTAGGGGATAACGTCGGTTATGTCTGGTTTAGGTCTGGGATTTGCCCTCATCTGTCTCGTACTTTCGCATTTCTCGCATACTCGTTGGCCAGATCCTGGGCTTTTTCTGGTCTGTATCACGTAGTAATGTGGCACCACACTGAAACAGTCAATAGAAGCTGGTTGCGATTAATATTTTAGAGGATAACGCCGTTTATGTCTGAATTAGGTCTGGGATTTGCCCTCATCTGGCTCGTACTTTCGCATTTCTCGCATACTCGTTGGCCAGATCCTGGGCTTTTTCTGGTCTGTATCACGTAGTAATGTGGCACCACACTGAAACAGTCAATAAAAGCTGGTTCCGATTAGTATTTTAGAGGATAACGCCGGTTATGTCTCGGTTAGGTCTGGGATTTGCCCTCATCTGGCACGTAATTTCGCATTTTGCGCATACTTGTTGGCCAGGTCCTGGGCTTTTTCTGGTTTGGATCACGTAGTAATGCGGTACCACACCGAAAAAGTCAATTAAACCAGGTTGCGATTAATATTTTAGAGAATAACGCCGGTTATAGCTCGGTTAGGTCTGGGATTTGCCCTCATCTGGCTCGTGCCTTCGCCTTTTTCGCATACTTGTTGGCCAGATCCTGGCCTTTTTCTGGTATGTATCACGTAGTAATGTGGTACCACACTGAAACCGTCAATAAAAGCTGGTTCCGATTAGTATTTTAGAGGATAACGCTGGTTATGGCTGGGTTAGTTCTGGTATTTGCAATCATCTTGCTCATACTTTCGCGTTTCTCGCATACTTGTTGGCCAGATCCGGGCCTTTTTCTTGTTTGGATAACGTAGTAATGCGGTATCACACCGAAACAGTCAATTAAACCTGGTTCCGATTAGTATTTTAGAGGATAACGCTGGTTATGGCTGGGTTAGTTCTGGTATTTGCAATCATCTGGCTCGTACTTTCGCATTTCTCGCATACTTGTTGGCCAGATCCTGGCCTTCTTGTGGTCTGTATTACGTAGTAATGCTGTACTACACCGAAACAGTCAACTAAACCTGGTTGCGATTAATATTTTAGAGGATAACGCTGGTTATTTATGGGTTAGTTCTGGTATTTGCAATCATCTGGCTCGTACCTTCGCATTTTTCGCCTACTCGTTGGCAAGATCCTGGGCATTTTCTGGTTTGGATCCCGTCGTAATGTGGTTGCACACCGAAGCAGTCAATGAAACCTGGTTGCGATGAATATTTTGGAGGATAACGCTGGTCATGTTTGGGTTAGTTCTGGTATTTGCAATCATCTGGCACGTACTTTCGCATTTTTCGCATACTTGTTGGCCAGATCCTGGGCTTTTGCTGGTTTGGATAACGTAGTAATGTGGTACCACACTGAAACAGTCAACAAAAGCTGATTCCGATTAGTATTTTAGAGGATAAAACTGGTTATGTCTGGGTTAGTTCTGGTATTTGCAATCATCTGGCTCGTACTTTCGAATTTGCGCCTAATTGTTGGCAAGATCCTGGGCTTTTTTTGGTATGGATCACGTAGTAATGTGGTTCCACACCGAAGCAGTCAACTAAACCTGGTTGCGATTAATATTTTAGAGGATAACGCCGGTTATTTCTCGTTTAGGTCTGGGATTTGCCCTCATCTGTCTCGTACTTTCGCATTTCTCGCATACTTGTTGGCCAGATCCTGGGCTTTTTCTGGTCTGTATCACGTAGTAATGTGGCGCCACACTGAAACAGTCAATTGAAGCTGGTTGCGATTAATATTTTGGAGGATAACGCCGGTTATGTCTCGGTTAGGTCTGGGATTTGCAATCATCTGGCACGTACTTTCGCATTTTTCGCCTACTTGTTGGCAAGATCCTGGGCTTTTTCTGGTTTGGATCACGTGGTAATGCAGTACCATACAGAAGCAGTCGATTAAACCTGGTTGCGATTAATATTTTGGAGGATAACGCCGGTTATGTCTCGGTTAGGTCTGGGATTTGCCCTCATCTGTCTCGTACTTTCGCATTTTTCGCATACTTGCTGGCCAGAACATGGGTTTTTTGTGGTTTGGATCCCGTCGTAATGTGGCTCCACACCGAAGCAGTAAATGAAACCTGGTTGCGATGAATATTTTGGAGGATAACGCTGGATATGTTTGGGTCAGTTCTGGTATTTGCAATCATCTGCCTCCTACTTTCGCATTTTTCGCATACTTGTTGGCCAGATCCTGGGCTTTTTCTGGTTTGGATCACGTGGTAATGCGGTACCATACAGAAGCAGTCGATTAAACCTGGTTGCGATTAATATTTTGGAGGATAACGCCGGTTATGTCCCGGTTAGGTCTGGAATTTGCCCTTATCTGGCTCGTACTTTCGCATTTTTCGCATACTTGTTGGCCAGATCCTGGCCTGTTTCATGCTTGGACCACGTAGTAATGTGGTACCACACTGAAACAGTCAAATAAACCTGGTTCCGATTATTATTTTAGAGGAGAACGCCGGTTATGCCTCAGTTAGGGCTGGGATTTGCAATCATCTGGCTCGTACCTTCGCATTTTTGGCACACTTGTTGGCCAGATCCTGGCCTTTTTCTGGTCTGTATTACGTAGTAATGCGGTACCACACCGAAACATTCAATTAAACCTGGTTGCGATTAATATTTTAGAGGATAACGCTGGTCATGTTTGGGTTAGTTCTGGTATTTGCAATCATCTGGCTCGTACCTTCGCATTTTTCGCCTACTTGTTGGCAAGATCCTGGGCTTTTTCTGGTTTGGATCACGTAGTAATGCGGTACCACACCGTAACAGTCAATTAAACCTGGTTTCGGTTAATATTTTAGAGAATAACGCCGGTTACATCTCGGTTAGGTCTGGGATTTGCCCAAATCTGGCTCGTACTTTCGCATTTTTCGCATACTTGTTGGCCAGATCCTGGGCTTTTTCTGGTTTGCATCACGTAGAAATGTGGCACCACACCGAAACAGTCAATTAAACCTGGTTGCGATTAATATTTTAGAGGATAACGCCGGTTATGTCCGGGTTAGGGCTGGGATTTGCCCTCATCTGGCTCGTACTTTCGCATTTCTCGCATACTTGTTGGCCAGATCCTGGCCTTCTTCTGGTCTGTATCACGTAGTAATGCGGTACCACACCGAAACAGTCAATTAAACCTGGTTGCGATTAATAATTTAGAGGATAACGCTGGTTATGTCTCGGTTAGGTCTGGGATTTGCCCTCATCTGTCTCGTACTTTCGCATTCTTCGCATACTTGTTGGCCAGAACATGGGTTTTTTGTGGTTTGGATCCCGTCGTAATGCGGTTCCACACCGAACCAGTCAATGAAACCTGGTTGCGATGAATATTTTGGAGGATAACGCTGTTTATGTTTGGGTTAGTTCTGGTATTTGCAATCATCTGGCTCCTACTTTCGCATTTTTCGCATACTTGTTGACCAGATCCTGGGCTTTTTCTGGTTTGGATCACGTAGTAATGCGGTACCACACCGAAGCAGTCAATTAAACCTGGTTGCGATTAATATTTTAGAGGATAACGCTGGTCATGTTTGGGTTAGTTCTGGTATTTGCAATCATCTGGCTCGTACCTTCGCATTTTTCGCCTACTTGTTGGCAAGATCCTGGGCTTTTTCTGGTTTGGATCAGGTGGTAATGCGGTACCATACAGAAGCAGTCGATTAAACCTGGTTGCGATTAATATTTTGGAGGATAACGCCGGTTATGTCTCGGTTAGGTCTGGGATTTGCCCTCATCTGTCTCGTACTTTCGCATTTTTCGCATACTTGTTGGCCAGAACATGGGTTTTTTGTGGTTTGGATCCCGTCGTGATGTGGATCCACACCAAAGCAGTCAATGAAACCAGGTTGCAATGAATATTTTGGAGGATAACGCTGTTTATGTTTCGGTTAGTTCTGGTATTTGCAATCATCTGGCTCCTACTTTCGCATTTTTCGCATACTTGTTGACCAGATCCTGGGCTTTTTCTGGTTTGGATCACGTAGTAATGCGGTACCACACCGAAGCAGTCAATTAAACCTGGTTGCGATTAATACTTTAGAGAATAACGTCTAGGTTAGGTTTGGGATTTGCCCTTATCTGGCTCGTACTTTCGCATTTTTCACATACTTGTTGACCAGATCCTGGCCTTTTTCTGGTTTGGATCAGGTAGTAATTTGGTACCACACTGAAACAGTCAATTAAGCCTGGTGCCGATTAATATTTTAGAGGGTAACGCCGGTTATGTCTGGGATAGTTCTGGTATTTGCCCTCATCTGGCTCGTACTTTCGCATTTTTCGCATACTTGATGGCTAGATCCTCGACTTTTTCTGGCCTGTATCACGTAGTAATGTGGTACCACAATGAAACCGTCAATGAAAGCTGGTTCCGATTTGTATTTTAGAGGATAACGCTGGTTATGGCTGGGTTAGTTCTGGTATTTGCAATCATCTGGCTCGTACCTTCGCAGTTTTCGCCTACTTGTTGGCAAGATCCTGGTCGTTTTCTGTTTTGGATCACGTAGTAATGTGGTTCCACACCGAAGCAGTCAATTAAACCTGTTTGCGATTAATATTTTGGAGGATAACGCCAGGTTATGTGTCGGTTAGGTCTGGGATTTGCCCTCATCTGGCTCGTACTTTCGCATTTCTCGCATACTTGTTGGCCAGATCCTGGGCTTTTTCTGGTTTGGATCCCGTAATAATGACGTTCCACACCGAAACAGCCAATTAAACCTGGTTTCGATTAATATTTTAGAGAATAACGCCGGTTATATCTCGGTTAGGTCTGGGATTTGCCCTCATCTGTAACGTACTTTCGCAATTCTCGCGTACTTGTTGGCCAGATCTTGGGTTTTTTGTGGTTTGTATCCCGTCGTAATGTGGTTGCACACCGAAGCAGTCAATTAAACCTGGTTGCGATGAATATTTTGGAGGATAACGCTGGTTATGTTTGGGTTAGTTCTGGTATTTGCAATCATCCGGCTCGTACTTTCGCATTTTTCGCATACTGGTTGGCCAGATCCTGGGCATTTTCTGGATTGGATCACGTAGTAATGTGGCACCACACTGAAAAAGTCAATAAAAGCTGGTTCCGGTTAGTATTTTAGAGGATAACGCTGCTTATGTCTGGGTTAGTTCTGGTATTTGCCCTCATCTGGGTCGTACTTTCGCATTTTTCGCATACTTGTTGGCCAGATCCTGGGCTTTTTCTGGTTTGCATCACGTAGTAATGCGGTACCACACCGAAACAGTCAATTAAACCTGGTTGCGATTAATATTTTAGAGGATAACGCTGGTTATGTCTCGGTTAGGTTTGGGATTTGCCCTTGTCTGGCTCGTACTTTCGCATTTTTCACATACTTGTTGACCTGATCCTGGCCTTTTTCTGGCTTGGACCACGTAGAAATTTGGTACCACACTGAAACAGTCAATTAAGCCTGGTTCCGATTAATATTTTAGAGGGTAACGCCGGTTATGTCTGGGACAGTTCTGGTATTTGCCCTCATCTGGCTCGTACTTTCGCATTTTTCGCATACTTGATGGCTAGATCCTGGGCTTATTCTGGTTTGGATCACGTAGTAATGCGGTAACACACCGAGGCAGTCAATGAAACCTGGTTGCGATGAATATTTTGTAGGATAATGCCGGTTATGTCTCGGTTAGGTCTGGGATTTGCCCACATCTGGCTCGTACCTTCGCGATTTTCGCCTACATGTTGGGAAGATCCTTGCCTTCTTCTGGCCTGTATCACGTAGTAATGTGGTACCACAATGAAACCGTAAATAAAAGCTGGTTCCGATTTGTATTTTAGAGGATAACGCTGGTTATGGCTGGGTTAGTTCTGGTATTTGCAATCATCTGGCTCGTACCTTCGCAGTTTTCGCCTACTTGTTGGCAAGATCCCGGTCGTTTTCTGGTTTGGATCACGTAGTAATGTGGTTCCACACCGAAGCAGTCAATTAAACCTGGTTGCGATTAATATTTTGGAGGATAACGCCGGTTATGTGTCGGTTAGGTCTGGGATTTGCCCTCATCTGGCTCGTACCTTTGCGTTTTTCGCCTACTTGTTGGCAAGATCCTGGCCGTTTTCTGGTCTGTATCACGTAGTAATTTGGCACCACACCGAAACAGTCAATTAAACCTGGTTGCGATTAATATTTTAGAAGATAACGCCGGTTATGTCATGGTTAGGTCTGGTATTTGCAATCATCTGGCTCGTACTTTCGCATTTTTCGCCTACTTGTTGGCAAGATCCCGGTAGTTTTCTGGTTTGGATCACGTAGTAATGTGGTTCCACACCGAAACAGTCAATTAAACCTGGTTGCGATTAATATTTTAGAGGATAACGCCGGTAATGCCTCGGTTAGGTCTGGGATTTGCCCTCATCTGGCTCGTACTTTCGCATTTCACGCATACTTGTTGGCCAGATCCTGGGCTTTTTCTGGTTTGGATCACGTAGTAATGCGGTACCACTCCGAAAAACTCAATTAAACCTGGTTGCGATTAATATTTTAGAGGACAACGCCAGTTATGTCTCGATTAGGTCTGGGATTTGCCCTCATCTGGCTCGTACTTTCGCATTTCTCGCATACTTGTTGGCCAGATCCTGGGCTTTTTCTGGTTTGGATCCCGTAATAATGACGTTCCACACCGGAACAGTCAATTAAACCTGGTTTCGATTAATATTTTAGTGAATAACGCCGGTTATATCTCGGTTAGGTCTGGGATTTGCCCTCATCTGTAACGTACTTTCGCATTTCTCGCGTACTTGTTGGGCAGATCTTGGGTTTTCTGTGGTTTGTATCCCGTCGCAATGTGGTACCACACTGAAACAGTCAATAGAAGCTGGTTGCGATTAACATTTTAGAGGATAACGCCGGTTATGTCTCGGTTAGGTCTGGGATTTGCCCTCATCTGGCACGTACTTTCGCATTTCTCGTATACTTCTTGGCCAGATCCTGACCTCTTCCTGGTTTGGTTATGTTTGGTTATGTTTGGGTTAGTTCTGGTATTTGCAATCATCCGGCTCGTACTTTCGCATTTTTCGCATACTTGTTGGCCAGAACTTGGGTTTTTCGTGGTTTGGATCCTGTCGTAATGTGGTTCCACACCGAAGCAGTCAATGAAACCTGGTTGCGATGAATATTTTGGAGGATAACGCTGGTTATGTTTGGGTTAGTTCTGGTATTTGCCCTCATCTGGCTCGTACCTTCGCATTTTTCGCCTACTTGTTGGCATGATCCTGGGCTTTTTCTGGTTCGGATCACGTAGTACTGCGGTACCACACCGTAACAGTCAATTAAACCTGGTTGCCATTAATATTTTAGAGGATAACGCCGGTTATGTCTCGGCTAGGTCTGGGATTTGCCCTCATCTGGCTCGTACTTTCGCATTTCTCGCATACTTGTTGGCCATATCCAGGGCTTTTTCGGGTTTGTATCCCGTCGTAATGTGGTTCCACACCGAAACAGTCAGTTAAACCTGGTTGCGATTAATATTTTGGAGGATGACGCCGGTTATGTCCGGGTTAGGTCTGGGATTTGCCCTCATCTGGCTCGTACTTTCGCATTTCTCGCATACTTGTTGGCCAGATCCTGGCCTTCTTCAGGTCTCTATTACGTAGTAATGCGGTACCACACCGAAACAGTCAATTAAACCAGGTTGCGATTAATATTTTGGAGGATAACGCCGGTTATGTCTCGGCTAGGTCTGGGATTTGCCCTTATCTGGCTCGTACTTTCGCATTTTCCGCATACTTGTTAGCCAGATCCTGGCCTTTTTCTGGTTTGGATCACGTAGTAATGTGGCACCACACTGAAACAGTCAATAGAAGCTGGTTGCGATTAATATTTTAGAGGATAACGCCGGTATTATCTCGGTTAGGTCTGGGATTTGCCCTCATCTGGCTCGTACTTTTGCATTTTTCGCATACTTGTTGGCCAGAACTTGGGTTTTTCGTGGTTTGGATCCCGTCGTAATGTGGTTCCACACCGAAGCAGTCAATGAAACCTGGTTGCGATGAATATTTTGGAGGATAACGCTGGTTATGTTTGGGTTAGTTCTGGTATTTGCCCTCATCTGGCTCGTACCTTCGCATTTTTCGCCTACTTGTTGGCATGATCCTGGGCTTTTTCTGGTTCGGATCACGTAGTACTGCGGTACCACACCGAAAGAGACAATTAAACCTGGTGGCGATTAATATTTAAGAGGATAACGCCGGTTATATCTAGGTTAGGTCTGGGATTTGTCCTCATCTGGCTCGTACCTTCGCATTTCTCGCATACTTGTTGGCCAGATACTGGGCTTTTTCTGCTTTGGATCACGTAGTAATGCGGTACCACACCGTAACAGTCAATTAAACCTGGCTGCGATCAATATTTTGGAGGATAACGCCGGTTATGTCTCGGCTAGGTCTGGGATTTGCCCTCATCTGGCTCGTACTTTCGCATTTCTCGCATACTTGTTGGCCATATCCTGGGCTTTTTCTGGTTTGGATCACGTAGTAATGCGGTACCACGCCGAAAAAGTCAATTATACCTGGTTGCGATTAATATTTTAGAGGATAACGCCGGTTATGTCTCGGCTAGGTCTGGGATTTGCCCTTATCTGGCTCGTACTTTCGCATTTCTCGCATACTTGTTGGCCATATCCAGGGCTTTTTCGGGTTTGTATCCCGTCGTAATGTGGTTCCACACCGAAACAGTCAGTTAAACCTGGTTGCGATTAATATTTTAGAGGATAACGCTGGTTATGTCTCGGCTAGGTCTGGGATTTGCCCTTATCTGGCTCGTACTTTCGCATTTTCCGCATACTTGTTGGCCAGATCCTGGGCCTTTTCTGGTTTGCATCACGTAGTAACGTGGCACCACACTGAAACAGTCAATAGAAGCTGGTTGCGATTAATATTTTAGAGGATAATGCCTGTTATGTCTGGTTTAGGTCTGGGATTTGCCCTCATCTGGCTCGTACTTTCGCATTTCTCGCATACTTGTTGGCCATATCCAGGGCTTTTTCGGGTTTGTATCCCGTCGTAATGTGGTTCCACACCGAAACAGTCAGTTAAACCTGGTTGCGATTAATATTTTGGAGGATAACGCCGGTTATGTCCGGGTTAGGTCTGGGATTTGCCCTCATCTGGTTCGTACTTTCGCATTTCTCGCATACTTGTTGGCCAGATCCTGGCCTTCTTCAGGTCTCTATTACGTAGTAATGCGGTACCACGCCGAAACAGTCAATTAAACCTGGTTGCGATTAATATTTTAGAGGATAGCGCTGGCTATTTATGGGTTAGTTCTGGTATTTGCAATCATCTGGCTCATACTTCCGCAATTTTCGCGTACTTGTTGGCCAGATCTTGGGTTTTTTGTGGTTTCGATCCCGTAGTAATGTGGTTCCACACCGAAGCAGTCAATGAAACCTGGTTGCGATGAATATTTTGGAGGATAACGCTGGTCATGTTTGGGTTAGTTCTGGTATTTGCAATCATCTGGCTCGTACTTTCGCATTTTTCGCATACTTGTTGGCCAGATCCTGGGCTTTTTCTGGTTTGGATCACGTAGTAATGTGGTACCACACTGAAACAGTCAATAGAAGCTGGTTCCGATTAGTATTTTAGAGGATAACGCTGGTTATGTCTGGGTTAGTTCTGGTATTTGCAATCATCTGGCTTGTACCTTCGAATTTTTCGCCTACCTTTTAGCAAGACCCTGGCCTTTTTCTGTTTTGCATCACGTAGTAATGTGGTTCCACACCGAAGCAGTCAATTAAACCTGGTTGCGATTAATATTTTAGAGGATAACGCCGGTAATGCCTCGGTTAGGTCTGGGATTTGCCCTCATCTGGCTCGTACTTTCGCATTTCACGCATACTTGTTGGCCAGATCCTGGGCTTTTTCTGGTTTGGATCACGTAGTAATGCGGTACCACTCCGAAAAACTCAATTAAACCTGGTTGCGATTAATATTTTAGAGGACAACGCCAGTTATGTCTCGGTTAGGTCTGGGATTTGCCCTCATCTGGCTCGTACTTTCGCATTTCTCGCATACTTGTTGGCCAGATCCTGGGCTTTTTCTGGTTTGGATCCCGTAATAATGACGTTCCACACCGGAACAGTCAATTAAACCTGGTTTCGATTAATATTTTAGTGAATAACGCCGGTTATATCTCGGTTAGGTCTGGGATTTACCCTCATCTGTAACGTACTTTCGCATTTCTCGCGTACTTGTTGGGCAGATCTTGGATTTTCTGTGGTTTGTATCCCGTCGCAATGTGGTACCACACTGAAACAGTCAATAGAAGCTGGTTGCGATTAACATTTTAGAGGATAACGCCGGTTATGTCTCGGTTAGGTCTGGGATTTGCCTTCATCTGGCACGTACTTTCGCATTTCTCGTATACTTCTTGGCCAGATCCTGACCTCTTCCTGGTTTGGTTATGTTTGGTTATGTTTGGGTTAGTTCTGGTATTTGCAATCATCCGGCTCGTACTTTCGCATTTTTCGCACACTGGTTGGCCATATCCTGGGCATTTTCTGGTTTGGATCACGTAGTAACGTGGCACCACACTGAAACAGTCATTAAAAGCTGGTTCCGGTTAGTATTTTAGAGGATAACGCTGGTTATGTCTGGGTTAGGTCTAGTATTTGCAATCATCTGGCTCGTACTTTCGCATTTTTCGCATACTTGTTGGCCAGATCCCGACCTTTTTCTGGTTTGGATCACGTACTAATGCGGTACCGAACCGAAACAGTCAATTAAACCTGGTTTCGATTAATATTTTAGAGAATAACGCAGGTTATATCTCGGTTAGGTCTGGGATTTGCCCTCATGTGGCTCGTACTTTCGCATTTTTCGCATACTTGTTGGCCAGAACTTGGGTTTTTCGTGGTTTGGATCCCGTCGTAATGTGGTTCCACACCGAAGCAGTCAATGAAACCTGGTTGCGATGAATATTTTGGAGGATAACGCTGGTTATGTTTGGGTTAGTTCTGGTATTTGCCCTCATCTGGCTCGTACCTTCGCATTTTTCGCCTACTTGTTGGCATGATCCTGGGCTTTTTCTGGTTCGGATCACGTAGTACTGCGGTACCACACCGTAACAGTCAATTAAACCTAGTTGCCATTAATATTTTAGAGGATAACGCCGGTTATGTCACGGCTAGGTCTGGGATTTGCCCTCATCTGGCTCGTACTTTCGCATTTTCCGCATACTTGTTGGCCAGATCCTGGGCCTTTTCTGGTTTGCATCACGTAGTAACGTGGCACCACACTGAAACAGTCAATAGAAGCTGGTTGCGATTAATATTTTAGAGGATAATGCCGGTTATGTCTGGTTTAGGTCTGGGATTTGCCCTCATCTGGCTCGCACTTTCGCATTTCTCGCATACTTGTTGGCCATATCCAGGGCTTTTTCGGGTTTGTATCCCGTCGTAATGTGGTTCCACACCGAAACAGTCAGTTAAACCTGGTTGCGATTAATATTTTGGAGGATGACGCCGGTTATGTCCGGGTTAGGTCTGGGATTTGCCCTCATCTGGCTCGTACTTTCGCATTTCTCGCATACTTGTTGGCCAGATCCTGGCCTTCTTCAGGTCTCTATTACGTAGTAATGCGGTACCACACCGAAACAGTCAATTAAACCAGGTTGCGATTAATATTTTGGAGGATAACGCCGGTTATGTCTCGGCTAGGTCTGGGATTTGCCCTTATCTGGCTCGTACTTTCGCATTATCCGCATACTTGTTGGCCAGATCCTGGCCTTTTTCTGGTTTGGATCACGTAGTAATGTGGCACCACACTGAAACAGTCAATAGAAGCTGGTTGCGATTAATATTTTAGAGGATAACGCCGGTATTATCTCGGTTAGGTCTGGGATTTGCCCTCATCTGGCTCGTACTTTCGCATTTTTCGCATACTTGTTGGCCAGAACTTGGGTTTTTCGTGGTTTGGATCCCGTCGTAATGTGGTTCCACACCGAAGCAGTCAATGAAACCTGGTTGCGATGAATATTTTGGAGGATAACGCTGGTTATGTTTGGGTTAGTTCTGGTATTTGCCCTCATCTGGCTCGTACCTACGCATTTTTCGCCTACTTGTTGGCATGATCCTGGGCTTTTTCTGGATCGGATCACGTAGTACTGCGGTACCACACCGAAAGAGACAATTAAACCTGGTGGCGATTAATATTTAAGAGGATAACGCCGGTTATATCTAGGTTAGGTCTGGGATTTGTCCTCATCTGGCTCGTACCTTCGCATTTCTCGCATACTTGTTGGCCAGATACTGGGCTTTTTCTGCTTTGGATCACGTAGTAATGCGGTACCACACCGTAACAGTCAATTAAACCTGGCTGCGATCAATATTTTGGAGGATAACGCCGGTTATGTCTCGGCTAGGTCTGGGATTTGCCCTCATCTGGCTCGTACTTTCGCATTTCTCGCATACTTGTTGGCCATATCCAGGGCTTTTTCTGGTTTGGATCACGTAGTAATGCGGTACCACTCCGAAAAACTCAATTAAACCTGGTTGCGATTAATATTTTAGAGGACAACGCCAGTTATGTCTCGGTTAGGTCTGGGATTTGCCCTCATCTGGCTCGTACTTTCGCATTTCTCGCATACTTGTTGGCCAGATCCTGGGCTTTTTCTGGTTTGGATCCCGTAATAATGACGTTCCACACCGGAACAGTCAATTAAACCTGGTTTCGATTAATATTTTAGTGAATAACGCCGGTTATATCTCGGTTAGGTCTGGGATTTACCCTCATCTGTAACGTACTTTCGCATTTCTCGCGTACTTGTTGGGCAGATCTTGGATTTTCTGTGGTTTGTATCCCGTCGCAATGTGGTACCACACTGAAACAGTCAATAGAAGCTGGTTGCGATTAACATTTTAGAGGATAACGCCGGTTATGTCTCGGTTAGGTCTGGGATTTGCCTTCATCTGGCACGTACTTTCGCATTTCTCGTATACTTCTTGGCCAGATCCTGACCTCTTCCTGGTTTGGTTATGTTTGGTTATGTTTGGGTTAGTTCTGGTATTTGCAATCATCCGGCTCGTACTTTCGCATTTTTCGCACACTGGTTGGCCATATCCTGGGCATTTTCTGGTTTGGATCACGTAGTAACGTGGCACCACACTGAAACAGTCATTAAAAGCTGGTTCCGGTTAGTATTTTAGAGGATAACGCTGGTTATGTCTGGGTTAGGTCTAGTATTTGCAATCATCTGGCTCGTACTTTCGCATTTTTCGCATACTTGTTGGCCAGATCCCGACCTTTTTCTGGTTTGGATCACGTACTAATGCGGTACCGAACCGAAACAGTCAATTAAACCTGGTTTCGATTAATATTTTAGAGAATAACGCAGGTTATATCTCGGTTAGGTCTGGGATTTGCCCTCATGTGGCTCGTACTTTCGCATTTTTCGCATACTTGTTGGCCAGAACTTGGGTTTTTCGTGGTTTGGATCCCGTCGTAATGTGGTTCCACACCGAAGCAGTCAATGAAACCTGGTTGCGATGAATATTTTGGAGGATAACGCTGGTTATGTTTGGGTTAGTTCTGGTATTTGCCCTCATCTGGCTCGTACCTTCGCATTTTTCGCCTACTTGTTGGCATGATCCTGGGCTTTTTCTGGTTCGGATCACGTAGTACTGCGGTACCACACCGTAACAGTCAATTAAACCTAGTTGCCATTAATATTTTAGAGGATAACGCCGGTTATGTCACGGCTAGGTCTGGGATTTGCCCTCATCTGGCTCGTACTTTCGCATTTTCCGCATACTTGTTGGCCAGATCCTGGGCCTTTTCTGGTTTGCATCACGTAGTAACGTGGCACCACACTGAAACAGTCAATAGAAGCTGGTTGCGATTAATATTTTAGAGGATAATGCCGGTTATGTCTGGTTTAGGTCTGGGATTTGCCCTCATCTGGCTCGCACTTTCGCATTTCTCGCATACTTGTTGGCCATATCCAGGGCTTTTTCGGGTTTGTATCCCGTCGTAATGTGGTTCCACACCGAAACAGTCAGTTAAACCTGGTTGCGATTAATATTTTGGAGGATGACGCCGGTTATGTCCGGGTTAGGTCTGGGATTTGCCCTCATCTGGCTCGTACTTTCGCATTTCTCGCATACTTGTTGGCCAGATCCTGGCCTTCTTCAGGTCTCTATTACGTAGTAATGCGGTACCACACCGAAACAGTCAATTAAACCAGGTTGCGATTAATATTTTGGAGGATAACGCCGGTTATGTCTCGGCTAGGTCTGGGATTTGCCCTTATCTGGCTCGTACTTTCGCATTATCCGCATACTTGTTGGCCAGATCCTGGCCTTTTTCTGGTTTGGATCACGTAGTAATGTGGCACCACACTGAAACAGTCAATAGAAGCTGGTTGCGATTAATATTTTAGAGGATAACGCCGGTATTATCTCGGTTAGGTCTGGGATTTGCCCTCATCTGGCTCGTACTTTCGCATTTTTCGCATACTTGTTGGCCAGAACTTGGGTTTTTCGTGGTTTGGATCCCGTCGTAATGTGGTTCCACACCGAAGCAGTCAATGAAACCTGGTTGCGATGAATATTTTGGAGGATAACGCTGGTTATGTTTGGGTTAGTTCTGGTATTTGCCCTCATCTGGCTCGTACCTACGCATTTTTCGCCTACTTGTTGGCATGATCCTGGGCTTTTTCTGGATCGGATCACGTAGTACTGCGGTACCACACCGAAAGAGACAATTAAACCTGGTGGCGATTAATATTTAAGAGGATAACGCCGGTTATATCTAGGTTAGGTCTGGGATTTGTCCTCATCTGGCTCGTACCTTCGCATTTCTCGCATACTTGTTGGCCAGATACTGGGCTTTTTCTGCTTTGGATCACGTAGTAATGCGGTACCACACCGTAACAGTCAATTAAACCTGGCTGCGATCAATATTTTGGAGGATAACGCCGGTTATGTCTCGGCTAGGTCTGGGATTTGCCCTCATCTGGCTCGTACTTTCGCATTTCTCGCATACTTGTTGGCCATATCCAGGGCTTTTTCTGGTTTGGATCACGTAGTAATGCGGTACCACGCCGAAAAAGTCAATTATACCTGGTTGCGATTAACATTTTAGAGGATAACGCCGGTTATGTCTTGGCTAGGTCTGGGATTTGCCCTTATCTGGCTCGTACTTTCGCATTTCTCGCATACTTGTTGGCCATATCCAGGGCTTTTTCGGGTTTGTATCCCGTCGTAATGTGGTTCCACACCGAAACAGTCAGTTAAACCTGGTTGCGATTAATATTTTGGAGGATGACGCCGGTTATGTCCGGGTTAGGTCTGGGATTTGCCCTCATCTGGCTCGTACTTTCGCATTTCTCGCATACTTGTTGGCCAGATCCTGGCCTTCTTCAGGTCTCTATTACGTAGTAATGCGGAACCACACCGAAGCAGTCAATTAAACCTGGTTGCGATTAATATTTTAGAGGATAACGCCGGTTATTTCTTGGTTAGGTCTGGGATTTGCCTTCATCTGGCTCGTTCTTTCGCATTTCTCGCATACTTGTTGGCCAGATCCTGGCCTTCTTCTGGTCTGTATCACGTAATAATGCGGTACCACACCGAAACAGTCAATTAAACCTGGTTGCGATTAAGAATTTAGAGGATAACGCTGGTTATGTATGTGTTAGTTCTGGTATTTGCAATCATCTGGCTCATACTTTCGCAATTTTCGCGTACTTGTTGACCAGATCTTGGGCTTTATGTCGCTTGGATTCCGTCGTAATGTGGTTCCACACCAAAGCAGTCAATGAAACCTGATTGCAATGAATATTTTGGAGGATAACGCCGGTTATGTGTCGGTTAGGTCTGGGATTTGCCCTCATCTGGCTCGTACTTTCGCATTTCTAGCATACTTGTTGGCCAGATTCTGGACTTTTTCTGGTTTGGATCACGTAGTAATGCGATACCACACCGAGGCAGTCAATGAACCCTGGTTGCGATGAATATTTTGGAGGATAACGCTGGTCATGTTTGGGTTAGTTCTGGTATTTGCAATCATCTGGCTCGTACTTTCGCATTTTTCGCCTACTTGTTGGCAAGATCCTGGCCTTTTTGTGGCTTGGACCACGTAGTAATTTGGTACCACACTGAAACATTCAATTAAACCTGGTTCCGATTAATATTTTAGAGGATAATGCCGGTTATGTCTCGGTTGGTTCTGGTATATGCAATCCTCTGGCTCATACTTTCGCGTTTTTCGCATACTTCTTGGCCAGATACAGGGTTTTTTCTGGTTTGGATCCCGTAATAATGACGATCCATACCGAAACAGTCAATTAAACCTGGTTGCGATTAATATTTTAGAGGATAACGCCGGTTATTTCTCGGTTAGGTCTGGGATTTGCCCTCATCTGTCACGTACTTTCGCATTTTTCGCATTCTTGTGGTCAGATCCTGGCCTTTTTCTGGTCTGTATCACGTAGTAATGCGGTACCACACCGAAACAGTCAATTAAACTTGGTTGTGATTAATATTTTAGAGGATAACGCCGGTTATGTCATGGTTAGGTCTGGTATTTGCCCTCATCTGGCACGTACTTTCGCATTTCTCGCGTACTTGTTGGGCAGATCTTGGGTTTTTTGTGGTTTGTATCCCGTCGCAATATGGTACCACACTGAAACAGTCAATAGAAGCTGGTTGCGATTAACATTTTAGAGGATAACGCCGGTTGTGTCTCGGTTAGGTCTGGGATTTGCCCTCATCTGGCACGTACTTTCGCATTTCTCGTATACTTCTTGGCCAGATCCTGACCTCTTCCTGGTTTGGTTATGTTTGGTTATGTTTGGGTTAGTTCTGGTATTTGCAATCATCCGGCTCGTACTTTCGCATTTTTCGCACACTGGTTGGCCAGATCCTGGGCATTTTCTGGTTTGGATCACGTAGTAATGTGGCACCACACTGAAACAGTCATTAAAAGCTGGTTCCGGTTAGTATTTTAGAGGATAACGCTGGTTATGTCTGGGTTAGGTCTGGTATTTGCAATCATCTGGCTAGTACTTTCGCATTTTTCGCATACTTGTTGGCCAGATCCCGGCCTTTTTCTGGTTTGGATCACGTACTAATGCGGTACCGAACCGAAACAGTCAATTAAACCTGGTTTCGATTAATATTTTCGAGAATAACGCCGGTTATATCTCGGTTAGGTCTGGGATTTGCCCTCATCTGGCTCGTACTTTCGCATTTTTCGCATACTTGTTGGCCAGAACTTGGGTTTTTCGTGGTTTGGATCCCGTCGTAATGTGGTTCCACACCGAAGCAGTCAATGAAACCTGGTTGCGATGAATATTTTGGAGGATAACGCTGGTTATGTTTGGGTTAGTTCTGGTATTTGCCCTCATCTGGCCCGTACCTTCGCATTTTTCGCCTACTTGTTGGCATGATCCTGGGCTTTTTCTGGTTCGGATCACGTAGTACTGCGGTACCACACCGTAACAGTCAATTAAACCTGGTTGCGATTAATATTTTAGAGGATAACGCTGGTTATGTCTCGGCTAGGTCTGGGATTTGCCCTTATCTGGCTCGTACTTTCGCATTTTCCGCATACTTGTTGGCCAGATCCTGGGCCTTTTCTGGTTTGCATCACGTAGTAACGTGGCACCACACTGAAACAGTCAATAGAAGCTGGTTGCGATTAATATTTTAGAGTATAATGCCTGTTATGTCTGGTTTAGGTCTGGGATTTGCCCTCATCTGGCTCGTACTTTCACATTTCTCGCATACTTGTTGGCCATATCCAGGGCTTTTTCGGGTTTGTATCCCGTCGTAATGTGGTTCCACACCGAAACAGTCAGTTAAACCTGGTTGCGATTAATATTTTGGAGGACAACGCCGGTTATGTCCGGGTTAGGTCTGGGATTTGCCCTCATCTGGCTCGTACTTTCGCATTTCTCGCATACTTGTTGGCCAGATCCTGGCCTTCTTCAGGTCTCTATTACGTAGTAATGCGGTACCACACCGAAACAGTCAATTAAACCAGGTTGCGATTAATATTTTGGAGGATAACGCCGGTTATGCCTGGGTTAGGACTGGGATTTGCCCTTATCTGGCTCGTACTTCCGCATTTCTCGCATACTTGTTGGCCAGATCCTGGGCTTTTTCTGGTTTGGATCACGTAGTAATGCGGTACCACACCGAAAGAGTCAATTAAACCTGGTTGCGATTAGTATTTTAGAGAACAACGCTGGTTACGTCTCGGTTAGGTCTGGAATTTGCCATCATCTGGCTCGTACCTTCGCATTTTTCGCATAATGGTTGGCCAGATCCTGGCCTTTTTCTGGTTTGTATCACGTAGCGATGTGGTACCACACTGAAGCAGTCAATGAAACCTGGTTGCGATTAATATTTTAGAGGATAACGCCGGTTATTTCCCGGTTAGGTCTGGGATTTGCCCTCATCTGTCACGTACTTTCGCATTTTTCGCATTCTTGTGGTCAGATCCTGGCCTTTTTCTGGTCTGTATCACGTAGTAATGCGGTACCACACCGAAACAGTCAATTAAACTTGGTTGTGATTAATATTTTAGAGGATAACGCCGGTTATGTCATGGTTAGGTCTGGTATTTGCCCTCATCTGGCACGTACTTTCGCATTTCTCGCGTACTTGTTGGGCAGATCTTGGGTTTTTTGTGGTTTGTATCCCGTCGCAATATGGTACCACACTGAAACAGTCAATAGAAGCTGGTTGCGATTAACATTTTAGAGGATAACGCCGGTTGTGTCTCGGTTAGGTCTGGGATTTGGCCTCATCTGGCACGTACTTTCGCATTTCTCGTATACTTCTTGGCCAGATCCTGACCTCTTCCTGGTTTGGTTATGTTTGGTTATGTTTGGGTTAGTTCTGGTATTTGCAATCATCCGGCTCGTACTTTCGCATTTTTCGCATACTGGTTGGCCAGATCCTGGGCATTTTCTTGTTTGGATCACGTAGTAATGTGGCACCACACTGAAACAGTCATTAAAAGCTGGTTCCGGTTAGTATTTTAGAGGATAACGCTGGTTATGTCTGGGTTAGGTCTGGTATTTGCAATCATCTGGCTCGTACTTTCGCATTTTTCGCATACTTGTTGGCCAGATCCCGGCCTTTTTCTGGTTTGGATCACGTACTAATGCGGTACCGAACCGAAACAGTCAATTAAACCTGGTTTCGATTAATATTTTCGAGAATAACGCCGGTTATATCTCGGTTAGGTCTGGGATTTGCCCTCATCTGGCTCGTACTTTCGCATTTTTCGCATACTTGTTGGCCAGAACTTGGGTTTTTCGTGGTTTGGATCCCGTCGTAATGTGGTTCCACACCGAAGCAGTCAATGAAACCTGGTTGCGATGAATATTTTGGAGGATAACGCTGGTTATGTTTGGGTTAGTTCTGGTATTTGCCCTCATCTGGCCCGTACCTTCGCATTTTTCGCCTACTTGTTGGCATGATCCTGGGCTTTTTCTGGTTCGGATCACGTAGTACTGCGGTACCACACCGTAACAGTCAATTAAACCTGGTTGCGATTAATATTTTAGAGGATAATGCCTGTTATGTCTGGTTTAGGTCTGGGATTTGCCCTCATCTGGCTCGTACTTTCACATTTTCCGCATACTTGTTGGCCAGATCCTGGGCCTTTTCTGGTTTGCATCACGTAGTAACGTGGCACCACACTGAAACAGTCAATAGAAGCTGGTTGCGATTAATATTTTGGAGGACAACGCCGGTTATGTCCGGGTTAGGTCTGGGATTTGCCCTCATCTGGCTCGTACTTTCGCATTTCTCGCATACTTGTTGGCCAGATCCTGGCCTTCTTCAGGTCTCTATTACGTAGTAATGCGGTACCACACCGAAACAGTCAATTAAACCAGGTTGCGATTAATATTTTGGAGGATAACGCCGGTTATGCCTGGGTTAGGACTGGGATTTGCCCTTATCTGGCTCGTACTTCCGCATTTCTCGCATACTTGTTGGCCAGATCCTGGGCTTTTTCTGGTTTGGATCACGTAGTAATGCGGTACCACACCGAAAGAGTCAATTAAACCTGGTTGCGATTAGTATTTTAGAGAACAACGCTGGTTATGTCTCGGTTAGGTCTGGAATTTGCCCTCATCTGGCTCGTACCTTCGCATTTTTCGCATAATGGTTGGCCAGATCCTGGCCTTTTTCTGGTTTGTATCACGTAGCGATGTGGTACCACACTGAAGCAGTCAATGAAACCTGGTTGCGATGAATATTTTGGAGGATAACGCTGGTCATGTTTGGGTTAGTTCTGGTATTTGCAATCATCTGGCTCGTACTTTCGCATTTTTCGCATACTTGTTGGCCAGATCCTGGCTTTTTCTGGTTTGGATCACGTAGTAATGCGGTACCACACCGAAACAGTCAATTAAACCTTGTTGCGATTAATATTTTAGAGGATAACGCCGGTTATGTCTCGGTTAGTTCTGGGACTTGCCCTCATCTGGCTCGAACTTTCGCATTTTTCGCATACTTGTTGGCCAGATCCTGGCCTTTTCCTGGCTTGAACCACGTAGTAATGTGGTACCAGACCGAAACAGTCAATAAACCTGGTTGCGATTAATATTTTAGAGGATGACGCCGGTTATGCCTGGGTTAGGTCTGGGATTTGCCCTTATCTGGCTCGTACTTTCGCATTTCTCGCATACTTGTTGGCCAGATCCTGGGCTTTTTCTGGTTTGGATCACGTAGTAATGCGGTACCACACCGAAAGAGTCAATTAAACCTGGTTGCGATTAATATTTTAGAGGATAACGCCGGTTATGTCTCGGTTAGGTCTGGGATTTGCAATCATCTGGCTCATACTTTCGCGTTCTTCGCATACTTCTTGGCCAGATACAGGGTTTTTTCTGGTTTGGATCCCGTAATAATGACGTTCCACACCGAAACAGTCAATTAAACCTGGTTTCGATTAGTATTTTAGAGAACAACGCCGGTTATATCTCGGCTAGGTCTGGGATTTGCCCTCATCTGGCTCGTACCTTCGCATTTTTCGCATACTGGTTGGCCAGATCCTGGCCTTTTTCTGGTTTGTATCACGTAGCGATGCGGTACCACACTGAAACAGTCAAATAAACCTGGTTCCGAATAGTATTTTAGGGGATAGCGCAGGTTACGTCTGGGTTAGTTCTGGTATTTACAATCATCTGGCTCATACTTTCGCGTTTTTCGCATACTTGTTGGCCAGATCCTGGCTTTTTCTGGTTTGGATCACGTAGTAATGCGGTACCACACCGAAACAGTCAATTAAACCTTGTTGCGATTAATATTTTAGAGGATAACGCCGGTTATTTGTCGGTTAGGTCTGGGATTTGCCCTCATCTGGCTCGTACTTTCGCATTTCTAGCATACTTGTTGGCCAGATTCTGGACTTTTTCTGGTTTGGATCACGTAGTAATGCGATACCACACCGAGGCAGTCAATGAACCCTGGTTGCGATGAATATTTTGGAGGATAACGCTGGTCATGTTTGGGTTAGTTCTGGTATTTGCAATCATCTGGCTCGTACTTTCGCATTTTTCGCCTACTTGTTGGCAAGATCCTGGCCTTTTTGTGGCTTGGACCACGTAGTAATTTGGTACCACACTGAAACATTCAATTAAACCTGGTTCCGATTAATATTTTAGAGGATAATGCCGGTTATGTCTCGGTTGGTTCTGGTATATGCAATCCTCTGGCTCATACTTTCGCGTTTTTCGCATACTTCTTGGCCAGATACAGGGTTTTTTCTGGTTTGGATCCCGTAATAATGACGATCCATACCGAAACAGTCAATTAAACCTGGTTGCGATTAATATTTTAGAGGATAACGCCGGTTATTTCTCGGTTAGGTCTGGGATTTGCCCTCGTCTGTCACGTACTTTCGCATTTTTCGCATTCTTGTGGTCAGATCCTGGCCTTTTTCTGGTCTGTATCACGTAGTAATGCGGTACCACACCGAAACAGTCAATTAAACTTGGTTGTGATTAATATTTTAGAGGATAACGCCGGTTATGTCATGGTTAGGTCTGGTATTTGCCCTCATCTGGCACGTACTTTCGCATTTCTCGCGTACTTGTTGGGCAGATCTTGGGTTTTTTGTGGTTTGTATCCCGTCGCAATATGGTACCACACTGAAACAGTCAATAGAAGCTGGTTGCGATTAACATTTTAGAGGATAACGCCGGTTATGTCTCGGTTAGGTCTGGGATTTGCCCTCATCTGGCACGTACTTTCGCATTTCTCGTATACTTCTTGGCCAGATCCTGGGCTTTTTCTGGTTTGGATCACGTAGTAATGCGGTACCACACCGAAAGAGTCAATTAAACCTGGTTGCGATTAATATTTTAGAGGATAACGCCGGTTATGTCTCGGTTAGGTCTGGGATTTGCAATCATCTGGCTCATACTTTCGCGTTCTTCGCATACTTCTTGGCCAGATACAGGGTTTTTTCTGGTTTGGATCCCGTAATAATGACGTTCCACACCGAAACAGTCAATTAAACCTGGTTTCGATTAGTATTTTAGAGAACAACGCCGGTTATATCTCGGCTAGGTCTGGGATTTGCCCTCATCTGGCTCGTACCTTCGCATTTTTCGCATACTGGTTGGCCAGATCCTGGCCTTTTTCTGGTTTGTATCACGTAGCGATGCGGTACCACACTGAAACAGTCAAATAAACCTGGTTCCGAATAGTATTTTAGGGGATAACGCCGGTTATGCCTGGGTTAGGACTGGAATTTGCCCTTATCTGGCTCGTACTTCCGCATTTCTCGCATACTTGTTGGCCAGATCCTGGGCTTTTTCTGGTTTGGATCACGTAGTAATGCGGTACCACACAGAAAAAGTCAATTAAACCTGGTTTCGATTAGTATTTTAGAGAACAACGCTGGTTATGTCTCGGTTAGGTCTGGAATTTGCCCTTATCTGGCTCGTACTTTCGCATTTTTCGCATACTTGTTGGCCAGATCCTGGCCTTTTTCATGCTTGGACCACGTAGTAATGTGGTACCACACTGAAACCGTCAATAAAAGCTGGTTCCGATTAGTATTTTAGAGGATAACGGTGGTTATGGCTGGGTTAGTTCCGGTATGTGCAATCATCTGGCTCATACTTTCGCGTTTCTCGCATACTTGTTGGCCAGATCCTGGCCTTTTTCTGGTTTGTATCACGTAGTGATGTGGTACCACACTGAAACAGTCAATAGAAGCTGGTTCCGAATAGTATTTTAGAGGATAACGCAGGTTACGTCTGGGTTAGTTCTGCTATTTGCAATCATCTGGCTCATACTTTCGCGTTTTTCGCTTACTTATTGGCCAGATCCTGGGTTTTTTCTGGTTTGGATCCCGTAGTAATGAGGTTCCACACCGAAACAGACAATTAAACCTGGTGGCGATTAATATTTAAGAGGATAACGCCGGTTATGTCTCGGTTGGGTCTGGGATTTTCCCACATCTGGCTCGTAATTTCGCATTTTGCGCATACTCGTTGGCCAGATCCTGGGCTTTTTCTGGTTCGGATCACGTACTACTGCGGTACCAAACAGAAACAGTCAATTAAACCCGGTTGCGATTAATATTTTAGAGGATAACGCCGGTTATGTCTCGGCTAGGTCTGGGATTTGCCCTTATCTGGCTCGTACTTTCGCATTTTTCGCATACTTGTTGGCAAGATCCTGGGCTTTTTCTGGTATGTATCACGTAGTAATGTGGTACCACACTGAAACGTCAATAAAAGCTGTTTCCGATTAGTATTTTAGAGGATAACGCTGGTTATGGCTGGGTTAGTTCTGGAATTTGCAATCATCTGGCACAAACTTTCGCGTTTCTCGCATACTTGTTGGCCAGATCCGGGCCTTTTTCTGGTTTGGATCACGTACTAATGCGGTACCGAACCGAAACAGTCAATTAAACCTGGTTTCGATTAATATTTTCGAGAATAACGCCGGTTATATCTCGGTTAGGTCTGGGATTTGCCCTCATCTGGCTCGTACTTTCGCATTTTTCGCATACTTGTTGGCCAGAACTTGGGTTTTTCGTGGTTTGGATCCCGTCGTAATGTGGTTCCACACCGAAGCAGTCAATGAAACCTGGTTGCGATGAATATTTTGGAGGATAACGCTGGTTATGTTTGGGTTAGTTCTGGTATTTGCCCTCATCTGGCCCGTACCTTCGCATTTTTCGCCTACTTGTTGGCATGATCCTGGGCTTTTTCTGGTTCGGATCACGTAGTACTGCGGTACCACACCGTAACAGTCAATTAAACCTGGTTGCGATTAATATTTTAGAGGATAATGCCTGTTATGTCTGGTTTAGGTCTGGGATTTGCCCTCATCTGGCTCGTACTTTCACATTTTCCGCATACTTGTTGGCCAGATCCTGGGCCTTTTCTGGTTTGCATCACGTAGTAACGTGGCACCACACTGAAACAGTCAATAGAAGCTGGTTGCGATTAATATTTTGGAGGACAACGCCGGTTATGTCCGGGTTAGGTCTGGGATTTGCCCTCATCTGGCTCGTACTTTCGCATTTCTCGCATACTTGTTGGCCAGATCCTGGCCTTCTTCAGGTCTCTATTACGTAGTAATGCGGTACCACACCGAAACAGTCAATTAAACCAGGTTGCGATTAATATTTTGGAGGATAACGCCGGTTATGCCTGGGTTAGGACTGGGATTTGCCCTTATCTGGCTCGTACTTCCGCATTTCTCGCATACTTGTTGGCCAGATCCTGGGCTTTTTCTGGTTTGGATCACGTAGTAATGCGGTACCACACCGAAAGAGTCAATTAAACCTGGTTGCGATTAGTATTTTAGAGAACAACGCTGGTTATGTCTCGGTTAGGTCTGGAATTTGCCCTCATCTGGCTCGTACCTTCGCATTTTTCGCATAATGGTTGGCCAGATCCTGGCCTTTTTCTGGTTTGTATCACGTAGCGATGTGGTACCACACTGAAGCAGTCAATGAAACCTGGTTGCGATGAATATTTTGGAGGATAACGCTGGTCATGTTTGGGTTAGTTCTGGTATTTGCAATCATCTGGCTCGTACTTTCGCATTTTTCGCATACTTGTTGGCCAGATCCTGGCTTTTTCTGGTTTGGATCACGTAGTAATGCGGTACCACACCGAAACAGTCAATTAAACCTTGTTGCGATTAATATTTTAGAGGATAACGCCGGTTATGTCTCGGTTAGTTCTGGGACTTGCCCTCATCTGGCTCGAACTTTCGCATTTTTCGCATACTTGTTGGCCAGATCCTGGCCTTTTCCTGGCTTGAACCACGTAGTAATGTGGTACCAGACCGAAACAGTCAATAAACCTGGTTGCGATTAATATTTTAGAGGATGACGCCGGTTATGCCTGGGTTAGGTCTGGGATTTGCCCTTATCTGGCTCGTACTTTCGCATTTCTCGCATACTTGTTGGCCAGATCCTGGGCTTTTTCTGGTTTGGATCACGTAGTAATGCGGTACCACACCGAAAGAGTCAATTAAACCTGGTTGCGATTAATATTTTAGAGGATAACGCCGGTTATGTCTCGGTTAGGTCTGGGATTTGCAATCATCTGGCTCATACTTTCGCGTTCTTCGCATACTTCTTGGCCAGATACAGGGTTTTTTCTGGTTTGGATCCCGTAATAATGACGTTCCACACCGAAACAGTCAATTAAACCTGGTTTCGATTAGTATTTTAGAGAACAACGCCGGTTATATCTCGGCTAGGTCTGGGATTTGCCCTCATCTGGCTCGTACCTTCGCATTTTTCGCATACTGGTTGGCCAGATCCTGGCCTTTTTCTGGTTTGTATCACGTAGCGATGCGGTACCACACTGAAACAGTCAAATAAACCTGGTTCCGAATAGTATTTTAGGGGATAGCGCAGGTTACGTCTGGGTTAGTTCTGGTATTTACAATCATCTGGCTCATACTTTCGCGTTTTTCGCATACTTGTTGGCCAGATCCTGGCTTTTTCTGGTTTGGATCACGTAGTAATGCGGTACCACACCGAAACAGTCAATTAAACCTTGTTGCGATTAATATTTTAGAGGATAACGCCGGTTATTTGTCGGTTAGGTCTGGGATTTGCCCTCATCTGGCTCGTACTTTCGCATTTCTAGCATACTTGTTGGCCAGATTCTGGACTTTTTCTGGTTTGGATCACGTAGTAATGCGATACCACACCGAGGCAGTCAATGAACCCTGGTTGCGATGAATATTTTGGAGGATAACGCTGGTCATGTTTGGGTTAGTTCTGGTATTTGCAATCATCTGGCTCGTACTTTCGCATTTTTCGCCTACTTGTTGGCAAGATCCTGGCCTTTTTGTGGCTTGGACCACGTAGTAATTTGGTACCACACTGAAACATTCAATTAAACCTGGTTCCGATTAATATTTTAGAGGATAATGCCGGTTATGTCTCGGTTGGTTCTGGTATATGCAATCCTCTGGCTCATACTTTCGCGTTTTTCGCATACTTCTTGGCCAGATACAGGGTTTTTTCTGGTTTGGATCCCGTAATAATGACGATCCATACCGAAACAGTCAATTAAACCTGGTTGCGATTAATATTTTAGAGGATAACGCCGGTTATTTCTCGGTTAGGTCTGGGATTTGCCCTCGTCTGTCACGTACTTTCGCATTTTTCGCATTCTTGTGGTCAGATCCTGGCCTTTTTCTGGTCTGTATCACGTAGTAATGCGGTACCACACCGAAACAGTCAATTAAACTTGGTTGTGATTAATATTTTAGAGGATAACGCCGGTTATGTCATGGTTAGGTCTGGTATTTGCCCTCATCTGGCACGTACTTTCGCATTTCTCGCGTACTTGTTGGGCAGATCTTGGGTTTTTTGTGGTTTGTATCCCGTCGCAATATGGTACCACACTGAAACAGTCAATAGAAGCTGGTTGCGATTAACATTTTAGAGGATAACGCCGGTTATGTCTCGGTTAGGTCTGGGATTTGCCCTCATCTGGCACGTACTTTCGCATTTCTCGTATACTTCTTGGCCAGATCCTGGGCTTTTTCTGGTTTGGATCACGTAGTAATGCGGTACCACACCGAAAGAGTCAATTAAACCTGGTTGCGATTAATATTTTAGAGGATAACGCCGGTTATGTCTCGGTTAGGTCTGGGATTTGCAATCATCTGGCTCATACTTTCGCGTTCTTCGCATACTTCTTGGCCAGATACAGGGTTTTTTCTGGTTTGGATCCCGTAATAATGACGTTCCACACCGAAACAGTCAATTAAACCTGGTTTCGATTAGTATTTTAGAGAACAACGCCGGTTATATCTCGGCTAGGTCTGGGATTTGCCCTCATCTGGCTCGTACCTTCGCATTTTTCGCATACTGGTTGGCCAGATCCTGGCCTTTTTCTGGTTTGTATCACGTAGCGATGCGGTACCACACTGAAACAGTCAAATAAACCTGGTTCCGAATAGTATTTTAGGGGATAACGCCGGTTATGCCTGGGTTAGGACTGGAATTTGCCCTTATCTGGCTCGTACTTCCGCATTTCTCGCATACTTGTTGGCCAGATCCTGGGCTTTTTCTGGTTTGGATCACGTAGTAATGCGGTACCATACAGAAAAAGTCAATTAAACCTGGTTTCGATTAGTATTTTAGAGAACAACGCTGGTTATGTCTCGGTTAGGTCTGGAATTTGCCCTTATCTGGCTCGTACTTTCGCATTTTTCGCATACTTGTTGGCCAGATCCTGGCCTTTTTCATGCTTGGACCACGTAGTAATGTGGTACCACACTGAAACCGTCAATAAAAGCTGGTTCCGATTAGTATTTTAGAGGATAACGGTGGTTATGGCTGGGTTAGTTCCGGTATTTGCAATCATCTGGCTCATACTTTCGCGTTTCTCGCATACTTGTTGGCCAGATCCTGGCCTTTTTCTGGTTTGTATCACGTAGTGATGTGGTACCACACTGAAACAGTCAATAGAAGCTGGTTCCGAATAGTATTTTAGAGGATAACGCAGGTTAAGTCTGGGTTAGTTCTGCTATTTGCAATCATCTGGCTCATACTTTCGCGTTTTTCGCTTACTTATTGGCCAGATCCTGGGTTTTTTCTGGTTTGGATCCCGTAGTAATGAGGTTCCACATCGAAACAGACAATTAAACCTGGTGGCGATTAATATTTAAGAGGATAACGCCGGTTATGTCTCGGTTGGGTCTGGGATTTTCCCACATCTGGCTCGTAATTTCGCATTTTGCGCATACTCGTTGGCCAGATCCTGGGCTTTTTCTGGTTCGGATCACGTACTACTGCGGTACCAAACAGAAACAGTCAATTAAACCCGGTTGCGATTAATATTTTAGAGGATAACGCCGGTTATGTCTCGGCTAGGTCTGGGATTTGCCCTTATCTGGCTCGTACTTTCGCATTTTTCGCATACTTGTTGGCAAGATCCTGGGCTTTTTCTGGTATGTATCACGTAGTAATGTGGTACCACACTGAAACGTCAATAAAAGCTGTTTCCGATTAGTATTTTAGAGGATAACGCTGGTTATGGCTGGGTTAGTTCTGGAATTTGCAATCATCTGGCACAAACTTTCGCGTTTCTCGCATACTTGTTGGCCAGATCCGGGCCTTTTTCTGGTTTGGATCACGTAGTAATGCGGTACCACACCGAAACAGTCAATTAAACCTGGTTGCGATTAATATTTTAGAGGATAACGCTGGTTATGTTTGGGTCAGTTCTGGTATTTGCAGTCATCTGCCTCCTACTTTCGCATTTTTCGCATACTTGTTGGCCAGATCCTGGGCTTTTTCTGGTTTGGATCACGTGGTGATACGGTACCATACCGAAGCAGTCGATTAAACCTGGTTGCGATTAATATTTTAGAGGATCACGCTGGTTATGTCTCGGTTAGGTCTGGAATTTGCCCTTATCTGGCTCGTACTTTCGCATTTTTCGCATACTTGTTAGCCAGAACATGGGTTTTTTGTGGTTTGGATCCCGTCGTAATGTGGCTCCACACCGAAGCAGTAAATGAAACCTGGTTGCGATGAATATTTTGGAGGATATCGCTGGTTATGTTTGGGTCAGTTCAGGTATTTGCAATCATCTGCCTCCTACTTTCGCATTTTTCCCATACTTGTTGGCCAGATCCTGGGCTTTTTCTGGTTTGGATCACATGGTAATGCGGTACCATACAGAAGCAGTCGATTAAACCTGGTTGCGATTAATATTTTAGAGGATAACGCTGGTTATGTCTCGGTTAGGTCTGGAATTTGCCCTTATCTGGCTCGTACTTTCGCATTTTTCGCATACTTGTTGGCCAGATCCTGGCCTTTTTCATGCTTGGACCACGTAGTAATATGGTACCACACTGAAACAGTCAAATAAACCTGGTTCCGATTATTATTTTAGAGGAGAACGCCGGTTATGTCTCGGTTAGGGCTGGGATTTGCAATCATCTGGCTCGTACCTTCGCATTTTTCGCATACTTGTTGGCCAGATCCTGGCCTTTTTCTGGTCTGTATCACGTAGTAATGTGGTACCACACTGAAGCCGTCAATAAAAGCTGGTTCCGATTAGTATTTTAGAGGAGAACGCCGGTTATGTCTCGGTTAGGGCTGGGATCTGCAATCATCTGGCTCGTACCTTCGCATGTTTCGCATACTTGTTGGCCAGATCCGGGCCTTTTTCTGGTTTGGATCACGTAGTAATGCGGTACCACACCGAAACAGTCAATTAAACCAGGTTGCGATTAATATTTTGGAGGATAACGCCGGTTATGTCTCGGTTAGGTCTGGGATTTGCCCTGATCTGGCTCGTACTTTCGCATTTTTCGCATATTCGTTGGCCAGATCCTGGGCTTTTTCTGGTCTGTATCACGTAGTAATGAGGCACCACACTGAAACAGTCAATAGAAGCTGGTTGCGATTAATATTTTAGAGGATAACGCCGTTTATGGCTGAATTAGGTCTGGGATTTGCCCTCATCTGGCTCGTACTTTCGCATTTCTCGCATACTCGTTGGCCAGAGCCTGGGCTTTTTCTGGTCTGCATCACGTAGTAATGTGGCACCACACTGAAACAGTCAATAGAAGATATTTGCGATTAGTATTTTAGAGGATAACGCCGGTTATGTCTCGGTTAGGTCTGGGATTTGCCCTCATCTGGCCCGTAATGTCGCATTTCTCGCATACTCGTTGGCCAGATCCTGGGCTTTTTCTGGTCTGTATCACGTAGTAATGTGGCACCACACTGAAACAGTCAATAGAAGCTGGTTGCGATTAGTATTTTAGAGGATAACGCCGGTATTATCTCGGTTAGGTCTGGGATTTGCCCACATCTTGCTCGTGCTTTCGTATTTTTCGCATACTTGTTGGCCAGATCCTGGGCTTTTTCTGGTTTGGATCACGTAATATTGTGGTACCACACTGAAACAGTCAATAAAAGCTGGTTCCGATTAGTATTTTAGAGCATAACGCCAGTTATGTCTTGGTTAGGTCTGGGATTTACCCCCATCTGGCTCGTAATTTCGCATTTTGCGCATACTTGTTGGCCAGATCCTGGGCTTTTTCTGGTTTGGACCACGTAGTAATGTGGTAGCACACTGAAACAGTCAAATAAACCTGGTTCCGATTATTATTTTAGAGGAGAACGCTGGTTATGTCTCGGTTAGTTCTGGTATATGCTATCCTCTGGTTCATACTTTCGCGTTTCTCGCATACATGTTGGCCAGATCCTGGGCTTTTTCTGGTTTGGATCACGTAGTAATGCGGTACCACACCGAAAAAGTCAATTAAACCTGGTTGCGATTAATATTTTAGAGAATAACGCCGGTTATATCTCGGTTAGGTCTGGGATTTGCCTTCATCTGGCTCGTGCCTTCGCATTTTTCGCATACTTGTTGGCCAGATCCTGGCCTTTTTCTGGTATGTATCACGTAGTAATGTGGTACCACACTGAAACAGTCAATAGAAGCTGGTTGCGATTAATATTTTAGAGGATAACGCCGTTTATGGCTGAATTAGGTCTGGGATTTGCCCTCATCTGGCTCGTACTTTCGCATTTCTGGCATACTCGTTGGCCAGAGCCTGGGCTTTTTCTGGTCTGCATCACGTAGTAATGTGGCACCACACTGAAACAGTCAATAGAAGATATTTGCGATTAGTATTTTAGAGGATAACGCCGGTTATGTCTCGGTTAGGTCAGGGATTTGCCCTCATCTGGCCCGTAATGTCGCATTTCTCGCATACTCGTTGGCCAGATCCTGGGCTTTTTCTGGTCTGTATTACGTAGTAATGTGGCACCACACTGAAACAGTCAATAGAAGCTGGTTGCGATTAGTACTTTAGAGGATAACGCCGGTATTATCTCCGTTAGGTCTGGGATTTGCCCACATCTTGCTCGTGCTTTCGTATTTTTCGCATACTTGTTGGCCAGATCCTGGGCTTTTTCTGGTTTGGATCACGTAATATTGTGGTACCACACTGAAACAGTCAATAAAAGCTGGTTCCGATTAGTATTTTAGAGGATAACGCCAGTTATGTCTCGGTTAGGTCTGGGATTTGCCCTCATCTGTCTCGTACTTTCGCATTTCTCGCATACTTGTTGGCCAGATCCTGGGCTTTTTCTGGTGTGTATCACGTAGTAATGTGGCGCCACACTGAAACAGTCAATAGAAGCTGGTTGCGATTAATATTTTGGAGGATAACGCCGGTTATGTCTCGGTTAGGTCTGGGATTTGCAATCATCTGGCACGTACTTTCGCATTTTTCGCCTACTTGTTGGCAAGATCCTGGGCTTTTTCTGGTTCGGATCACGTAGTACTGCGGTACCACACCGAAACAGTCAATTAAACCCGGTTGCGATTAATATTTTAGAGGATAACGCCGTTTATGTCTCGGTTAGGTCTGGGATTTGCCCTCATCTGGCTCGTACTTTCGCATTTTTCGCATACTTGTTGGCCAGAACATGGGTTTTTTGTGGTTTGGATCCCGTCGTAATGTGGCTCCACACCGAAGCAGTAAATGAAACCTGGTTGCGATGAATATTTTGGAGGATAACGCTGGTTATGTTTGGGTCAGTTCTGGTATTTGCAATCATCTGCCTCCTACTTTCGCATTTTTCGCATACTTGTTGGCCAGATCCTGGGCTTTTTCTGGTTCGGATCACGTAGTACTGCGGTACCACACCGAAACAGTCAATTAAACCCGGTTGCGATTAATATTTTAGAGGATAACGCCGGTTATGTCTCGGTTAGTTCTGGGACTTGCCCTCATCTGGCTCGAACTTTCGCATTTTTCGCATACTTGTTGGCCAGATCCTGGCCTTCTCCTGGCTTGGACCATGTAGTAATGTGGTACCAGACCGAAAAAGTCAATTAAACCTGGTTTCGATTAGTATTTTAGAGAACAACGCTGGTTATGTCTCGGTTAGGTCTGGAATTTGCCCTTATCTGGCTCGTACTTTCGCATTTTTCGCATACTTGTTGGCCAGATCCTGGCCTTTTTCATGCTTGGACCACGTAGTAATGTGGTACCACACTGAAACCGTCAATAAAAGCTGGTTCCGATTAGTATTTTAGAGGATAACGGTGGTTATGGCTGGGTTAGTTCCGGTATTTGCAATCATCTGGCTCATACTTTCGCGTTTCTCGCATACTTGTTGGCCAGATCCTGGCCTTTTTCTGGTTTGTATCACGTAGTGATGTGGTACCACACTGAAACAGTCAATAGAAGCTGGTTCCGAATAGTATTTTAGAGGATAACGCAGGTTACGTCTGGGTTAGTTCTGCTATTTGCAATCATCTGGCTCATACTTTCGCGTTTTTCGCTTACTTATTGGCCAGATCCTGGGTTTTTTCTGGTTTGGATCCCGCAGTAATGAGGTTCCACACCGAAACAGACAATTAAACCTGGTGGCGATTAATATTTAAGAGGATAACGCCGGTTATGACTCGGTTGGGTTTGGGATTTTCCCCCATCTGGCTCGTAATTTCGCATTTTGCGCATACTCGTTGGCCAGATCCTGGGCTTTTTCTGGTTCGGATCACGTACTACTGCGGTACCAAACAGAAACAGTCAATTAAACCCGGTTGCGATTAATATTTTAGAGGATAACGCCGGTTATGTCTCGGCTAGGTCTGGGATTTGCCCTTATCTGGCTCGTACTTTCGCATTTTTCGCATACTTGTTGGCAAGATCCTGGGCTTTTTCTGGTATGTATCACGTAGTAATGTGGTACCACACTGAAACGTCAATAAAAGCTGTTTCCGATTAGTATTTTAGAGGATAACGCTGGTTATGGCTGGGTTAGTTCTGGAATTTGCAATCATCTGGCACAAACTTTCGCGTTTCTCGCATACTTGTTGGCCAGATCCGGGCCTTTTTCTGGTTTGGATCACGTAGTAATGCGGTACCACACCGAAACAGTCAATTAAACCTGGTTGCGATTAATATTTTAGAGGATAACGCTGGTTATGTTTGGGTCAGTTCTGGTATTTGCAGTCATCTGCCTCATACTTTCGCATTTTTCGCATACTTGTTGGCCAGATCCTGGGCTTTATCTGGTTTGGATCACGTGGTGATGCGGTACCATACCGAAGCAGTCGATTAAACCTGGTTGCGATTAATATTTTAGAGGATCACGCTGGTTATGTCTCGGTTAGGTCTGGAATTTGCCCTTATCTGGCTCGTACTTTCGCATTTTTCGCATACTTGTTAGCCAGAACATGGGTTTTTTGTGGTTTGGATCCCGTCGTAATGTGGCTCCACACCGAAGCAGTAAATGAAACCTGGTTGCGATGAATATTTTGGAGGATATCGCTGGTTATGTTTGGGTCAGTTCAGGTATTTGCAATCATCTGCCTCCTACTTTCGCATTTTTCCCATACTTGTTGGCCAGATCCTGGGCTTTTTCTGGTTTGGATCACATGGTAATGCGGTACCATACAGAAGCAGTCGATTAAACCTGGTTGCGATTAATATTTTAGAGGATAACGCTGGTTATGTCTCGGTTAGGTCTGGAATTTGCCCTTATCTGGCTCGTACATTCGCATTTTTCGCATACTTGTTGGCCAGATCCTGGCCTTTTTCATGCTTGGACCACGTAGTAATGTGGTACCACACTGAAACAGTCAAATAAACCTGGTTCCGATTATTATTTTAGAGGAGAACGCCGGTTATGTCTCGGTTAGGGCTGGGATTTGCAATCATCTGGCTCGTACCTTCGCATTTTTCGCATACTTGTTGGCCAGATCCTGGCCTTTTTCTGGTCTGTATCACGTAGTAATGTGGTACCACACTGAAGCCGTCAATAAAAGCTGGTTCCGATTAGTATTTTTGAGGAGAACGCCGGTTACGTCTCGGTTAGGGCTGGGATCTGCAATCATCTGGCTCGTACCTTCGCATGTTTCGCATACTTGTTGGCCAGATCCGGGCCTTTTTCTGGTTTGGATCACGTAGTAATGCGGTACCACACCGAAACAGTCAATTAAACCAGGTTGCGATTAGTATTTTTGAGGAGAACGCCGGTTACGTCTCGGTTAGGGCTGGGATCTGCAATCATCTGGCTCGTACCTTCGCATGTTTCGCATACTTGTTGGCCAGATCCGGGCCTTTTTCTGGTTTGGATCACGTAGTAATGCGGTACCACACCGAAACAGTCAATTAAACCAGGTTGCGATTAATATTTTGGAGGATAACGCCGGTTATGTCTCGGTTAGGTCTGGGATTTGCCCTGATCTGGCTCGTACTTTCGCATTTTTCGCATACTCGTTGGCCAGATCCTGGGCTTTTTCTGGTCTGTATCACGTAGTAATGTGGCACCACACTGAAACAGTCAATAGAAGCTGGTTGCGATTAATATTTTAGAGGATAACGCCGTTTATGGCTGAATTAGGTCTGGGATTTGCCCTCATCTGGCTCGTACCTTCGCATTTCTCGCATACTCGTTGGCCAGAGCCTGGGCTTTTTCTGGTCTGCATCACGTAGTAATGTGGCACCACACTGAAACAGTCAATAGAAGATATTTGCGATTAGTATTTTAGAGGATAACGCCGGTTATGTCTCGTTTAGGTCTGGGATTTGCCCTCATCTGGCCCGTAATGTCGCATTTCTCGCATACTCGTTGGCCAGATCCTGGGCTTTTTCTGGTCTGTATCACGTAGTAATGTGGCACCACACTGAAACAGTCAATAGAAGCTGGTTGCGATTAGTATTTTAGAGGATAACGCCGGTATTATCTCGGTTAGGTCTGGGATTTGCCCACATCTTGCTCGTGCTTTCGTATTTTTCGCATACTTGTTGGCCAGATCCTGGGCTTTTTCTGGTTTGGATCACGTAATATTGTGGTACCACACTGAAACAGTCAATAAAAGCTGGTTCCGATTAGTATTTTAGAGGATAACGCCAGTTATGTCTTGGTTAGGTCTGGGATTTGCCCCCATCTGGCTCGTAATTTCGCATTTTGCGCATACTTGTTGGCCAGATCCTGGGCTTTTTCTGGTTTGGATCACGTAGTAATGTGGTAGCACACTGAAACAGTCAAATAAACCTGGTTCCGATTATTATTTTAGAGGAGAACGCTGGTTATGTCTCGGTTAGTTCTGGTATATGCTATCCTCTGGTTCATACTTTCGCGTTTCTCGCATACTTGTTGGCCAGATCCTGGGCTTTTTCTGGTTTGGATCACGTAGTAATGCGGTACCACACCGAAAAAGTCAATTAAACCTGGTTGCGATTAATATTTTAGAGAATAACGCCGGTTATATCTCGGTTAGGTCTGGGATTTGCCTCATCTGGCTCGTGCCTTCGCATTTTTCGCATACTTGTTGGCCAGATCCTGGCCTTTTTCTGGTATGTATCACGTAGTAATGTGGTACCACACTGAAACAGTCAATAGAAGCTGGTTGCGATTAATATTTTAGAGGATAACGCCGTTTATGGCTGAATTAGGTCTGGGATTTGCCCTCATCTGGCTCGTACTTTCGCATTTCTGGCATACTCGTTGGCCAGAGCCTGGGCTTTTTCTGGTCTGCATCACGTAGTAATGTGGCACCACACTGAAACAGTCAATAGAAGATATTTGCGATTAGTATTTTCGAGAATAACGCCGGTTATATCTCGGTTAGGTCTGGGATTTGCCCTCATCTGGCTCGTACTTTCGCATTTTTCGCATACTTGTTGGCCAGAACTTGGGTTTTTCGTGGTTTGGATCCCGTCGTAATGTGGTTACACACCGAAGCAGTCAATGAAACCTGGTTGCGATGAATATTTTGGAGGATAACGCTGGTTATGTTTGGGTTAGTTCTGGTATTTGCCCTCATCTGGCCCGTACCTTCGCATTTTTCGCCTACTTGTTGGCATGATCCTGGGCTTTTTCTGGTTCGGATCACGTAGTACTGCGGTACCACACCGTAACAGTCAATTAAACCAGGTTGCGATTAATATTTTGGAGGATAACGCCGGTTATGTCTCGGCTAGGTCTGGGATTTGCCCTTATCTGGCTCGTACTTTCGCATTTTCCGCATACTTGTTGGCCAGATCCTGGCCTTTTTCTGGTTTGGATCATGTAGTAATGTGGCACCACACTGAATCAGTCAATAGAAGCTGGTTGCGATTAATATTTTAGAGGATAACGCCGGTTATGTCTGAATTAGGTCTGGGATTTGCCCTCATCTGGCTCGTACTTTCGCATTTCTCGTATACTTCTTGGCCAGATCCAGGGCTTTTTCGGGCTTTTATCCCGTCGTAATGTGGCTCCACACCGAAACATTCAGTTAAACCTGGTTGCGATTAATATTTTAGGGGATAACGTCGGTTATGTCTGGGTCAGGTCTGGGATTTGCCCTCATCTGTCTCGTACTTTCGCATTTCTCGCATACCTGTTTGCCAGATCCTGGGCTTTTTCTGGTCTGTATCACGTAGTAATGTGGCACCACACTGAAACAGTCAATAGAAGATGGTTGCGATTAATATTTTAGAGGATAACGCCGGTATTATCTCGGTTAGGTCTGGGATTTGCCCACATCTTGCTCGTGCTTTCGTATTTTTCGCATACTTGTTGGCCAGATCCTGAGCTTTTTCTGGTTTGGATCCCGTAATAATGACGTTCCACACCGAAACAGTCAATTAAACCTGGTTTCGATTAATATTTTAGAGAATAACGCCGGTTATATCTCGGTTAGGTCTGGGATTTGCCCTCATCTGTAACGTACTTTCGCATTTCTCGCGTACTTGTTGGGCAGATCTTGGGTTTTTTGTGGTTTGTATCCCGTCGCAATGTGGTACCACACTGAAACAGTCAATAGAAGCTGGTTGCGATTAACATTTTAGAGGATAACGCCGGTTATGTCTCGGTTAGGTCTGGGATTTGCCCTCATCTGGCACGTACTTTCGCATTTCTCGTATACTTCTTGGCCAGATCCTGACCTCTTCCTGGTTTGGTTATGTTTGGTTATGTTTGGGTTAGTTCTGGTATTTGCAATCATCCGGCTCGTACTTTCGCATTTTTCGCATACTGGTTGGCCAGATCCTGGGCATTTTCTGGTTTGGATCACGTAGTAATGTGGCACCACACTGAAACAGTCATTAAAAGCTGGTTCCGGTTAGTATTTTAGAGGATAACGCTGGTTATGTCTGGGTTAGGTCTAGTATTTGCAATCATCTGGCTCGTACTTTCGCATTTTTCGCATACTTGTTGGCCAGATCCCGACCTTTTTCTGGTTTGGATCACGTACTAATGCGGTACCGAACCGAAACAGTCAATTAAACCTGGTTTCGATTAATATTTTCGAGAATAACGCCGGTTATATCTCGGTTAGGTCTGGGATTTGCCCTCATGTGGCTCGTACTTTCGCATTTTTCGCATACTTGTTGGCCAGAACTTGGGTTTTTCGTGGTTTGGATCCCGTCGTAATGTGGTTCCACACCGAAGCAGTCAATGAAACCTGGTTGCGATGAATATTTTGGAGGATAACGCTGGTTATGTTTGGGTTAGTTCTGGTATTTGCCCTCATCTGGCTCGTACCTTCGCATTTTTCGCCTACTTGTTGGCATGATCCTGGGCTTTTTCTGGTTCGGATCACGTAGTACTGCGGTACCACACCGTAACAGTCAATTAAACCTGGTTGCCATTAATATTTTAGAGGATAACGCCGGTTATGTCTCGGCTAGGTCTGGGATTTGCCCTCATCTGGCTCGTACTTTCACATTTTCCGCATACTTGTTGGACAGATCCTGGGCCTTTTCTGGTTTGCATCACGTAGTAACGTGGCACCACACTGAAACAGTCAATAGAAGCTGGTTGCGATTAATATTTTAGAGGATAACGCCGGTATTATCTCGGTTAGGTCTGGGATTTGCCCTCATCTGGCTCGTACTTTCGCATTTTTCGCATACTTGTTGGCCAGAACTTGGGTTTTTCGTGGTTTGGATCCCGTCGTAATGTGGTTCCACACCGAAGCAGTCAATGAAACCTGGTTGCGATGAATATTTTGGAGGATAACGCTGGTTATGTTTGGGTTAGTTCTGGTATTTGCCCTCATCTGGCTTGTACCTTCGCATTTTTCGCCTACTTGTTGGCATGATCCTGGGCTTTTTCTGGTTCGGATCACGTAGTACTGCGGTACCACACCGAAAGAGACAATTAAACCTGGTGGCGATTAATATTAAAGAGGATAACGCCGGTTATATCTAGGTTAGGTCTGGGATTTGTCCTCATCTGGCTCGTACCTTCGCATTTCTCGCATACTTGTTGGCCAGATCCTGGGCTTTTTCTGCTTTGGATCACGTAGTAATGCGGTACCACACCGTAACAGTCAATTAAACCTGGCTGCGATCAATATTTTGGAGGATAACGCCGGTTATGTCTCGGCTAGGTCTGGGATTTGCCCTCATCTGGCTTGTACTTTCGCATTTCTCGCATACTTGTTGGCCATATCCAGGGCTTTTTCTGGTTTGGATCACGTAGTAATGCGGTACCACGCCGAAAAAGTCAATTATACCTGGTTGCGATTAATATTTTAGAGGATAACGCCGGTTATGTCTCGGCTAGGTCTGGGATTTGCCCTTATCTGGCTCGTACTTTCGCATTTCTCGCATACTTGTTGGCCATATCCAGGGCTTTTTCGGGTTTGTATCCCGTCGTAATGTGGTTCCACACCGAAACAGTCAGTTAAACCTGGTTGCGATTAATATTTTAGAGGATAACGCCGGTTATGTCTCGGCTAGGTCAGGGATTTGCCCTTATCTGGCTCGTACTTTCGCATTTTCCGCATACTTGTTGGCCAGATCCTGGGCCTTTTCTGGTTTGCATCACGTAGTAACGTGGCACCACACTGAAACAGTCAATAGAAGCTGGTTGCGATTAATATTTTAGAGGATAATGCCTGTTATGTCTGGTTTAGGTCTGGGATTTGCCCTCATCTGGCTCGTACTTTCGCATTTCTCGCATACTTGTTGGCCATATCCAGGGCTTTTTCGGGTTTGTATCCCGTCGTAATGTGGTTCCACACCGAAACAGTCAGTTAAACCTGGTTGCGATTAATATTTTGGAGGATAACGCCGGTTATGTCCGGGTTAGGTCTGGGATTTGCCCTCATCTGGTTCGTACTTTCGCATTTCTCGCATACTTGTTGGCCAGATCCTGGCCTTCTTCAGGTCTCTATTACGTAGTAATGCGGTACCACGCCGAAACAGTCAATTAAACCTGGTTGCGATTAATATTTTAGAGGATAGCGCTGGGTATTTATGGGTTAGTTCTGGTATTTGCAATCATCTGGCTCATACTTCCGCAATTTTCGCGTACTTGTTGGCCAGATCTTGGGTTTTTTGTGGTTTCGATCCCGTAGTAATGTGGTTCCACACCGAAGCAGTCAATGAAACCTGGTTGCGATGAATATTTTGGAGGATAACGCTGGTCATGTTTGGGTTAGTTCTGGTATTTGCAATCATCTGGCTCGTACTTTCGCATTTTTCGCATACTTGTTGGCCAGATCCTGGGCTTTTTCTGGTTTGGATCACGTAGTAATGTGGTACCACACTGAAACAGTCAATAGAAGCTGGTTCCGATTAGTATTTTAGAGGATAACGCAGGTTATGTCTGGGTTAGTTCTGGTATTTGCAATCATCTGGCTTGTACCTTCGAATTTTTCGCCTACCTTTTAGCAAGACCCTGGCCTTTTTCTGTTTTGCATCACGTAGTAATGTGGTTCCACACCGGAGCAGTCAATTAAACCAGGTTGCGATTAATATTTTAGAGGATAACGCCGGTTATTTCTTGGTTAGGTCTGGGATTTGCCTTCATCTGGCTCGTTCTTTCGCATTTCTCGCATACTTGTTGGCCAGATGCTGGCCTTCTTCTGGTCTGTATCACGTAATAATGCGGTACCACACCGAAACAGTCAATTAAACCTGGTTGCGATTAAGAATTTAGAGGATAACGCTGGTTATGTATGGGTTAGTTCTGGTATTTGCAATCATCTGGCTCATACTTTCGCAATTTTCGCGTACTTGTTGACCAGATCTTGGGCTTTATGTCGTTTGGATTCCGTCGTAATGTGGTTCCACACCAAAGCAGTCAATGAAACCTGATGGCAATGAATATTTTGGAGGATAACGCTGGTTATGTCTGGTTAGTTCCGGTATTTGCAATCATCTGGCTCCTACTTTCGCATTTATCGCATACTTGTTGGCCAGATCCTGGGCTTTTTCTGGTTTGGATCACGTAGTAATGCGGCACCACACCGAGGCAGTCAATGAACCCTGGTTGCGATGAATATTTTGCAGGATAACGCTGGTCATGTTTGGGTTAGTTCTGGTAATTGCAATCATCTGGCTCGTACTTTCGCATTTTTCGCCTACTTGTTGGCAAGATCCTGGCCTTCTTGTGGCTTGGACCACGTAGTAATTTGGTACCACACTGAAACATTCAATTAAACCTGGTTCCGATTAATATTTTAGAGGATAATGCCGGTTATGTCTCGGTTGGTTCTGGTATATGCAATCCTCTGGCTCATACTTTCGCGTTTTTCGCATACTTCTTGGCCAGATACAGGGTTTTTTCTGGTTTGGATCCCGTAATAATGACGATCCATACCGAAACAGTCAATTAAACCTGGTTGCGATTAATATTTTAGAGGATAACGCCGGTTATTTCTCGGTTAGGTCTGGGATTTGCCCTCATCTGTCACGTACTTTCGCATTTTTCGCATTCTTGTTGGTCAGATCCTGGCCTTTTTCTGGTCTGTATCACGTAGTAATGCGGTACCACACCGAAACAGTCAATTAAACTTGGTTGTGATTAATATTTTAGAGGATAACGCCGGTTATGTCATGGTTAGGTCTGGTATTTGCCCTCATCTGGCACGTACTTTCGCATTTCTCGCGTACTTGTTGGGCAGATCTTGGGTTTTTTGTGGTTTGTATCCCGCCGCAATGTGGTACCACACTGAAACAGTCAATAGAAGCTGGTTGCGATTAACATTTTAGAGGATAACGCCGGTTATGTCTCGGTTAGGTCTGGGATTTGCCCTCATCTGGCACGTACTTTCGCATTTCTCGTATACTTCTTGGCCAGATCCTGACCTCTTCCTGGTTTGGTTATGTTTGGTTATGTTTGGGTTAGTTCTGGTATTTGCAATCATCCGGCTCGTACTTTCGCATTTTTCGCATACTGGTTGGCCAGATCCTGGGCATTTTCTGGTTTGGATCACGTAGTAATGTGGCACCACACTGAAACAGTCATTAAAAGCTGGTTCCGGTTAGTATTTTAGAGGATAACGCTGGTTATGTCTGGGTTAGGTCTGGTATTTGCAATCATCTGGCTCGTACTTTCGCATTTTTCGCATACTTGTTGGCCAGATCCCGGCCTTTTTCTGGTTTGGATCACGTACTAATGCGGTACCGAACCGAAACAGTCAATTAAACCTGGTTTCGATTAATATTTTCGAGAATAACGCCGGTTATATCTCGGTTAGGTCTGGGATTTGCCCTCATCTGTCTCGTACTTTCGCATTTTTCGCATACTTCTTGGCCACAACTTGGGTTTTTCGTGGTTTGGATCCCGTCGTAATGTGGTTCCACACCGAAGCAGTCAATGAAACCTGGTTGCGATGAATATTTTGGAGGATAACGCTGGTTATGTTTGGGTTAGTTCTGGTATTTGCCCTCATCTGGCCCGTACCTTCGCATTTTTCGCCTACTTGTTGGCATAATCCTGGGCTTTTTCTGGTTCGGATCACGTAGTACTGCGGTACCACACCGTAACAGTCAATTAAACCAGGTTGCGATTAATATTTTGGAGGATAACGCCGGTTATGTCTCGGCTAGGTCTGGGATTTGCCCTTATCTGGCTCGTACTTTCGCATTTTCCGCATACTTGTTGGCCAGATCCTGGCCTTTTTCTGGTTTGGATCATGTAGTAATGTGGCACCACACTGAATCAGTCAATAGAAGCTGGTTGCGATTAATATTTTAGAGGATAACGCCGGTTATGTCTGAATTAGGTCTGGGATTTGCCCTCATCTGGCTCGTACTTTCGCATTTCTCGTATACTTCTTGGCCAGATCCAGGGCTTTTTCGGGCTTTTATCCCGTCGTAATGTGGCTCCACACCGAAACATTCAGTTAAACCTGGTTGCGATTAATATTTTAGGGGATAACGTCGGTTATGTCTGGGTCAGGTCTGGGATTTGCCCTCATCTGTCTCGTACTTTCGCATTTCTCGCATACTTGTTTGCCAGATCCTGGGCTTTTTCTGGTCTGTATCACGTAGTAATGTGGCACCACACTGAAACAGTCAATAGAAGCTGGTTGCGATTAATATTTTAGAGGATAACGCCGGTATTATCTCGGTTAGGTCTGGGATTTGCCCACATCTTGCTCGTGCTTTCGTATTTTTCGCATACTTGTTGGCCAGATCCAGAGCTTTTTCTGGTTTGGATCCCGTAATAATGACGTTCCACACCGAAACAGTCAATTAAACCTGGTTTCGATTAATATTTTAGAGAATAACGCCGGTTATATCTCGGTTAGGTCTGGGATTTGCCCTCATCTGTAACGTACTTTCGCATTTCTCGCGTACTTGTTGGGCAGATCTTGGGTTTTTTGTGGTTTGTATCCCGTCGCAATGTGGTACCACACTGAAACAGTCAATAGAAGCTGGTTGCGATTAACATTTTAGAGGATAACGCCGGTTATGTCTCGGTTAGGTCTGGGATTTGCCCTCATCTGGCACGTACTTTCGCATTTCTCGTATACTTCTTGGCCAGATCCTGACCTCTTCCTGGTTTGGTTATGTTTGGTTATGTTTGGGTTAGTTCTGGTATTTGCAATCATCCGGCTCGTACTTTCGCATTTTTCGCATACTGGTTGGCCAGATCCTGGGCATTTTCTGGTTTGGATCACGTAGTAATGTGGCACCACACTGAAACAGTCATTAAAAGCTGGTTCCGGTTAGTATTTTAGAGGATAACGCTGGTTATGTCAGGGTTAGGTCTGGTATTTGCAATCATCTGGCTCGTACTGTCGCATATTTCGCATACTTGTTGGCCAGATCCCGGCCTTTTCTGGTTTGGATCACGTACTAATGCGGTACCGAACCGAAACAGTCAATTAAACCTGGTTTCGATTAATATTTTAGAGAATAACGCCGGTTATATCTCGGTTAGGTCTGGGATTTGCCCTCATCAGGCTCGTACTTTCGCATTTCTCGTATACTTCTTGGCCAGATCCAGGGCTTTTTCGGGCTTGTATCCCGTCGTAATGTGGCTCCACACCGAAACATTCAGTTACACCTGGTTGCGATTAATATTTTAGGGGATAACGTCGGTTATGTCTGGGTCAGGTCTGGGATTTGCCCTCATCTGTCTCGTACTTTCGCATTTCTCGCATACTTGTTGGCCAGATCCTGGGCTTTTTCTGGTCTGTATCACGTAGTAATGAGGCACCACACTGAAACAGTCAATAGAAACTGGTTGCGATTAATATTTTAGAGGATAACGCCGGTATTATCTCGGTTAGGTCTGGGATTTGCCCACATCTTGCTCGTGCTTTCGTATTTTTCGCATACTTGTTGGCCAGATCCTGGGCTTTTTCTGGTTTGGATCACGTAATATTGTGGTACCACAATGAAACAGTCAATAAAAGCTGGTTCCGATTAGTATTTTAGAGGATAACGCCGGTTATGTCTCGGTTAGGTCTGGGATTTGCCCTCATCTGGCTCGTACTTTCGCATTTTTCGCATACTTCTTGGCCAGAACTTGGGTTTTTCGTGGTTTGGATCCCGTCGTAATGTGGTTCCACACCGAAGCAGTCAATGAAACCTGGTTCCGATGAATATTTTGGAGGATAACGCTGGTTATGTTTGGGTTAGTTCTGGTATTTGCCCTCATCTGGCTCGTACCTTCGCATTTTTCACCTACTTGTTGGCCAGATCCTGGCCTTCTTCTGGTCTGTATCACGTAGTAATGGGGTACCACACCGAAACTGTCAGTTAAACCTGGTTGCGATTAATAATTTAGGGGATAACGCTGGTTATGTATGGGTTAGTTATGGTATTTGCAATCATCTGGCTTATACTTTCGCAATGTTCGCGTACTTGTTGACCAGATCTTGGGTTTTATGTCGTTTGTATCCCGTCGTAATGTGGTTCCACACCGAAAAAGTCAATCAAACCTGGTTGCGATTAATATTTTAGAGGATAACGCCGGTTATGTCTCAGTTAGGTCTGAGATTTGCCCTCATCTGGCTCGTACCTTCGCATTTCTCGCCTACTTGTTGGAAAGAACCTGGCCTTTTTCTGGCTTGGACCACGTAGTAATTTGGTACCACACTGAAACATTCAATTAAACCTGGTTCCGAATAATATTTTAGAGGAAAACGCCGGTTATGTCTCGGTTAGTTCTGGCATATGCAATCTTCTGGCTCATACTTTCGCGTTTTTCGCATACTTCTTGGCCAGATACAGGGTTTTTTCTGGTTTGGATCCCGTAATAATGACGTTCCACACCGAAACAGTCAATTGAACCTGGTTTCGATTAATATTTTGGAGAATAACGCCGGTTATATCTCGGTTAGGTCTGAGATTTGCCCTCATCTGTCACGTACTTTGGCATTTTTCGCGTACTTGTTGGCCAGATCTTGGGTTTTTTGTGGTTGGTATCCCGTCGTAATGTGGTTCCACAACGAAGCAGTCAATTAAACCTGGTTGCGATGAATATTTTGGAGGATAACGCTGGTTATGTTTGGGTTAGTTCTGGTATTTGCAATCATCCGGCTCGTACTTTCGCATTTTTCGCATACTGGTTGGCCAGATCCTGGGCATTTTCTGGTTTGGATCACGTAGTAATGTGGCACCACACTGAAATAGTCAATAAAAGCTGGTTCCGGTTAGTATTTTAGAGGGTAACGCTGGTTACGTCTGGGTTAGTTCTGGTATTTGCAATCATCTGGCTCGTACCTTCGCATTTTTCGCCTACTTGTTGGCAAGATCCTGGCCTTTTTCTGGCTTGGACCACGTAGTAATTTGGTACCACACTGAAATATTCATTTAAACCTGGTTCCGAATAATATTTTAGAGGATAACGCCGGTTATGTCTCGGTTAGTTCTGGTATATGCAACCCTCTGGCTCATACTTTCCCGTTTCTCGCATACTTGTTGGCCAGATCCTGGCCATCTTCTGGTCTGTATTACGTAGTAAGGCGGTTCCACACCGAAACAGTCAATTAAACCTGGTTGCGATTAATATTTTAGAGGATAACGCTGGTTATTTATGGGTTAGTTCTGGTATTTGCAATCTTCTGGCTCGTACTTTCGCATTGTTCGCATACTTGTTGGCCAGATCCTGGGCTTCTTCTGGTTTGGATCAGGTAGTAATGTGGTACCACACTGAAACTGTCAATAAAAGCTGGTTCCGATTAGTATTTTAGAGGATAACGCTGGTTATGTCTGGGATAGTTCTGGTATTTGCAATCATCTGGCTCGTACCTTCGAATTTTTTGCCTAATTGTTGGCGAGATCCTGGGCTTTTACTGGTTTGGATCACGTAGTAATGTGGTTCCACACGGAAGCAGTCAATTAAACCTGGGTGCGATTAATATTTTGGAGGATAACGCCGGTTATGAGTCTGTTAGGTCTGGGATTTGCCCTCATCTGGCTCGTACCTTCGCATTTTTCGCCTACTTGTTGGCAAGATCCTGGCCTTTTTCTGGCTTGGATCACGTACTAATGCGGTACCGGACCGAAACAGTCAATTAAACCTGGTTGCGATTAATATTTTAGAGGATAACGCCGGTTATGTCTCGGTTAGGTCTAGGATTTGCCCTGATCTGGCTCGTACCTTCGCATTGTTCGCATACTTGTTGGCCAGATCCTGGGCTTCTTCTGGTTTGGATCACGTAGTAATGTGGTACCACACCGAAACAGTCAATTAAACCTGGTTGCGATTAATATTTTAGAGGATAACACTGGTTATTTATGGGTTAGTTCTGGAATTTGCAATCATCTGGCTCGTTCTATCGCATTTTTCGCGTACTTGTTGGCCAGATCCTGGGTTTTTTGTGGTTTGGATCCCGTCGTAATGTGGTTCCACACCGAAGCAGTCAATGAAACCTGGTTGCGATGAATATTTTGGAGGATAACGCTGGTCATGTTTGGGTTAGTTCTGGTATTTGCAATCATCTGGCTCGTACATTCGAATTTTTTGCCTAATTGTTGGCGAGATCCTGGGCTTTTTCTGGTTTGGATCATGTAGTAATGTGGTTCCACACCGAAGCAGTCAATTAAACCTGGGTGCGATTAATATTTTGGAGGATAACGCCGGTTATGAGACGGTTAGGTCTGGGATTTGCCCTCATCTGGCACGTACTTTCGCATTTCTCGCATACTTGTTGGGCAGATCCTGGCCTTCTTCAGGTCTGTATTACGTAGTAATGCGGTACCACACAAAAACAGTCAATTAAACCTGGTTGCGATTAATATTTTAGAGGATAACGCTGGTTATTTATGGTTTAGTTCTGGTATTTGCAATCATCTGGCTCATACTTCCGCAATTTTCGCGTACTTGTTGGCCAGATCCTGGGCTTCTTCTGGTTTGGATCACGTAGTAATGTGGTACCACACTGAAACAGTCAATAAAAGCTGGTTCCGATTAGTATTTTAGTGGATAACGCTGGTTATGTCTGGGTTAGTTCTGGTATTTGCAATCATCTGGCTCGTACCTTCGAATTTTTTGCCTAACTGTTGGCGAGATCCTGGGCTTTTTCTGGTTGGGATCACGTAGTAATGTGGTTCCACACCGAAGCAGTCAATTAAACCTGGGTGCGATTAATATTTGGAGGATAACGCCGGTTATGGCTGGGTTAGGTCTGGGATTTGCCCTCATCTGGCTCGTACCTTCGCATTTTTCGCCTACTTGTTGGCAACATCCTGGCCTTTTTCTGGCATGGACCACGTAGTAATTTGGTACCTCAGTGAAACATTCATTTAAACCTGGTTCCGATTAATATTTTAGAGGATAACGCCGGTTATGTCTCGGTTAGTTCTGGTATTTGCAATCATCTGGCTCATACTTTCGCAATTTTCGCGTACTTGTTGGCCAGATCATGGGTTTCTTGTGGTTTCGATCCCGTCGTAATGTGGTTCCACACCGAAGCAGTCAATGAAACCTGCTTGCGATGAATATTTTGGAGGATAACGCTGGTCATGTTTGAGTTAGTTCTGGTATTTGCAACCATCTGGCTCGTACATTCGCATTTTTCGCATACTTGTTGGCCAGATCCTGGGCTTTTTCTGGTTTGCATCACGTAGTAATGTGGTTCCACACCGAAACAGTCAATTAAACCTGGTTGCGATTAATATTTTGGAGGATAACGCCGGTTATGGCTGAGTTAGGTCTGGGATTTGCCCTCATCTGGCACGTACTTTCGCATTTTTCGCATACTTGTTGGCCAGATCCTGGGCTTTTTCTGGTTTGCATCACGTAGTAATGTGGCACCACACTGAAACAGTCAATAGAAGCTGGTTGCGATTAATATTTTAGAGGATAACGCCGGTTATGTCTGAGTTTGGTCTGGGATTTGCCCTCATCTGGCTCGTACTTTCGCATTTTTCGCATACTTGTTGGCCAGATCCTGGGCTTTTTCTGGTTTGCATCACGTAGTAATGTGGCACCACACTGAAACAGTCAATAGAAGCTGGTTGGGATTAATATTTTAGAGGATAATGCCGGTTATGTCTGGTTCAGGTCTGGGATTTGCCCTCATCTGGCTCGTACTTTCGCATTTCTCGCATACTTGTTGGCCATATCCAAGGCTTTTTCGGGTTTGTATCCCGTCGTAATGTGGTTCCACACCGAAACAGTCAATTAAACCTGGTTGCGATTAATATTTTAGAGGATAACGCTGGTTATGTATGGGTTAGTTATGGTATTTGCAATCATCTGGCTTATACTTTCGCAATGTTCGCGTACTTGTTGACCAGATCTTGCGTTTTATGTCGTTTGTATCCCGTCGTAATGTGGTTCCACACCGAAAAAGTCAATCAAACCTGGTTGCGATTAATATTTTAGAGGATAACGCCGGTTATGTCTCAGTTAGGTCTGAGATTTGCCCTCATCTGGCTCGTACCTTCGCATTTCTCGCCTACTTGTTGGAAAGAACCTGGCCTTTTTCTGGCTTGGACCACGTAGTAATTTGGTACCACACTGAAACATTCAATTAAACCTGGTTCCGAATAATATTTTAGAGGAAAACGCCGGTTATGTCTCGGTTAGTTCTGGCATATGCAATCTTCTGGCTCATACTTTCGCGTTTTTCGCATACTTCTTGGCCAGATACAGGGTTTTTTCTGGTTTGGATCCCGTAATAATGACGTTCCACACCGAAACAGTCAATTGAACCTGGTTTCGATTAATATTTTGGAGAATAACGCCGGTTATATCTCGGTTAGGTCTGAGATTTGCCCTCATCTGTCACGTACTTTGGCATTTTTCGCGTACTTGTTGGCCAGATCTTGGGTTTTTTGTGGTTGGTATCCCGTCGTAATGTGGTTCCACAACGAAGCAGTCAATTAAACCTGGTTGCGATGAATATTTTGGAGGATAACGCTGGTTATGTTTGGGTTAGTTCTGGTATTTGCAATCATCCGGCTCGTACTTTCGCATTTTTCGCATACTGGTTGGCCAGATCCTGGGCATTTTCTGGTTTGGATCACGTAGTAATGTGGCACCACACTGAAATAGTCAATAAAAGCTGGTTCCGGTTAGTATTTTAGAGGGTAACGCTGGTTACGTCTGGGTTAGTTCTGGTATTTGCAATCATCTGGCTCGTACCTTCGCATTTTTCGCCTACTTGTTGGCAAGATCCTGGCCTTTTTCTGGCTTGGACCACGTAGTAATTTGGTACCACACTGAAACATTCATTTAAACCTGGTTCCGAATAATATTTTAGAGGATAACGCCGGTTATGTCTCGGTTAGTTCTGGTATATGCAACCCTCTGGCTCATACTTTCCCGTTTCTCGCATACTTGTTGGCCAGATCCTGGCCATCTTCTGGTCTGTATTACGTAGTAAGGCGGTTCCACACCGAAACAGTCAATTAAACCTGGTTGCGATTAATATTTTAGAGGATAACGCTGGTTATTTATGGGTTAGTTCTGGTATTTGCAATCATCTGGCTCGTACTTTCGCATTGTTCGCATACTTGTTGGCCAGATCCTGGGCTTCTTCTGGTTTGGATCAGGTAGTAATGTGGTACCACACTGAAACTGTCAATAAAAGCTGGTTCCGATTAGTATTTTAGAGGATAACGCTGGTTATGTCTGGGATAGTTCTGGTATTTGCAATCATCTGGCTCGTACCTTCGAATTTTTTGCCTAATTGTTGGCGAGATCCTGGGCTTTTACTGGTTTGGATCATGTAGTAATGTGGTTCCACACCGAAGCAGTCAATTAAACCTGGGTGCGATTAATATTTTGGAGGATAACGCCGGTTATGAGACGGTTAGGTCTGGGATTTGCCCTCATCTGGCACGTACTTTCGCATTTCTCGCATACTTGTTGGGCAGATCCTGGCCTTCTTCAGGTCTGTATTACGTAGTAATGCGGTACCACACAAAAACAGTCAATTAAACCTGGTTGCGATTAATATTTTAGAGGATAACGCTGGTTATTTATGGTTTAGTTCTGGTATTTGCAATCATCTGGCTCATACTTCCGCAATTTTCGCGTACTTGTTGGCCAGATCCTGGGCTTCTTCTGGTTTGGATCACGTAGTAATGTGGTACCACACTGAAACAGTCAATAAAAGCTGGTTCCGATTAGTATTTTAGTGGATAACGCTGGTTATGTCTGGGTTAGTTCTGGTATTTGCAATCATCTGGCTCGTACCTTCGAATTTTTTGCCTAACTGTTGGCGAGATCCTGGGCTTTTTCTGGTTGGGATCACGTAGTAATGTGGTTCCACACCGAAGCAGTCAATTAAACCTGGGTGCGATTAATATTTGGAGGATAACGCCGGTTATGGCTGGGTTAGGTCTGGGATTTGCCCTCATCTGGCTCGTACCTTCGCATTTTTCGCCTACTTGTTGGCAACATCCTGGCCTTTTTCTGGCATGGACCACGTAGTAATTTGGTACCTCAGTGAAACATTCATTTAAACCTGGTTCCGATTAATATTTTAGAGGATAACGCCGGTTATGTCTCGGTTAGTTCTGGTATTTGCAATCATCTGGCTCATACTTTCGCAATTTTCGCGTACTTGTTGGCCAGATCATGGGTTTTTTGTGGTTTCGATCCCGTCGTAATGTGGTTCCACACCGAAGCAGTCAATGAAACCTGCTTGCGATGAATATTTTGGAGGATAACGCTGGTCATGTTTGAGTTAGTTCTGGTATTTGCAACCATCTGGCTCGTACATTCGCATTTTTCGCATACTTGTTGACCAGATCCTGGGCTTTTTCTGGTTTGCATCACGTAGTAATGTGGTTCCACACCGAAACAGTCAATTAAACCTGGTTGCGATTAATATTTTGGAGGATAACGCCGGTTATGGCTGAGTTAGGTCTGGGATTTGCCCTCATCTGGCACGTACTTTCGCATTTTTCGCATACTTGTTGGCCAGATCCTGGGCTTTTTCTGGTTTGCATCACGTAGTAATGTGGCATCACACTGAAACAGTCAATAGAAGCTGGTTGCGATTAATATTTTAGAGGATAACGCCGGTTATGTCTGAGTTTGGTCTGGGATTTGCCCTCATCTGGCTCGTACTTTCGCATTTTTCGCATACTTGTTGGCCAGATCCTGGGCTTTTTCTGGTTTGCATCACGTAGTAATGTGGCACCACACTGCAACAGTCAATAGAAGCTGGTTGGGATTAATATTTTAGAGGATAATGCCGGTTATGTCTGGTTTAGGTCTGGGATTTGCCCTCATCTGGCTCGTACTTTCGCATTTCTCGCATACTTGTTGGCCATATCCAAGGCTTTTTCGGGTTTGTATCCCGTCGTAATGTGGTTCCACACCGAAACAGTCAATTAAACCTGGTTGCGATTAATATTTTAGAGGATAACGCTGGTTATTTATGGTTTAGTTCTGGTATTTGCAATCATCTGGCCCATACTTCCGCAATTTTCGCGTACCTGTTGGCCAGATCCTGGGCTTTTTGTGGTTTGGATCCCGTCGTAATGTGGTTCCACACCGAAGCAGTCAATGAAACCTGGTTGCGTGGAATATTTTGGAGGATAACGCTGGTCATGTTTGGGATAGCTCTGGTATTTGCAATCATCGGGCTCGTACTTTCGCATTTTTCGCATACTTGTTGCCCAGATCCTGGGCTTTTTCTGGTTTGGATCACGTAGTAATGTGGTCCCACACTGAAACAGTCAATAAAAGCTGGTTCCGATTAGTATTTTAGAGGATAACGCTGGTTATGTCTGGGTTAGTTCTGGTATTTGCAATCATCTGGCCCATACTTCCGCAATTTTCGCGTACCTGTTGGCCAGATCCTGGGCTTTTTGTGGTTTGGATCCCGTCGTAATGTGGTTCCACACCGAAGCAGTCAATGAAACCTGGTTGCGATGAATATTTTGGAGGATAACGCTGGTCATGTTTGGGTTAGCTCTAGTATTTGCAATCATCGGGCTCGTACTATCGCATTTTTCGCATACTTGTTGCCCAGATCCTGGGCTTTTTCTGGTTTGGATCACGTAGTAATGTGGTCCCACACTGAAACAGTCAATAAAAGCTGGTTCCGATTAGTATTTTAGAGGATAACGCTGGTTATGTCTGGGTTAGTTCTGGTATTTGCAATCATCTGGCTCGTACTTTCGCATTTTTCGCATACTTGTTGGCCAGATCCTGGCCTTTTTCTGGTTTGGACCAAGTAGTAATGTGGAACCACACTCAAACAGTCAATTAAACCTGGTTGCGATTAATATTTTAGAGGATAACGCCGGTTGTTACTCGGTTGGGTCTGGGATTTGCCCTCATCTGTCACGTACTTTCGTATTTTTCGCATACTTGTTGGCCAGATCATGGCCTTTTTCTGGTCTGTATCACGTAGTAATGCGGTACCACACCGAAACAATCAATGAAACCTGGTTGCGATGAATATTTTGGAGGATAACGCTGGTCATGTTTGGGTTAGCTCTAGTATTTGCAATCATCGGGCTCGTACTATCGCATTTTTCGCATACTTGTTGCCCAGATCCTGGGCTTTTTCTGGTCTGGACCACGTAGTAATGTGGTTCCACACCGAAACAGTCCATTAAACCTGGTTGCGATTAATATTTTAGAGGATAACGCTGGTTATTTATGGGTTAGTTCTGGTATTTGCAATCATCTGGCTCGTTCTATCGCAATTTTCGCGTACCTGTTGGCCAGATCCTGGGCTTTTTGTGGTTTGGATCCCGTCGTAATGTGGTTCCACACCGAAGCAGTCAATGAAACCTGCTTGCGATGAATATTTTGGAGGATAACGCTGGTCATGTTTGAGTTAGTTCTGGTATTTGCAACCATCTGGCTCGTACATTCGCATTTTTCGCATACTTGTTGGCCAGATCCTGGGCTTTTTCTGGTTTGCATCACGTAGTAATGTGGTTCCACACCGAAACAGTCAATGAAACCTGGTTGCGATGAATATTTTAGAGGATAACGCTGGTTATGTCTGGGATAGTTCTGGTATTTGCAATCATCTGGCTCGTACCTTCGAATTTTTTGCCTAATAGTTGGCGAGATCCTGGGCTTTTACTGGTTTGGATCACGTAGTAATGTGGTCCCACACGGAAGCAGTCAATTAAACCTGGGTGCGATTAATATTTTGGAGGATAACGCCGGTTATGAGTCGGTTAGGTCTGGGATTTGCCCTCATCTGGCTCGTACCTTCGCATTTTTCGCCTACATGTTGGCAAGATGCTGGCCATTTTCTGGCTTGGATCACGTACTAATGCGGCACCGGACCGAAACAGTCAATTAAACCTGGTTGCGATTAATATTTTGGAGGATAACGCTGGTCATGTTTGGGTTAGCTCTAGGATTTGCCCTCATCTGGCTCGTACTTTCACATTTCTCGCATACTTGTTGGCCAGATCCTGGCCTTCTTCTGGTCTGTATTACGTAGTAATGCGGTACCCCACCGAAACAGTCAATTAATCCTGGGTGCGATTAATATTTTGGAGGATAACGCCGGTTATGAGTCGGTTAGGTCTGGGATTTGCCCTCATCTGGCTCGTACCTTCGCATTTTTCGCCTACTTGTTGGCAAGATGCTGGCCATTTTCTGGCTTGGATCACGTACTAATGCGGTACCGGACCGAAACAGTCAATTAAACCTGGTTGCGATTAATATTTTGGAGGATAACGCTGGTCATGTTTGGGTTAGCTCTAGGATTTGCCCTCATCTGGCTCGTACTTTCACATTTCTCGCATACTTGTTGGCCAGATCCTGGCCTTCTTCTGGTCTGTATTACGTAGTAATGCGGTACCACACCGAAACAGTCAATTAAACCTGGTTGCGATTAATATTTTAGAGGATAACGCTGGTTATTTATGGGTTAGTTCTGGTATTGGCAATCATCTGGCTCGTACCTTCGAATTTTTTGCCTAATTGTTGGCGAGATCCTGGGCTTTTTCTGGTTTGGATCATGTAGTAATGTGGTTCCACACCGAAGCAGTCAATTAATCCTGGGTGCGATTAATATTTTGGAGGATAACGCCGGTTATGAGTCGGTTAGGTCTGGGATTTGCCCTCATCTGGCTCGTACCTTCGCATTTTTCGCCTACTTGTTGGCAAGATCCTGGGCTTCTTCTGGTTTGGACCACGTAGTAATTTGGTACCACAGTGAAACATTCACTTAAACCTGGTTCCGATTAATATTTTAGAGGATAACGCCGGTTATGTCTCGGTTAGTTCTGGTATATGCAATCCTCTGGCTCATACTTTCGCGTTTCTCGCATACTTGTTGGCCAGATCGTGGCCTTTTTCTGGCTTGGACCACGTAGTAATTTGGTACCACAGTGAAACATTCATTTAAACCTGGTTCCGATTAATATTTTAGAGGATAACACCGGTTATGTCTCGTTAGTTCTGGTATATGCATTCCTCTGGCTCATACTGTCGCGTTTCTCGCATACTTGTTGGCCAGATTGTGGCGTTTTTCTGGTTTGGATCACGTAGTAATGCTGTACCACACCGAAGCAGTCAACGAAACTTGGTTGCGATGAATATTTTGGAGGATAACGCTGGTCATGTTTGAGTTAGTTCTGGTATTTGCAACCATCAGGCTCGTACTTTCGCATTTTTCGCATACTTGTTGGCCAGATCATGGCCTTTTTCTGGTCTGTATCACGTAGTAATGCGGTACCACACCAAAACAGTCAATGAAACCTGGTTGCGATGAATATTTTGGAGGATAACGCTGGTCATGTTTGGGTTAGTTCTGGTATTTGCAACCATCTGGCTCGTACTTTCGCATTTTTCGCATATTTGTTGGCCAGATCCTGGGCTTTTTCTGGTTTGCATCACGTAGTAATGTGGCACCACACTGAAACAGTCAATAGAAGCTGGTTGCGATTAATATTTTAGAGGGTAATGCCGGTTATGTCTGGTTTAGGTCTGGGATTTGCAATCATCAGGCTCGTACCTTCGCATTTTTCGCCTACTCGTTGGCAAGATCCTGGGTTTTTTGTGGTTTGGACCACGTAGTAATTTGGTACCACAGTGAAACATTCAATTAAACCTGGTTCCGATTAATATTTTAGAGGATAACGCCGGTTATGTCTCGGTTAGTTCTGGTATATGCAATCCTCTGGCTCATACTTTCGCGTTTCTCGCATACTTGTTGGCCAGACCGTGGCGTTTTTCTGGTTTGGATCACGTAGTAATGCGGTACCACACCGAAGCAGTCAACGAAACCTGGTTGCGATGAATATTTTGGAGGATAACGCTGGTCATGTTTGAGTTAGTTCTGGTATTTGCAACCATCTGGCTCGTACTTTCGCATTTTTCGCATATTTGTTGGCCAGATCGTGGCCTTTTTCTGGCTTGGACCACGTAGTAATTTGGTACCACAGTGAAACATTCATTTACACCTGGTTCCGATTAATATTTTAGAGGATAACGCCGGTTATGTCTCGTTAGTTCTGGTATATGCAATCCTCTGTCTCATACTTTCGCGTTTCTCGCATACTTGTTGGCCAGACCGTGGCGTTTTTCTGGTTTGGATCACGTAGTAATGCGGTACCACACCGAAGCAGTCAACGAAACCTGGTTGCGATGAATATTTTGGAGGATAACGCTGGTCATGTTTGAGTTAGTTCTGGTATTTGCAACCATCTGGCTCGTACTTTCGCATTTTTCGCATACTTGTTGGCCAGATCCTGGGCTTCTTCTGGTTTGGATCACGTAGTAATGTGGTACCACACTGAAAGAGTCAATAAAAGCTGGTTCCGATTTGTATTTTAGAGGATAACGCCGGTTATGTCTGGGATAGTTCTGGTATTTGCAATCATCAGGCTCGTACCTTCGAATTTTTTGCCTAATTGTTGGCGAGATCCTGGGCTTTTACTGGTTTGGATCACGTAGTAATGTGGTTCCACACGGAAGCAGTCAATTAAACCTGGGTGCGATTAATATTTTGGAGGATAACGCCGGTTATTTCTCGGTTAGTTCTGGGATTTGCCCTCATCTGGCTCGTACCATCGCATTTTTCGCCTACTTGTTATCACCATCCTGGCCTTTTTCTGGCTTGGACCACGTAGTAATTTGGTACCACTGTGAAACATTCATTTAAACCTGGTTCCGATTAATATTTTAGAGGATAACGCCGGTTATGTCTCGGTTAGTTCTGGTATTTGCAATCATCAAGCTCATACTTTCGCAATTTTCGCGTACTTGTTGGACAGATCATGGGTTTTTTGTGGTTTCGATCCCGTCGTAATGTGGTATCCACACCGAAGCAGTCAATGAAACCTGGTTGCGATGAATATTTTGGAGGATAACGCTGGTCATGTTTGGGTTAGTTCTGGTATTTGCAATCATCTGGCTCGTACTTTCGCATTTTTCGCATACTTGTTGGCCAGATCCTGCGCTTTTTCTGGTTTGGATCACGTAGTAATGTGGTCCCACACTGAAACAGACAATAAAAGCTGGTTCCGATTAGTATTTTAGAGGATAACGCTGGTTATGTCTGGGTTAGTTCTGGTATTTGCAATCATCTGGCTCGTACTTTCGCATTTTTCGCATACTTGTTGGCCAGATCCTGGCCTTTTTCTGGCTTGGACCAAGTAGTAATGTGGAACCACACTCCGACAGTCAATTAAACCTGGTTGCGATTAATATTTTAGAGGATAACGCCGGTTATTACTCGGTTGGGTCTGGGATTTGCCCTCATCTGTCACGTACTTTCGCATTTTTCGCATACTTGTTGGCCAGATCATGGCCTTTTTCTGGTCTGTATCACGTAGTAATGCGGTACCACGCCGAAACAGTCAATTAAACCTGGTTGCGATTAATATTTTAGAGGATAACGCTGGATATGTCTTGGTTAGTTCTTGTATTTGCCCTCATCTGTCACGTACTTTCGCATTTTTCGCATACTTGTTGGCCAGATCATGGCCTTTTTCTGGTCTGTATCACGTAGTAATGCGGTACCACGCCGAAACAGTCAATTAAACCTGGTTGCGATTAATATTTTAGAGGATAACGCTGGATATGTCTAGGTTAGTTCTTGTATTTGCCCTCATCTGGCTCGTACTTTCGCAATTTTCGCGTACTTGTTGGCTAGATTTTGGGTTTCCTGTGGTTTGGATCACGTAGTAATCTGGTACCACACTGAAACAGTCAATAAAAGCTGGTTCCGATTAGTATTTTATAGGATAACGCTGGTTATGTCTGGGGTAGTTCTGGTATTTGCAATCATCTGGCTCGTACCTTCGAATTTTTCGCCTAATTGTTGGCAAGATCCTGGGCTTTTTCTGGTTTGGATCACGTAGTAATGTGGTTCCACACCGCAGCAGTCAATTAAACCTGGTTGCGATTAATATTTCGGAGGATAACGCCGGTTATGTGTCGGTTAGGTCTGGGATTCCCCCTCATCTGGCTCGTACCTTCGCATTTTTCGCCTAGTTGTTGGCCATATCCAGGGCATTTTCGGGCTTGTATCCCGTTGTAATGTGGTTCCACACCGAAACAGTCAATTAAACCTGGTTGCAATTAATATTTTAGAGGATAACGCCGGTTATGTCCGGGTTAGGTCTGGGATTTGCCCTCATCTGGCTCGTACTTTCGCATTTCTCGCATACTTGTTGGCCAGATCCTGGGCTTTTTCTGGTCTGGATCACGTAGTAATGTCGTTCCACACCGAAACAGTCAATTAAACCTGGTTGCGATTAATATTTTAGAGGATAACGCTGGTTACGTCTGGGTTAGTTCTGGTATTTGCAATCATCTGGCTCGTACCTTCGCATTTTTCGCCTACTTGTTGGCAAGATCCTGGCCTTTTTCTGGCTTGGACCACGTAGTAATTTGGTACCACACTGAAACATTCATTTAAACCTGGTTCCGAATAATATTTTAGAGGATAACGCCGGTTATGTCTCGGTTAGTTCTGGTATATGCAACCCTCTGGCTCATACTTTCCCGTTTCTCGCATACTTGTTGGCCAGATCCTGGCCATCTTCTGGTCTGTATTACGTAGTAAGGCGGTTCCACACCGAAACAGTCAATTAAACCTGGTTGCGATTAATATTTTAGAGGATAACGCTGGTTATTTATGGGTTAGTTCTGGTATTTGCAATCATTTGGCTCGTACTTTCGCATTGTTCGCATACTTGTTGGCCAGATCCTGGGCTTCTTCTGGTTTGGATCAGGTAGTAATGTGGTACCACACTGAAACTGTCAATAAAAGCTGGTTCCGATTAGTATTTTAGAGGATAACGCTGGTTATGTCTGGGATAGTTCTGGTATTTGCAATCATCTGGCTCGTACCTTCGAATTTTTTGCCTAATTGTTGGCGAGATCCTGGGCTTTTACTGGTTTGGATCACGTAGTAATGTGGTTCCACACGGAAGCAGTCAATTAAACCTGGGTGCGATTAATATTTTGGAGGATAACGCCGGTTATGAGTCGGTTAGGTCTGGGATTTGCCCTCATCTGGCTCGTACCTTCGCATTTTTCGCCTACTTGTTGGCAAGATCCTGGCCTTTTTCTGGCTTGGATCACGTACTAATGCGGTACCGGACCGAAACAGTCAATTAAACCTGGTTGCGATTAATATTTTAGAGGATAACGCCGGTTATGTCTCGGTTAGGTCTAGGATTTGCCCTGATCTGGCTCGTACCTTCGCATTGTTCGCATACTTGTTGGCCAGATCCTGGGCTTCTTCTGGTTTGGATCACGTAGTAATGTGGTACCACACCGAAACAGTCAATTAAACCTGGTTGCGATTAATATTTTAGAGGATAACGCTGGTTATTTATGGGTTAGTTCTGGTATTTGCAATCATCTGGCTCGTTCTATCGCATTTTTCGCGTACTTGTTGGCCAGATCCTGGGTTTTTTGTGGTTTGGATCCCGTCGTAATGTGGTTCCACACCGAAGCAGTCAATGAAACCTGGTTGCGATGAATATTTTGGAGGATAACGCTGGTCATGTTTGGGTTAGTTCTGGTATTTGCAATCATCTGGCTCGTACATTCGAATTTTTTGCCTAATTGTTGGCGAGATCCTGGGCTTTTTCTGGTTTGGATCATGTAGTAATGTGGTTCCACACCGAAGCAGTCAATTAAACCTGGGTGCGATTAATATTTTGGAGGATAACGCCGGTTATGAGACGGTTAGGTCTGGGATTTGCCCTCATCTGGCACGTACTTTCGCATTTCTCGCATACTTGTTGGGCAGATCCTGGCCTTCTTCAGGTCTGTATTACGTAGTAATGCGGTACCACACAAAAACAGTCAATTAAACCTGGTTGCGATTAATATTTTAGAGGATAACGCTGGTTATTTATGGTTTAGTTCTGGTATTTGCAATCATCTGGCTCATACTTCCGCAATTTTCGCGTACTTGTTGGCCAGATCCTGGGCTTCTTCTGGTTTGGATCACGTAGTAATGTGGTACCACACTGAAACAGTCAATAAAAGCTGGTTCCGATTAGTATTTTAGTGGATAACGCTGGTTATGTCTGGGTTAGTTCTGGTATTTGCAATCATCTGGCTCGTTCCTTCGAATTTTTTGCCTAACTGTTGGCGAGATCCTGGGCTTTTTCTGGTTGGGATCACGTAGTAATGTGGTTCCACACCGAAGCAGTCAATTAAACCTGGGTGCGATTAATATTTGGAGGATAACGCCGGTTATGGCTGGGTTAGGTCTGGGATTTGCCCTCATCTGGCTCGTACCTTCGCATTTTTCGCCTACTTGTTGGCAACATCTTGGCCTTTTTCTGGCATGGACCACGTAGTAATTTGGTACCTCAGTGAAACATTCATTTAAACCTGGTTCCGATTAATATTTTAGAGGATAACGCCGGTTATGTCTCGGTTAGTTCTGGTATTTGCAATCATCTGGCTCATACTTTCGCAATTTTCGCGTACTTGTTGGCCAGATCATGGGTTTTTTGTGGTTTCGATCCCGTCGTAATGTGGTTCCACACCGAAGCAGTCAATGAAACCTGCTTGCGATGAATATTTTGGAGGATAACGCTGGTCATGTTTGAGTTAGTTCTGGTATTTGCAACCATCTGGCTCGTACATTCGCATTTTTCGCATACTTGTTGGCCAGATCCTGGGCTTTTTCTGGTTTGCATCACGTAGTAATGTGGTTCCACACCGAAACAGTCAATTAAACCTGGTTGCGATTAATATTTTGGAGGATAACGCCGGTTATGGCTGAGTTAGGTCTGGGATTTGCCCTCATCTGGCACGTACTTTCGCATTTTTCGCATACTTGTTGGCCAGATCCTGGGCTTTTTCTGGTTTGCATCACGTAGTAATGTGGCACCACACTGAAACAGTCAATAGAAGCTGGTTGCGATTAATATTTTAGAGGATAACGCCGGTTATGTCTGAGTTTGGTCTGGGATTTGCCCTCATCTGGCTCGTACTTTCGCATTTTTCGCATACTTGTTGGCCAGATCCTGGGCTTTTCCTGGTTTGCATCACGTAGTAATGTGGCACCACACTGAAACAGTCAATAGAAGCTGGTTGGGATTAATATTTTAGAGGATAATGCCGGTTATGTCTGGTTTAGGTCTGGGATTTGCCCTCATCTGGCTCGTACTTTCGCATTTCTCGCATACTTGTTGGCCATATCCAAGGCTTTTTCGGGTTTGTATCCCGTCGTAATGTGGTTCCACACCGAAACAGTCAATTAAACCTGGTTGCGATTAATATTTTAGAGGATAACGCTGGTTATTTATGGTTTAGTTCTGGTATTTGCAATCATCTGGCCCATACTTCCGCAATTTTCGCGTACCTGTTGGCCAGATCCTGGGCTTTTTGTGGTTTGGATCCCGTCGTAATGTGGTTCCACACCGAAGCAGTCAATGAAACCTGGTTGCGTGGAATATTTTGGAGGATAACGCTGGTCATGTTTGGGTTAGCTCTGGTATTTGCAATCATCGGGCTCGTACTTTCGCATTTTTCGCATACTTGTTGCCCAGATCCTGGGCTTTTTCTGGTTTGGATCACGTAGTAATGTGGTCCCACACTGAAACAGTCAATAAAAGCTGGTTCCGATTAGTATTTTAGAGGATAACGCTGGTTATGTCTGGGTTAGTTCTGGTATTTGCAATCATCTGGCCCATACTTCCGCAATTTTCGCGTACCTGTTGGCCAGATCCTGGGCTTTTTGTGGTTTGGATCCCGTCGTAATGTGGTTCCACACCGAAGCAGTCAATGAAACCTGGTTGCGATGAATATTTTGGAGGATAACGCTGGTCATGTTTGGGTTAGCTCTAGTATTTGCAATCATCGGGCTCGTACTATCGCATTTTTCGCATACTTGTTGCCCAGATCCTGGGCTTTTTCTGGTTTGGATCACGTAGTAATGTGGTCCCACACTGAAACAGTCAATAAAAGCTGGTTCCGATTAGTATTTTAGAGGATAACGCTGGTTATGTCTGGGTTAGTTCTGGTATTTGCAATCATCTGGCTCGTACTTTCGCATTTTTCGCATACTTGTTGGCCAGATCCTGGCCTTTTTCTGGTTTGGACCAAGTAGTAATGTGGAACCACACTCAAACAGTCAATTAAACCTGGTTGCGATTAATATTTTAGAGGATAACGCCGGTTGTTACTCGGTTGGGTCTGGGATTTGCCCTCATCTGTCACGTACTTTCGTATTTTTCGCATACTTGTTGGCCAGATCATGGCCTTTTTCTGGTCTGTATCACGTAGTAATGCGGTACCACACCGAAACAGTCAATGAAACCTGGTTGCGATGAATATTTTGGAGGATAACGCTGGTCATGTTTGGGTTAGCTCTAGTATTTGCAATCATCGGGCTCGTACTATCGCATTTTTCGCATACTTGTTGCCCAGATCCTGGGCTTTTTCTGGTCTGGACCACGTAGTAATGTGGTTCCACACCGAAACAGTCCATTAAACCTGGTTGCGATTAATATTTTAGAGGATAACGCTGGTTATTTATGGGTTAGTTCTGGTATTTGCAATCATCTGGCTCGTTCTATCGCAATTTTCGCGTACCTGTTGGCCAGATCCTGGGCTTTTTGTGGTTTGGATCCCGTCGTAATGTGGTTCCACACCGAAGCAGTCAATGAAACCTGCTTGCGATGAATATTTTGGAGGATAACGCTGGTCATGTTTGAGTTAGTTCTGGTATTTGCAACCATCTGGCTCGTACATTCGCATTTTTCGCATACTTGTTGGCCAGATCCAGGGCTTTTTCTGGTTTGCATCACGTAGTAATGTGGTTCCACACCGAAACAGTCAATGAAACCTGGTTGCGATGAATATTTTAGAGGATAACGCTGGTTATGTCTGGGATTGTTCTGGTATTTGCAATCATCTGGCTCGTACCTTCGAATTTTTTGCCTAATTGTTGGCGAGATCCTGGGCTTTTACTGGTTTGGATCACGTAGTAATGTGGTCCCACACGGAAGCAGTCAATTAAACCTGGGTGCGATTAATATTTTGGAGGATAACGCCGGTTATGAGTCGGTTAGGTCTGGGATTTGCCCTCATCTGGCTCGTACCTTCGCATTTTTCGCCTACATGTTGGCAAGATGCTGGCCATTTTCTGGCTTGGATCACGTACTAATGCGGCACCGGACCGAAACAGTCAATTAAACCTGGTTGCGATTAATATTTTGGAGCATAACGCTGGTCATGTTTGGGTTAGCTCTAGGATTTGCCCTCATCTGGCTCGTACTTTCACATTTCTCGCATACTTGTTGGCCAGATCCTGGCCTTCTTCTGGTCTGTATTACGTAGTAATGCGGTACCCCACCGAAACAGTCAATTAATCCTGGGTGCGATTAATATTTTGGAGGATAACGCCGGTTATGAGTCGGTTAGGTCTGGGATTTGCCCTCATCTGGCTCGTACCTTCGCATTTTTCGCCTACTTGTTGGCAAGATGCTGGCCATTTTCTGGCTTGGATCACGTACTAATGCGGTACCGGACCGAAACAGTCAATTAAACCTGGTTACGATTAATATTTTGGAGGATAACGCTGGTCATGTTTGGGTTAGCTCTAGGATTTGCCCTCATCTGGCTCGTACTTTCACATTTCTCGCATACTTGTTGGCCAGATCCTGGCCTTCTTCTGGTCTGTATTACGTAGTAATGCGGTACCACACCGAAACAGTCAATTAAACCTGGTTGCGATTAATATTTTAGAGGATAACGCTGGTTATTTATGGGTTAGTTCTGGTATTGGCAATCATCTGGCTCGTACCTTCGAATTTTTTGCCTAATTGTTGGCGAGATCCTGGGCTTTTTCTGGTTTGGATCATGTAGTAATGTGGTTCCACACCGAAGCAGTCAATTAATCCTGGGTGCGATTAATATTTTGGAGGATAACGCCGGTTATGAGTCGGTTAGGTCTGGGATTTGCCCTCATCTGGCTCGTACCTTCGCATTTTTCGCCTACTTGTTGGCAAGATCCTGGGCTTCTTCTGGTTTGGACCACGTAGTAATTTGGTACCACAGTGAAACATTCACTTAAACCTGGTTCCGATTAATATTTTAGAGGATAACGCCGGTTATGTCTCGGTTAGTTCTGGTATATGCAATCCTCTGGCTCATACTTTCGCGTTTCTCGCATACTTGTTGGCCAGATCGTGGCCTTTTTCTGGCTTGGACCACGTAGTAATTTGGTACCACAGTGAAACATTCATTTAAACCTGGTTCCGATTAATATTTTAGAGGATAACACCGGTTATGTCTCGTTAGTTCTGGTATATGCATTCCTCTGGCTCATACTGTCGCGTTTCTCGCATACTTGTTGGCCAGATTGTGGCGTTTTTCTGGTTTGGATCACGTAGTAATGTTGTACCACACCGAAGCAGTCAACGAAACTTGGTTGCGATGAATATTTTGGAGGATAACGCTGGTCATGTTTGAGTTAGTTCTGGTATTTGCAACCATCAGGCTCGTACTTTCGCATTTTTCGCATACTTGTTGGCCAGATCATGGCCTTTTTCTGGTCTGTATCACGTAGTAATGCGGTACCACACCAAAACAGTCAATGAAGCCTGGTTGCGATGAATATTTTGGAGGATAACGCTGGTCATGTTTGGGTTAGTTCTGGTATTTGCAACCATCTGGCTCGTACTTTCGCATTTTTCGCATATTTGTTGGCCAGATCCTGGGCTTTTTCTGGTTTGCATCACGTAGTAATGTGGCACCACACTGAAACAGTCAATAGAAGCTGGTTGCGATTAATATTTTAGAGGGTAATGCCGGTTATGTCTGGTTTAGGTCTGGGATTTGCAATCATCAGGCTCGTACCTTCGCATTTTTCGCCTACTCGTTGGCAAGATCCTGGGTTTTTTGTGGTTTGGACCACGTAGTAATTTGGTACCACAGTGAAACATTCAATTAAACCTGGTTCCGATTAATATTTTAGAGGATAACGCCGGTTATGTCTCGGTTAGTTCTGGTATATGCAATCCTCTGGCTCATACTTTCGCGTTTCTCGCATACTTGTTGGCCAGACCGTGGCGTTTTTCTGGTTTGGATCACGTAGTAATGCGGTACCACACCGAAGCAGTCAACGAAACCTGGTTGCGATGAATATTTTGGAGGATAACGCTGGTCATGTTTGAGTTAGTTCTGGTATTTGCAACCATCTGGCTCGTACTTTCGCATTTTTCGCATATTTGTTGGCCAGATCGTGGCCTTTTTCTGGCTTGGACCACGTAGTAATTTGGTACCACAGTGAAACATTCATTTACACCTGGTTCCGATTAATATTTTAGAGGATAACGCCGGTTATGTCTCGTTAGTTCTGGTATATGCAATCCTCTGTCTCATACTTTCGCGTTTCTCGCATACTTGTTGGCCAGACCGTGGCGTTTTTCTGGTTTGGATCACGTAGTAATGCGGTACCACACCGAAGCAGTCAACGAAACCTGGTTGCGATGAATATTTTGGAGGATAACGCTGGTCATGTTTGAGTTAGTTCTGGTATTTGCAACCATCTGGCTCGTACTTTCGCATTTTTCGCATACTTGTTGGCCAGATCCTGGGCTTCTTCTGGTTTGGATCACGTAGTAATGTGGTACCACACTGAAAGAGTCAATAAAAGCTGGTTCCGATTTGTATTTTAGAGGATAACGCTGGTTATGTCTGGGATAGTTCTGGTATTTGCAATCATCAGGCTCGTACCTTCGAATTTTTTGCCTAATTGTTGGCGAGATCCTGGGCTTTTACTGGTTTGGATCACGTAGTAATGTGGTTCCACACGGAAGCAGTCAATTAAACCTGGGTGCGATTAATATTTTGGAGGATAACGCCGGTTATTTCTCGGTTAGTTCTGGGATTTGCCCTCATCTGGCTCGTACCTTCGCATTTTTCGCCTACTTGTTATCACCATCCTGGCCTTTTTCTGGCTTGGACCACGTAGTAATTTGGTACCACTGTGAAACATTCATTTAAACCTGGTTCCGATTAATATTTTAGAGGATAACGCCGGTTATGTCTCGGTTAGTTCTGGTATTTGCAATCATCAAGCTCATACTTTCGCAATTTTCGCGTACTTGTTGGACAGATCATGGGTTTTTTGTGGTTTCGATCCCGTCGTAATGTGGTATCCACACCGAAGCAGTCAATGAAACCTGGTTGCGATGAATATTTTGGAGGATAACGCTGGTCATGTTTGGGTTAGTTCTGGTATTTGCAATCATCTGGCTCGTACTTTCGCATTTTTCGCATACTTGTTGGCCAGATCCTGCGCTTTTTCTGGTTTGGATCACGTAGTAATGTGGTCCCACACTGAAACAGACAATAAAAGCTGGTTCCGATTAGTATTTTAGAGGATAACGCTGGTTATGTCTGGGTTAGTTCTGGTATTTGCAATCATCTGGCTCGTACTTTCGCATTTTTCGCATACTTGTTGGCCAGATCCTGGCCTTTTTCTGGCTTGGACCAAGTAGTAATGTGGAACCACACTCCGACAGTCAATTAAACCTGGTTGCGATTAATATTTTAGAGGATAACGCCGGTTATTACTCGGTTGGGTCTGGGATTTGCCCTCATCTGTCACGTACTTTCGCATTTTTCGCATACTTGTTGGCCAGATCATGGCCTTTTTCTGGTCTGTATCACGTAGTAATGCGGTACCACGCCGAAACAGTCAATTAAACCTGGTTGCGATTAATATTTTAGAGGATAACGCTGGATATGTCTTGGTTAGTTCTTGTATTTGCCCTCATCTGTCACGTACTTTCGCATTTTTCGCATACTTGTTGGCCAGATCATGGCCTTTTTCTGGTCTGTATCACGTAGTAATGCGGTACCACGCCAAAACAGTCAATTAAACCTGGTTGCGATTAATATTTTAGAGGATAACGCTGGATATGTCTTGGTTAGTTCTGGTATTTGCAACCATCTGGCTCGTACTTTCGCATTTTTCGCATACTTGTTGGCCAGATCCTGGCCTTTTTCTGGCTTGGACCAAGTAGTAATGTGGAACCACACTCCGACAGTCAATTAAACCTGGTTGCGATTAATATTTTAGAGGATAACGCCGGTTATTACTCGGTTGGGTCTGGGATTTGCCCTCATCTGTCACGTACTTTCGCATTTTTCGCATACTTGTTGGCCAGATCATGGCCTTTTTCTGGTCTGTATCACGTAGTAATGCGGTACCACGCCGAAACAGTCAATTAAACCTGGTTGCGATTAATATTTTAGAGGATAACGCTGGATATGTCTTGGTTAGTTCTTGTATTTGCCCTCATCTGTCACGTACTTTCGCATTTTTCGCATACTTGTTGGCCAGATCATGGCCTTTTTCTGGTCTGTATCACGTAGTAATGCGGTACCACGCCAAAACAGTCAATTAAACCTGGTTGCGATTAATATTTTAGAGGATAACGCTGGATATGTCTTGGTTAGTTCTTGTATTTGCCCTCATCTGGCTCGTACTTTCGCAATTTTCGCGTACTTGTTGGCTAGATTTTGGGTTTCCTGTGGTTTGGATCACGTAGTAATCTGGTACCACACTGAAACAGTCAATAAAAGCTGGTTCCGATTAGTATTTTATAGGATAACGCTGGTTATGTCTGGGGTAGTTCTGGTATTTGCAATCATCTGGCTCGTACCTTCGAATTTTTCGCCTAATTGTTGGCAAGATCCTGGGCTTTTTCTGGTTTGGATCACGTAGTAATGTGGTTCCACACCGCAGCAGTCAATTAAACCTGGTTGCGATTAATATTTCGGAGGATAACGCCGGTTATGTGTCGGTTAGGTCTGGGATTCCCCCTCATCTGGCTCGTACCTTCGCATTTTTCGCCTAGTTGTTGGCCATATCCAGGGCATTTTCGGGCTTGTATCCCGTTGTAATGTGGTTCCACACCGAAACAGTCAATTAAACCTGGTTGCAATTAATATTTTAGAGGATAACGCCGGTTATGTCCGGGTTAGGTCTGGGATTTGCCCTCATCTGGCTCGTACTTTCGCATTTCTCGCATACTTGTTGGCCAGATCCTGGGCTTTTTCTGGTCTGGATCACGTAGTAATGTCGTTCCACACCGAAACAGTCAATTAAACCTGGTTGCGATTAATATTTTAGAGGATAACGCCGGTTATGTCCGGGTTAGGTCTGGGATTTGCCCTCATCTGGCTCGTACTTTCGCATCTCTCGCATACTTGTTTGCCAGATCTTGGGTTTTTTGTGGTTTCGATTCCGTCGTAATGTGGTATCCACACCGAAGCAGTCAATGAAACCTGGTTGCGATGAATATTTTGGAGGATAACGCTGGTCATGTTTGGGTTAGTTCTGGTATTTCCAATCATCTGGCTCGTACTTTCGCATTTTTCGCATACTTGTTGGCCAGATCCTGGGCTTTTTCTGGTTTGGATCACGTAGTAGTGTGGTACCACACTGAAAGAGTCAATAAAAGCTGGTTCCGATTAGTATTTTAGAGGATAACGCCGGTTATGTCACGGTTAGGTCTGGTATTTGCCCTCATCTGGCTCGTACTTTCACATTTTTCGCATACTTGTTGGCCAGATCCCGGCCTTTTTCTGGTTTGGATCAGGTACTAATGCGGTACCAGACCGAAACAGTCAATTAAGCCTGGTTGCGATTAATATTTTGGAGGATAACGCCAGTTATGCCTGGGTTAGGTCTGGGATTTGCCCTCATCTGGCTCGTACTTTCGCATTTCTCGCATACTTGTTGGCCAGATCCCGGCCTTCTTCTGGTTTAGATCACGTACTAATACGGTACCAGACCGAAACAGTCAATTAAACCTGGTTGCGATTAATATTTTGGAGGATAACACCGGTTATGCCTGGGTTAGGTCTGGGATTTGCCCTCATCTGGCTCGTACTTTCGCATTTCTCGCATACTTGTTGGCCAGATCCTGGCCTTTTTCTTGCTTGGAACACGTAGTAATGTGGTACCACACTGAAACATTCAATTAAGCCTGTTTCCGATTAATATTTTAGAGGATAACGCCGGTTATGTCTCGGTTAGTTCTGGTATATGCAATCCTCTGGCTCATACTTTCGCGTTTTTCGTATACTTCTTGGCCAGATACAGGGTTTTTTCTGTTTTGGATTCCGTAATAATGACGTTCCACACCGAAACAGTCAATTAAACCTGGTTTCGATTAATATTTTAAAGAATAACGCCGGTTATATCTCGGTTAGGTCTGGGATTTGCCCTCATCTGTCACGTACTTTCACATTTTTCGCATACTTGTTGGCCAGATCCCGGCCTTTTTCTGGTTTGGATCAGGTACTAATGCGGTACCAGACCGAAACAGTCAATTAAGCCTGGTTGCGATTAATATTTTGGAGGATAACGCCAGTTATGCCTGGGTTAGGTCTGGGATTTGCCCTCATCTGGCTCGTACTTTCGCATTTTTCGCATACTTGTTGGCCACATCCTGGCCTTTTTCTGGTCTATATCACGTAGTAATGCGGTACCACACCGAAACAGTCAATTAAACCTGGTTGCGATTAATATTATAGAGGATAACGCTGGTCATGTTTGGGTTAGTTCAGGTATTTCCAATCATCTGGCTCGTACTTTCGCATTTTTCGCATACTTGTTGGCCAGATCCTGGGCTTTTTCTGGCTTCGATCACGTAGAAATGTGGTACCACAGTGAAACATTCACTTAAACCTGGTTCCGATTAATATTTTAGAGGATAACACCGGTTATGTCTCGTTAGTTCTGGTATATGCAATCCTCTGGCTCATACTTTCGCGTTTCTCGCATACTTGTTGGCCAGATTGTGGCGTTTTTCTGGTTTGGATCACGTAGTAAAGCGGTACCACACCGAAGCAGTCAACGAAACCTGGTTGCGATGAATACTTTGGAGGATAACGCTGGTCATGTTTGAGTTAGTTCTGGTATTTGCAACCATCTGGCTCGTACTTTCGCATTTTTCGCATACTTGTTGGCCAGATCCTGGCCTTTTTCTGGTCTGTATCACGTAGTGATGCGGTACCACACCGGAACAGTCAATTAAACCTGGTTGCGATTAATATTTTAGAGGATAACGCTGGATATGTCTTGGTTAGTTCTTGTATTTGCCCTCTTCTGGCTCGTATTTTCGCAATTTTCGCGTACTTGTTGGCCAGATCTTGGGTTTCTTGTGGTTTCGATCTCGTAGTAATCTGGTACCACAGTGAAACATTCATTTAAACCTGGTTCCGATTAATATTTTAGAGGATAACGCCGGTTATGTCTCGGTTAGTTCTGGTATTTGCAATCATCTGGCTCATACTTTCGCAATTTTCGCGTCCTTGTTGGCCAGATCATGGGTTTTTTGTGGTTTCGATCCCGTCGTAATGTGGTATGCACACCGAAGCAGTCAATGAAACCTGGTTGCGATGAATATTTTGGAGGATAACGCTCGTCATGTTTGGGTTAGTTCTGGTATTTGCAATCATCTGGCTCGTACTTTCGCATTTTTCGCATACTTGTTGGCCAGATCCTGCGCTTTTTCTGGTTTGGATCACGTAGTAATGTTGTCCCACACTGAAACAGTCAATAAAAGCTGGTTCCGATTAGTATTTTAGAGGATAACGCTGGTTATGTCTGGGTTAGTTCTGGTATTTGCAATCATCTGGCTCGTACTTTCGCATTTTTCGCATACTTGTTGGCCAGATCCTGGCCTTTTTCTGGCTTGGACCAAGTAGTAATGTGGAACCACACTCAAACAGTCAATTAAACCTGGTTGCGATTAATATTTTAGAGGATAACGCCGGTTATGTCCGGGTAAGGTCTGGGATTTGCCCTCATCTGGCTCGTACTTTCGCATTTCTCGCATACTTGTTGGCCAGATCCTGGGCTTTTTCTGGTCTGGATCACGTAGTAATGTCGTTCCACACCGAAACAGTCAATTAAACCTGGTTGCGATTAATATTTTAGAGGATAACGCCGGTTATGTCCGGGTTAGGTCTGGGATTTGCCCTCATCTGGCTCGTACTTTCGCATCTCTCGCATACTTGTTTGCCAGATCTTGGGTTTTTTGTGGTTTCGATCCCGTCGTAATGTGGCATCCACACCGAAGCAGTCAATGAAACCTGGTTGCGATGAATATTTTGGAGGATAACGCTGGTCATGTTTGGGTAAGTTCTGGTATTTCCAACCATCTGGCTCGTACATTCGCATTTTTCGCATACTTGTTGGCCAGATCCTGGGCGTTTTCTGGTTTGCATCACGTAGTAATGTGGTTCCACACCGAAACAGTCAATGAAACCTGGTTGCGATGAATATTTTAGAGGATAACGCTGGTTATGTCTGGGATAGTTCTGGTATTTGCAATCATCTGGCTCGTACCTTCGAATTTTTTGCCTAATTGTTGGCGAGATCCTGGGCTTTTACTGGTTTGGATCACGTAGTAATGTGGTCCCACACGGAAGCAGTCAATTAAACCTGGGTGCGATTAATATTTTGGAGGATAACGCCGGTTATGAGTCGGTTAGGTCTGGGATTTGCCCTCATCTGGCTCGTACCTTCGCATTTTTCGCCTACATGTTGGCAAGATGCTGGCCATTTTCTGGCTTGGATCACGTACTAATGCGGCACCGGACCGAAACAGTCAATTAAACCTGGTTGCGATTAATATTTTGGAGGATAACGCTGGTCATGTTTGGGTTAGCTCTAGGATTTGCCCTCATCTGGCTCGTACTTTCACATTTCTCGCATACTTGTTGGCCAGATCCTGGCCTTCTTCTGGTCTGTATTACGTAGTAATGCGGTACCCCACCGAAACAGTCAATTAATCCTGGGTGCGATTAATATTTTGGAGGATAACGCCGGTTATGAGTCGGTTAGGTCTGGGATTTGCCCTCATCTGGCTCGTACCTTCGCATTTTTCGCCTACTTGTTGGCAAGATGCTGGCCATTTTCTGGCTTGGATCACGTACTAATGCGGTACCGGACCGAAACAGTCAATTAAACCTGGTTGCGATTAATATTTTGGAGGATAACGCTGGTCATGTTTGGGTTAGCTCTAGGATTTGCCCTCATCTGGCTCGTACTTTCACATTTCTCGCATACTTGTTGGCCAGATCCTGGCCTTCTTCTGGTCTGTATTACGTAGTAATGCGGTACCACACCGAAACAGTCAATTAAACCTGGTTGCGATTAATATTTTGGAGGATAACGCTGGTTATTTATGGGTTAGTTCTGGTATTGGCAATCATCTGGCTCGTACCTTCGAATTTTTTGCCTAATTGTTGGCGAGATCCTGGGCTTTTTCTGGTTTGGATCATGTAGTAATGTGGTTCCACACCGAAGCAGTCAATTAATCCTGGGTGCGATTAATATTTTGGAGGATAACGCCGGTTATGAGTCGGTTAGGTCTGGGATTTGCCCTCATCTGGCTCGTACCTTCGCATTTTTCGCCTACTTGTTGGCAAGATCCTGGGCTTCTTCTGGTTTGGACCACGTAGTAATTTGGTACCACAGTGAAACATTCACTTAAACCTGGTTCCGATTAATATTTTAGAGGATAACGCCGGTTATGTCTCGGTTAGTTCTGGTATATGCAATCCTCTGGCTCATACTTTCGCGTTTCTCGCATACTTGTTGGCCAGATCGTGGCCTTTTTCTGGCTTGGACCACGTAGTAATTTGGTACCACAGTGAAACATTCATTTAAACCTGGTTCCGATTAATATTTTAGAGGATAACACCGGTTATGTCTCGTTAGTTCTGGTATATGCATTCCTCTGGCTCATACTGTCGCGTTTCTCGCATACTTGTTGGCCAGATTGTGGCGTTTTTCTGGTTTGGATCACGTAGTAATGCTGTACCACACCGAAGCAGTCAACGAAACTTGGTTGCGATGAATATTTTGGAGGATAACGCTGGTCATGTTTGAGTTAGTTCTGGTATTTGCAACCATCAGGCTCGTACTTTCGCATTTTTCGCATACTTGTTGGCCAGATCATGGCCTTTTTCTGGTCTGTATCACGTAGTAATGCGGTACCACACCAAAACAGTCAATGAAACCTGGTTGCGATGAATATTTTGGAGGATAACGCTGGTCATGTTTGGGTTAGTTCTGGTATTTGCAACCATCTGGCTCGTACTTTCGCATTTTTCGCATATTTGTTGGCCAGATCCTGGGCTTTTTCTGGTTTGCATCACGTAGTAATGTGGCACCACACTGAAGCAGTCAATAGAAGCTGGTTGCGATTAATATTTTAGAGGGTAATGCCGGTTATGTCTGGTTTAGGTCTGGGATTTGCAATCATCAGGCTCGTACCTTCGCATTTTTCGCCTACTCGTTGGCAAGATCCTGGGTTTTTTGTGGTTTGGACCACGTAGTAATTTGGTACCACAGTGAAACATTCAATTAAACCTGGTTCCGATTAATATTTTAGAGGATAACGCCGGTTATGTCTCGGTTAGTTCTGGTATATGCAATCCTCTGGCTCATACTTTCGCGTTTCTCGCATACTTGTTGGCCAGACCGTGGCGTTTTTCTGGTTTGGATCACGTAGTAATGCGGTACCACACCGAAGCAGTCAACGAAACCTGGTTGCGATGAATATTTTGGAGGATAACGCTGGTCATGTTTGAGTTAGTTCTGGTATTTGCAACCATCTGGCTCGTACTTTCGCATTTTTCGTATATTTGTTGGCCAGATCGTGGCCTTTTTCTGGCTTGGACCACGTAGTAATTTGGTACCACAGTGAAACATTCATTTACACCTGGTTCCGATTAATATTTTAGAGGATAACGCCGGTTATGTCTCGTTAGTTCTGGTATATGCAATCCACTGTCTCATACTTTCGCGTTTCTCGCATACTTGTTGGCCAGACCGTGGCGTTTTTCTGGTTTGGATCACGTAGTAATGCGGTACCACACCGAAGCAGTCAACGAAACCTGGTTGCGATGAATATTTTGGAGGATAACGCTGGTCATGTTTAAGTTAGTTCTGGTATTTGCAACCATCTGGCTCGTACTTTCGCATTTTTGCCTACTTGTTGGCACCATCCTGGCCTTTTTCTGGCTTGGACCACGTAGTAATTTGGTACCACTGTGAAACATTCATTTAAACCTGGTTCCGATTAATATTTTAGAGGATAACGCCGGTTATGTCTCGGTTAGTTCTGGTATTTGCAATCATCAAGCTCATACTTTCGCAATTTTCGCGTACTTGTTGGACAGATCATGGGTTTTTTGTGGTTTCGATCCCGTCGTAATGTGGTATCCACACCGAAGCAGTCAATGAAACCTGGTTGCGATGAATATTTTGGAGGATAACGCTGGTCATGTTTGGGTTAGTTCTGGTATTTGCAATCATCTGGCTCGTACTTTCGCATTTTTCGCATACTTGTTGGCCAGATCCTGCGCTTTTTCTGGTTTGGATCACGTAGTAATGTGGTCCCACACTGAAACAGACAATAAAAGCTGGTTCCGATTAGTATTTTAGAGGATAACGCTGGTTATGTCTGGGTTAGTTCTGGTATTTGCAATCATCTGGCTCGTACTTTCGCATTTTTCGCATACTTGTTGGCCAGATCCTGGCCTTTTTCTGGCTTGGACCAAGTAGTAATGTGGAACCACACTCCGACAGTCAATTAAACCTGGTTGCGATTAATATTTTAGAGGATAACGCCGGTTATTACTCGGTTGGGTCTGGGATTTGCCCTCATCTGTCACGTACTTTCGCATTTTTCGCATACTTGTTGGCCAGATCATGGCCTTTTTCTGGTCTGTATCACGTAGTAATGCGGTACCACGCCGAAACAGTCAATTAAACCTGGTTGCGATTAATATTTTAGAGGATAACGCTGGATATGTCTTGGTTAGTTCTTGTATTTGCCCTCATCTGTCACGTACTTTCGCATTTTTCGCATACTTGTTGGCCAGATCATGGCCTTTTTCTGGTCTGTATCACGTAGTAATGCGGTACCACGCCAAAACAGTCAATTAAACCTGGTTGCGATTAATATTTTAGAGGATAACGCTGGATATGTCTTGGTTAGTTCTTGTATTTGCCCTCATCTGGCTCGTACTTTCGCAATTTTCGCGTACTTGTTGGCTAGATTTTGGGTTTCCTGTGGTTTGGATCACGTAGTAATCTGGTACCACACTGAAACAGTCAATAAAAGCTGGTTCCGATTAGTATTTTATAGGATAACGCTGGTTATGTCTGGGGTAGTTCTGGTATTTGCAATCATCTGGCTCGTACCTTCGAATTTTTCGCCTAATTGTTGGCAAGATCCTGGGCTTTTTCTGGTTTGGATCACGTAGTAATGTGGTTCCACACCGCAGCAGTCAATTAAACCTGGTTGCGATTAATATTTCGGAGGATAACGCCGGTTATGTGTCGGTTAGGTCTGGGATTCCCCCTCATCTGGCTCGTACCTTCGCATTTTTCGCCTAGTTGTTGGCCATATCCAGGGCATTTTCGGGCTTGTATCCCGTTGTAATGTGGTTCCACACCGAAACAGTCAATTAAACCTGGTTGCAATTAATATTTTAGAGGATAACGCCGGTTATGTCCGGGTTAGGTCTGGGATTTGCCCTCATCTGGCTCGTACTTTCGCATTTCTCGCATACTTGTTGGCCAGATCCTGGGCTTTTTCTGGTCTGGATCACGTAGTAATGTCGTTCCACACCGAAACAGTCAATTAAACCTGGTTGCGATTAATATTTTAGAGGATAACGCCGGTTATGTCCGGGTTAGGTCTGGGATTTGCCCTCATCTGGCTCGTACTTTCGCATCTCTCGCATACTTGTTTGCCAGATCTTGGGTTTTTTGTGGTTTCGATTCCGTCGTAATGTGGTATCCACACCGAAGCAGTCAATGAAACCTGGTTGCGATGAATATTTTGGAGGATAACGCTGGTCATGTTTGGGTTAGTTCTGGTATTTCCAATCATCTGGCTCGTACTTTCGCATTTTTCGCATACTTGTTGGCCAGATCCTGGGCTTTTTCTGGTTTGGATCACGTAGTAGTGTGGTACCACACTGAAAGAGTCAATAAAAGCTGGTTCCGATTAGTATTTTAGAGGATAACGCCGGTTATGTCACGGTTAGGTCTGGTATTTGCCCTCATCTGGCTCGTACTTTCACATTTTTCGCATACTTGTTGGCCAGATCCCGGCCTTTTTCTGGTTTGGATCAGGTACTAATGCGGTACCAGACCGAAACAGTCAATTAAGCCTGGTTGCGATTAATATTTTGGAGGATAACGCCAGTTATGCCTGGGTTAGGTCTGGGATTTGCCCTCATCTGGCTCGTACTTTCGCATTTCTCGCATACTTGTTGGCCAGATCCCGGCCTTCTTCTGGTTTAGATCACGTACTAATACGGTACCAGACCGAAACAGTCAATTAAACCTGGTTGCGATTAATATTTTGGAGGATAACACCGGTTATGCCTGGGTTAGGTCTGGGATTTGCCCTCATCTGGCTCGTACTTTCGCATTTCTCGCATACTTGTTGGCCAGATCCTGGCCTTTTTCTTGCTTGGAACACGTAGTAATGTGGTACCACACTGAAACATTCAATTAAGCCTGTTTCCGATTAATATTTTAGAGGATAACGCCGGTTATGTCTCGGTTAGTTCTGGTATATGCAATCCTCTGGCTCATACTTTCGCGTTTTTCGTATACTTCTTGGCCAGATACAGGGTTTTTTCTGTTTTGGATTCCGTAATAATGACGTTCCACACCGAAACAGTCAATTAAACCTGGTTTCGATTAATATTTTAAAGAATAACGCCGGTTATATCTCGGTTAGGTCTGGGATTTGCCCTCATCTGTCACGTACTTTCACATTTTTCGCATACTTGTTGGCCAGATCCCGGCCTTTTTCTGGTTTGGATCAGGTACTAATGCGGTACCAGACCGAAACAGTCAATTAAGCCTGGTTGCGATTAATATTTTGGAGGATAACGCCAGTTATGCCTGGGTTAGGTCTGGGATTTGCCCTCATCTGGCTCGTACTTTCGCATTTTTCGCATACTTGTTGGCCACATCCTGGCCTTTTTCTGGTCTATATCACGTAGTAATGCGGTACCACACCGAAACAGTCAATTAAACCTGGTTGCGATTAATATTATAGAGGATAACGCTGGTCATGTTTGGGTTAGTTCAGGTATTTCCAATCATCTGGCTCGTACTTTCGCATTTTTCGCATACTTGTTGGCCAGATCCTGGGCTTTTTCTGGCTTCGATCACGTAGAAATGTGGTACCACAGTGAAACATTCACTTAAACCTGGTTCCGATTAATATTTTAGAGGATAACACCGGTTATGTCTCGTTAGTTCTGGTATATGCAATCCTCTGGCTCATACTTTCGCGTTTCTCGCATACTTGTTGGCCAGATTGTGGCGTTTTTCTGGTTTGGATCACGTAGTAAAGCGGTACCACACCGAAGCAGTCAACGAAACCTGGTTGCGATGAATACTTTGGAGGATAACGCTGGTCATGTTTGAGTTAGTTCTGGTATTTGCAACCATCTGGCTCGTACTTTCGCATTTTTCGCATACTTGTTGGCCAGATCCTGGCCTTTTTCTGGTCTGTATCACGTAGTGATGCGGTACCACACCGGAACAGTCAATTAAACCTGGTTGCGATTAATATTTTAGAGGATAACGCTGGATATGTCTTGGTTAGTTCTTGTATTTGCCCTCTTCTGGCTCGTATTTTCGCAATTTTCGCGTACTTGTTGGCCAGATCTTGGGTTTCTTGTGGTTTCGATCTCGTAGTAATCTGGTACCACAGTGAAACATTCATTTAAACCTGGTTCCGATTAATATTTTAGAGGATAACGCCGGTTATGTCTCGGTTAGTTCTGGTATTTGCAATCATCTGGCTCATACTTTCGCAATTTTCGCGTCCTTGTTGGCCAGATCATGGGTTTTTTGTGGTTTCGATCCCGTCGTAATGTGGTATGCACACCGAAGCAGTCAATGAAACCTGGTTGCGATGAATATTTTGGAGGATAACGCTCGTCATGTTTGGGTTAGTTCTGGTATTTGCAATCATCTGGCTCGTACTTTCGCATTTTTCGCATACTTGTTGGCCAGATCCTGCGCTTTTTCTGGTTTGGATCACGTAGTAATGTTGTCCCACACTGAAACAGTCAATAAAAGCTGGTTCCGATTAGTATTTTAGAGGATAACGCTGGTTATGTCTGGGTTAGTTCTGGTATTTGCAATCATCTGGCTCGTACTTTCGCATTTTTCGCATACTTGTTGGCCAGATCCTGGCCTTTTTCTGGCTTGGACCAAGTAGTAATGTGGAACCACACTCAAACAGTCAATTAAACCTGGTTGCGATTAATATTTTAGAGGATAACGCCGGTTATGTCCGGGTAAGGTCTGGGATTTGCCCTCATCTGGCTCGTACTTTCGCATTTCTCGCATACTTGTTGGCCAGATCCTGGGCTTTTTCTGGTCTGGATCACGTAGTAATGTCGTTCCACACCGAAACAGTCAATTAAACCTGGTTGCGATTAATATTTTAGAGGATAACGCCGGTTATGTCCGGGTTAGGTCTGGGATTTGCCCTCATCTGGCTCGTACTTTCGCATCTCTCGCATACTTGTTTGCCAGATCTTGGGTTTTTTGTGGTTTCGATCCCGTCGTAATGTGGCATCCACACCGATTCAGTCAATGAAACCTGGTTGCGATGAATATTTTGGAGGATAACGCTGGTCATGTTTGGGTTAGTTCTGGTATTTCCAACCATCTGGCTCGTACATTCGCATTTTTCGCATACTTGTTGGCCAGATCCTGGGCGTTTTCTGGTTTGCATCACGTAGTAATGTGGTTCCACACCGAAACAGTCAATGAAACCTGGTTGCGATGAATATTTTAGAGGATAACGCTGGTTATGTCTGGGATAGTTCTGGTATTTGCAATCATCTGGCTCGTACCTTCGAATTTTTTGCCTAATTGTTGGCGAGATCCTGGGCTTTTACTGGTTTGGATCACGTAGTAATGTGGTCCCACACGGAAGCAGTCAATTAAACCTGGGTGCGATTAATATTTTGGAGGATAACGCCGGTTATGAGTCGGTTAGGTCTGGGATTTGCCCTCATCTGGCTCGTACCTTCGCATTTTTCGCCTACATGTTGGCAAGATGCTGGCCATTTTCTGGCTTGGATCACGTACTAATGCGGCACCGGACCGAAACAGTCAATTAAACCTGGTTGCGATTAATATTTTGGAGGATAACGCTGGTCATGTTTGGGTTAGCTCTAGGATTTGCCCTCATCTGGCTCGTACTTTCACATTTCTCGCATACTTGTTGGCCAGATCCTGGCCTTCTTCTGGTCTGTATTACGTAGTAATGCGGTACCCCACCGAAACAGTCAATTAATCCTGGGTGCGATTAATATTTTGGAGGATAACGCCGGTTATGAGTCGGTTAGGTCTGGGATTTGCCCTCATCTGGCTCGTACCTTCGCATTTTTCGCCTACTTGTTGGCAAGATGCTGGCCATTTTCTGGCTTGGATCACGTACTAATGCGGTACCGGACCGAAACAGTCAATTAAACCTGGTTGCGATTAATATTTTGGAGGATAACGCTGGTCATGTTTGGGTTAGCTCTAGGATTTGCCCTCATCTGGCTCGTACTTTCACATTTCTCGCATACTTGTTGGCCAGATCCTGGCCTTCTTCTGGTCTGTATTACGTAGTAATGCGGTACCACACCGAAACAGTCAATTAAACCTGGTTGCGATTAATATTTTGGAGGATAACGCTGGTTATTTATGGGTTAGTTCTGGTATTGGCAATCATCTGGCTCGTACCTTCGAATTTTTTGCCTAATTGTTGGCGAGATCCTGGGCTTTTTCTGGTTTGGATCATGTAGTAATGTGGTTCCACACCGAAGCAGTCAATTAATCCTGGGTGCGATTAATATTTTGGAGGATAACGCCGGTTATGAGTCGGTTAGGTCTGGGATTTGCCCTCATCTGGCTCGTACCTTCGCATTTTTCGCCTACTTGTTGGCAAGATCCTGGGCTTCTTCTGGTTTGGACCACGTAGTAATTTGGTACCACAGTGAAACATTCACTTAAACCTGGTTCCGATTAATATTTTAGAGGATAACGCCGGTTATGTCTCGGTTAGTTCTGGTATATGCAATCCTCTGGCTCATACTTTCGCGTTTCTCGCATACTTGTTGGCCAGATCGTGGCCTTTTTCTGGCTTGGACCACGTAGTAATTTGGTACCACAGTGAAACATTCATTTAAACCTGGTTCCGATTAATATTTTAGAGGATAACACCGGTTATGTCTCGTTAGTTCTGGTATATGCATTCCTCTGGCTCATACTGTCGCGTTTCTCGCATACTTGTTGGCCAGATTGTGGCGTTTTTCTGGTTTGGATCACGTAGTAATGCTGTACCACACCGAAGCAGTCAACGAAACTTGGTTGCGATGAATATTTTGGAGGATAACGCTGGTCATGTTTGAGTTAGTTCTGGTATTTGCAACCATCAGGCTCGTACTTTCGCATTTTTCGCATACTTGTTGGCCAGATCATGGCCTTTTTCTGGTCTGTATCACGTAGTAATGCGGTACCACACCAAAACAGTCAATGAAACCTGGTTGCGATGAATATTTTGGAGGATAACGCTGGTCATGTTTGGGTTAGTTCTGGTATTTGCAACCATCTGGCTCGTACTTTCGCATTTTTCGCATATTTGTTGGCCAGATCCTGGGCTTTTTCTGGTTTGCATCACGTAGTAATGTGGCACCACACTGAAGCAGTCAATAGAAGCTGGTTGCGATTAATATTTTAGAGGGTAATGCCGGTTATGTCTGGTTTAGGTCTGGGATTTGCAATCATCAGGCTCGTACCTTCGCATTTTTCGCCTACTCGTTGGCAAGATCCTGGGTTTTTTGTGGTTTGGACCACGTAGTAATTTGGTACCACAGTGAAACATTCAATTAAACCTGGTTCCGATTAATATTTTAGAGGATAACGCCGGTTATGTCTCGGTTAGTTCTGGTATATGCAATCCTCTGGCTCATACTTTCGCGTTTCTCGCATACTTGTTGGCCAGACCGTGGCGTTTTTCTGGTTTGGATCACGTAGTAATGCGGTACCACACCGAAGCAGTCAACGAAACCTGGTTGCGATGAATATTTTGGAGGATAACGCTGGTCATGTTTGAGTTAGTTCTGGTATTTGCAACCATCTGGCTCGTACTTTCGCATTTTTCGTATATTTGTTGGCCAGATCGTGGCCTTTTTCTGGCTTGGACCACGTAGTAATTTGGTACCACAGTGAAACATTCATTTACACCTGGTTCCGATTAATATTTTAGAGGATAACGCCGGTTATGTCTCGTTAGTTCTGGTATATGCAATCCACTGTCTCATACTTTCGCGTTTCTCGCATACTTGTTGGCCAGACCGTGGCGTTTTTCTGGTTTGGATCACGTAGTAATGCGGTACCACACCGAAGCAGTCAACGAAACCTGGTTGCGATGAATATTTTGGAGGATAACGCTGGTCATGTTTAAGTTAGTTCTGGTATTTGCAACCATCTGGCTCGTACTTTCGCATTTTTGCCTACTTGTTGGCACCATCCTGGCCTTTTTCTGGCTTGGACCACGTAGTAATTTGGTACCACTGTGAAACATTCATTTAAACCTGGTTCCGATTAATATTTTAGAGGATAACGCCGGTTATGTCTCGGTTAGTTCTGGTATTTGCAATCATCAAGCTCATACTTTCGCAATTTTCGCGTACTTGTTGGACAGATCATGGGTTTTTTGTGGTTTCGATCCCGTCGTAATGTGGTATCCACACCGAAGCAGTCAATGAAACCTGGTTGCGATGAATATTTTGGAGGATAACGCTGGTCATGTTTGGGTTAGTTCTGGTATTTGCAATCATCTGGCTCGTACTTTCGCATTTTTCGCATACTTGTTGGCCAGATCCTGCGCTTTTTCTGGTTTGGATCACGTAGTAATGTGGTCCCACACTGAAACAGACAATAAAAGCTGGTTCCGATTAGTATTTTAGAGGATAACGCTGGTTATGTCTGGGTTAGTTCTGGTATTTGCAATCATCTGGCTCGTACTTTCGCATTTTTCGCATACTTGTTGGCCAGATCCTGGCCTTTTTCTGGCTTGGACCAAGTAGTAATGTGGAACCACACTCGGACAGTCAATTAAACCTGGTTGCGATTAATATTTTAGAGGATAACGCCGGTTATTACTCGGTTGGGTCTGGGATTTGCCCTCATCTGTCACGTACTTTCGCATTTTTCGCATACTTGTTGGCCAGATCATGGCCTTTTTCTGGTCTGTATCACGTAGTAATGCGGTACCACGCCGAAACAGTCAATTAAACCTGGTTGCGATTAATATTTTAGAGGATAACGCTGGATATGTCTTGGTTAGTTCTTGTATTTGCCCTCATCTGTCACGTACTTTCGCATTTTTCGCATACTTGTTGGCCAGATCATGGCCTTTTTCTGGTCTGTATCACGTAGTAATGCGGTACCACGCCGAAGCAGTCAATTAAACCTGGTTGCGATTAATATTTTAGAGGATAACGCCGGTTATGTCCGGGTTAGGTCTGGGATTTGCCCTCATCTGGCTCGTACTTTCGCATTTCTCGCATACTTGTTGGCCAGATCCTGGGCTTTTTCTGGTCTGGATCACGTAGTAATGTCGTTCCACACCGAAACAGTCAATTAAACCTGGTTGCGATTAATATTTTAGAGGATAACGCCGGTTATGTCCGGGTTAGGTCTGGGATTTGCCCTCATCTGGCTCGTACTTTCGCATCTCTCGCATACTTGTTTGCCAGATCTTGGGTTTTTTGTGGTTTCGATTCCGTCGTAATGTGGTATCCACACCGAAGCAGTCAATGAAACCTGGTTGCGATGAATATTTTGGAGGATAACGCTGGTCATGTTTGGGTTAGTTCTGGTATTTCCAATAATCTGGCTCGTACTTTCGCATTTTTCGCATACTTGTTGGCCAGATCCTGGGCTTTTTCTGGTTTGGATCACGTAGTAGTGTGGTACCACACTGAAAGAGTCAATAAAAGCTGGTTCCGATTAGTATTTTAGAGGATAACGCCGGTTATGTCACGGTTAGGTCTGGTATTTGCCCTCATCTGGCTCGTACTTTCACATTTTTCGCATACTTGTTGGCCAGATCCCGGCCTTTTTCTGGTTTGGATCAGGTACTAATGCGGTACCAGACCGAAACAGTCAATTAAGCCTGGTTGCGATTAATATTTTGGAGGATAACGCCAGTTATGCCTGGGTTAGGTCTGGGATTTGCCCTCATCTGGCTCGTACTTTCGCATTTCTCGCATACTTGTTGGCCAGATCCCGGCCTTCTTCTGGTTTAGATCACGTACTAATACGGTACCAGACCGAAACAGTCAATTAAACCTGGTTGCGATTAATATTTTGGAGGATAACACCGGTTATGCCTGGGTTAGGTCTGGGATTTGCCCTCATCTGGCTCGTACTTTCGCATTTCTCGCATACTTGTTGGCCAGATCCTGGCCTTTTTCTTGCTTGGAACACGTAGTAATGTGGTACCACACTGAAACATTCAATTAAGCCTGTTTCCGATTAATATTTTAGAGGATAACGCCGGTTATGTCTCGGTTAGTTCTGGTATATGCAATCCTCTGGCTCATACTTTCGCGTTTTTCGCATACTTCTTGGCCAGATACAGGGTTTTTTCTGTTTTGGATTCCGTAATAATGACGTTCCACACCGAAACAGTCAATTAAACCTGGTTTCGATTAATATTTTAAAGAATAACGCCGGTTATATCTCGGTTAGGTCTGGGATTTGCCCTCATCTGTCACGTACTTTCACATTTTTCGCATACTTGTTGGCCAGATCCCGGCCTTTTTCTGGTTTGGATCAGGTACTAATGCGGTACCAGACCGAAACAGTCAATTAAGCCTGGTTGCGATTAATATTTTGGAGGATAACGCCAGTTATGCCTGGGTTAGGTCTGGGATTTGCCCTCATCTGGCTCGTACTTTCGCATTTTTCGCATACTTGTTGGCCACATCCTGGCCTTTTTCTGGTCTATATCACGTAGTAATGCGGTACCACACCGAAACAGTCAATTAAACCTGGTTGCGATTAATATTTTAGAGGATAACGCCGGTTATGTCCGGGTTAGGTCTGGGATTTGCCCTCATCTGGCTCGTACTTTCGCATCTCTCGCATACTTGTTTGCCAGATCTTGGGTTTTTTGTGGTTTCGATTCCGTCGTAATGTGGTATCCACACCGAAGCAGTCAATGAAACCTGGTTGCGATGAATATTTTGGAGGATAACGCTGGTCATGTTTGGGTTAGTTCTGGTATTTCCAATCATCTGGCTCGTACTTTCGCATTTTTCGCATACTTGTTGGCCAGATCCTGGGCTTTTTCTGGCTTCGATCACGTAGAAATGTGGTACCACAGTGAAACATTCACTTAAACCTGGTTCCGATTAATATTTTAGAGGATAACACCGGTTATGTCTCGTTAGTTCTGGTATATGCAATCCTCTGGCTCATACTTTCGCGTTTCTCGCATACTTGTTGGCCAGATTGTGGCGTTTTTCTGGTTTGGATCACGTAGTAAAGCGGTACCACACCGAAGCAGTCAACGAAACCTGGTTGCGATGAATACTTTGGAGGATAACGCTGGTCATGTTTGAGTTAGTTCTGGTATTTGCAACCATCTGGCTCGTACTTTCGCATTTTTCGCATACTTGTTGGCCAGATCCTGGCCTTTTTCTGGTCTGTATCACGTAGTGATGCGGTACCACACCGGAACAGTCAATTAAACCTAGTTGCGATTAATATTTTAGAGGATAACGCTGGATATGTCTTGGTTAGTTCTTGTATTTGCCCTCTTCTGGCTCGTATTTTCGCAATTTTCGCGTACTTGTTGGCCAGATCTTGGGTTTCTTGTGGTTTCGATCTCGTAGTAATCTGGTACCACAGTGAAACATTCATTTAAACCTGGTTCCGATTAATATTTTAGAGGATAACGCCGGTTATGTCTCGGTTAGTTCTGGTATTTGCAATCATCTGGCTCATACTTTCGCAATTTTCGCGTCCTTGTTGGCCAGATCATGGGTTTTTTGTGGTTTCGATCCCGTCGTAATGTGGTATGCACACCGAAGCAGTCAATGGAACCTGGTTGCGATGAATATTTTGGAGGATAACGCTCGTCATGTTTGGGTTAGTTCTGGTATTTGCAATCATCTGGCTCGTACTTTCGCATTTTTCGCATACTTGTTGGCCAGATCCTGCGCTTTTTCTGGTTTGGATCACGTAGTAATGTGGTCCCACACTGAAACAGTCAATAAAAGCTGGTTCCGATTAGTATTTTAGAGGATAACGCTGGTTATGTCTGGGTTAGTTCTGGTATTTGCAATCATCTGGCTCGTACTTTCGCATTTTTCGCATACTTGTTGGCCAGATCCTGGCCTTTTTCTGGCTTGGACCAAGTAGTAATGTGGAACCACACTCAAACAGTCAATTAAACCTGGTTGCGATTAATATTTTAGAGGATAACGCCGGTTATGTCCGGGTAAGGTCTGGGATTTGCCCTCATCTGGCTCGTACTTTCGCATTTCTCGCATACTTGTTGGCCAGATCCTGGGCTTTTTCTGGTCTGGATCACGTAGTAATGTCGTTCCACACCGAAACAGTCAATTAAACCTGGTTGCGATTAATATTTTAGAGGATAACGCCGGTTATGTCCGGGTTAGGTCTGGGATTTGCCCTCATCTGGCTCGTACTTTCGCATCTCTCGCATACTTGTTTGCCAGATCTTGGGTTTTTTGTGGTTTCGATCCCGTCGTAATGTGGCATCCACACCGAAGCAGTCAATGAAACCTGGTTGCGATGAATATTTTGGAGGATAACGCTGGTCATGTTTGGGTTAGTTCTGGTATTTCCAATCATCTGCCTCGTACTTTCGCATTTTTCGCATACTTGTTGGCCAGATCCTGGGCTTTTTCTGGTTTGGATCACGTAGTAGTGTGGTACCACACTGAAAGAGTCAATAAAAGCTGGTTCCGATTAGTATTTTAGAGGATAACGCCGGTTATGTCACGGTTAGGTCTGGTATTTGCCCTCATCTGGCTCGTACTTTCACATTTTTCGCATACTTGTTGGCCAGATCCCGGCCTTTTTCTGGTTTGGATCACGTACTAATGCGGTACCAGACCGAAACAGTCAATTAAGCCTGGTTGCGATTAATATTTTGGAGGATAACGCCAGTTATGCCTGGGTTAGGTCTGGGATTTGCCCTCATCTGGCTCGTACTTTCGCATTTCTCGCATACTTGTTGGCCAGATCCCGGCCTTTTTCTGGTTTAGATCACGTACTAATACGGTACCAGACCGAAACAGTCTATTAAACCTGGTTGCGATTAATATTTTGGAGGATAACGCCGGTTATGCCTGGGTTAGGTCTGGGATTTGCCCTCATCTGGTTCGTACTTTCGCATTTCTCGCATACTTGTTGGCCAGATCCTGGCCTTTTTCTTGCTTGGACCACGTAGTAATGTGGTACCACACTGAAAAAGTCAATTAAACCTGGTTGCGATTAATATTTTAGTGGGTAACGCCAGTTATGTCTCGGTTAGGTCTGGTATTTGCCCTCATCTGGCTCGTACTTTCACATTTTTCGCATACTTGTTGGCCAGATCCCGGCCTTTTTCTGGTTTGGATCACGTACTAATGCGGTACCAGACCGAAACAGTCAATTAAGCCTGGTTGCGATTAATATTTTGGAGGATAACGCCAGTTATGCCTGGGTTAGGTCTGGGATTTGCCCTCATCTGGTTCGTACTTTCGCATTTTTCGCATACTTGTTGGCCAGATCATGGCCTTTTTCTGGTCTGTATCACGTAGTAATGCGGTACCACACCAAAACAGTCAATGAAACCTGGTTGCGATGAATATTTTGGAGGATAACGCTGGTCATGTTTGGGTTAGTTCTGGTATTTGCAACCATCTGGCTCGTACTTTCGCATTTTTCGCATATTTGTTGGCCAGATCCTGGGCTTTTTCTGGTTTGCATCACGTAGTAATGTGGCGCCACACTGAAACAGTCAATAGAAGCTGGTTGCGATTAATATTTTAGAGGGTAATGCCGGTTATGTCTGGTTTAGGTCTGGGATTTGCAATCATCAGGCTCGTACCTTCGCATTTTTCGCCTACTCGTTGGCAAGATCCTGGGTTTTTTGTGGTTTGGACCACGTAGTAATTTGGTACCACAGTGAAACATTCATTTAAACCTGGTTCCGATTAATATTTTAGAGGATAACGCCGGTTATGTCTCGGTTAGTTCTGGTATATGCAATCCTCTGGCTCATACTTTCGCGTTTCTCGCATACTTGTTGGCCAGATCGTGGCCTTTTTCTGGCTTGGACCACGTAGTAATTTGGTACCGCACTGAAACATTCATTTACACCTGGTTCCGATTAATATTTTAGAGGATAACGCCGGTTATGTCTCGTTAGTTCTGGTATATGCAATCCTCTGTCTCATACTTTCGCGTTTCTCGCATACTTGTTGGCCAGACCGTGGCGTTTTTCTGGTTTGGATCACGTAGTAATGCGGTACCACACCGAAGCAGTCAACGAAACCTGGTTGCGATTAATATTTTAGAGGATAACGCCGGTTATGTCTCGGTTAGTTCTGGTATTTGCAATCATCAAGCTCATACTTTCGCAATTTTCGCGTACTTGTTGGACAGATCATGGGTTTTTTGTGGTTTCGATCCCGTCGTAATGTGGTATCCACACCGAAGCAGTCAATGAAACCTGGTTGCGATGAATATTTTGGAGGATAACGCTGGTCATGTTTGGGTTAGTTCTGGTATTTGCAATCATCTGGCTCGTACTTTCGCATTTTTCGCATACTTGTTGGCCAGATCCTGCGCTTTTTCTGGTTTGGATCACGTAGTAATGTGGTCGCACACTGAAACAGTCAATAAAAGCTGGTTCCGATTAGTATTTTAGAGGATAACGCTGGTTATGTCTGGGTTAGTTCTGGTATTTGCAATCATCTGGCTCGTACTTTCGCATTTTTCGCATACTTGTTGGCCAGATCCTGGCCTTTTTCTGGCTTGGACCAAGTAGTAATGTGGAACCACACTCCGACAGTCAATTAAACCTGGTTGCGATTAATATTTTAGAGGATAACGCCGGTTATTACTCGGTTGGGTCTGGGATTTGCCCTCATCTGTCACGTACTTTCGCATTTTTCGCATACTTGTTGGTCAGATCATGGCCTTTTTCTGGTCTGTATCACGTAGTAATGCGGTACCACGCCGAAACAGTCAATTAAACCTGGTTGCGATTAATATTTTAGAGGATAACGCTGGATATGTCTTGGTTAGTTCTTGTATTTGCCCTCATCTGGCTCGTACTTTCGCAATTTTCGCGTACTTGTTGGCTAGATTTTGGGTTTCTTGTGGTTTCGATCACGTAGTAATCTGGTACCACACTGAAACAGTCAATAAAAGCTGGTTCCGATTAGTATTTTATAGGATAACGCTGGTTATGTCTGGGGTAGTTCTGGTATTTGCAATCATCTGGCTCGTACCTTCGAATTTTTCGCCTAATTGTTGGCAAGATCCTGGGCTTTTTCTGGTTTGGATCACGTAGTAATGTGGTTCCACACCGGAGCAGTCAATTAAACCTGGTTGCGATTAATATTTCGGAGGATAACGCCGGTTATGTGTCGGTTAGGTCTGGGATTCCCCCTCATCCGGCTCGTACCTTCGCATTTTTCGCCTAGTTGTTGGCCATATCCAGGGCATTTTCGGGCTTGTATCCCGTTGTAATGTGGTTCCACACCGAAACAGTCAATTAAACCTGGTTGCAATTAATATTTTAGAGGATAACGCCGGTTATGTCCGGGTTAGGTCTGGGATTTGCCCTCATCTGGCTCGTACTTTCGCATTTCTCGCATACTTGTTGGCCAGATCCTGGGCTTTTTCTGGTCTGGATCACGTAGTAATGTCGTTCCACACCGAAACAGTCAATTAAACCTGGTTGCGATTAATATTTTAGAGGATAACGCCGGTTATGTCCGGGTTAGGTCTGGGATTTGCCCTCATCTGGCTCGTACTTTCGCATCTCTCGCATACTTGTTTGCCAGATCTTGGGTTTTTTGTGGTTTCGATCCCGTCGTAATGTGGTATCCACACCGAAGCAGTCAATGAAACCTGGTTGCGATGAATATTTTGGAGGATAACGCTGGTCATGTTTGGGTTAGTTCTGGTATTTCCAATCATCTGGCTCGTACTTTCGCATTTTTCGCATACTTGTTGGCCAGATCCTGGGCTTTTTCTGGTTTGGATCACGTAGTAGTGTGGTACCACACTGAAAGAGTCAATAAAAGCTGGTTCCGATTAGTATTTTAGAGGATAACGCCGGTTATGTCACGGTTAGGTCTGGTATTTGCCCTCATCTGGCTCGTACTTTCACATTTTTCGCATACTTGTTGGCCAGATCCCGGCCTTTTTCTGGTTTGGATCAGGTACTAATGCGGTACCAGACCGAAACAGTCAATTAAGCCTGGTTGCGATTAATATTTTGGAGGATAACGCCAGTTATGCCTGGGTTAGGTCTGGGATTTGCCCTCATCTGGCTCGTACTTTCGCATTTCTCGCATACTTGTTGGCCAGATCCCGGCCTTCTTCTGGTTTAGATCACGTACTAATACGGTACCAGACCGAAACAGTCAATTAAACCTGGTTGCGATTAATATTTTGGAGGATAACACCGGTTATGCCTGGGTTAGGTCTGGGATTTGCCCTCATCTGGCTCGTACTTTCGCATTTCTCGCATACTTGTTGGCCAGATCCTGGCCTTTTTCTTGCTTGGAACACGTAGTAATGTGGTACCACACTGAAGCATTCAATTAAGCCTGTTTCCGATTAATATTTTAGAGGATAACGCCGGTTATGTCTCGGTTAGTTCTGGTATATGCAATCCTCTGGCTCATACTTTCGCGTTTTTCGCATACTTCTTGGCCAGATACAGGGTTTTTTCTGTTTTGGATTCCGTAATAATGACGTTCCACACCGAAACAGTCAATTAAACCTGGTTTCGATTAATATTTTAAAGAATAACGCCGGTTATATCTCGGTTAGGTCTGGGATTTGCCCTCATCTGTCACGTACTATCGCATTTTTCGCATACTTGTTGGCCAGATCCCGGCCTTCTTCTGGTTTAGATCACGTACTAATACGGTACCAGACCGAAACAGTCAATTAAACCTGGTTCCGATTAATATTTTAGAGGATAACGCCGGTTATGTCTCGGTTAGTTCTGGTATATGCAATCCTCTGGCTCATACTTTCGCGTTTCTCGCATACTTGTTGGCCAGATCGTGGCCTTTTTCTGGCTTGGACCACGTAGTAATTTGGTACCACAGTGAAACATTCATTTAAACCTGGTTCCGATTATTATTTTAGAGGATAACACCGGTTATGTCTCGTTAGTTCTGGTATATGCAATCCTCTGGCTCATACTTTCGCGTTTCTCGCATACTTGTTGGCCAGATTGTGGCGTTTTTCTGGTTTGGATCACGTAGTAAAGCGGTACCACACCGAAGCAGTCAACGAAACCTGGTTGCGATGAATACTTTGGAGGATAACGCTGGTCATGTTTGAGTTAGTTCTGGTATTTGCAACCATCTGGCTCGTACTTTCGCATTTTTCGCATACTTGTTGGCCAGATCCTGGGCTTTTTCTGGTTTGCATCACGTAGTAATGTGGCACCACACTGAAACAGTCAATAGAAGCTGGTTGCGATTAATATTTTAGAGGGTAATGCCGGTTATGTCTGGTTTAGGTCTGGGATTTGCAATCATCAGGCTCGTACCTTCGCATTTTTCGCCTACTCGTTGGCAAGATCCTGGGTTTTTTGTGGTTTGGACCACGTAGTAATTTGGTACCACAGTGAAACATTCATTTAAACCTGGTTCCGATTAATATTTTAGAGGATAACGCCGGTTATGTCTCGTTAGTTCTGGTATTTGCAATCATCCGGCTCGTACTTTCGCATTTTTCGCAAAATTGTTGGCCAGACCGTGGCGTTTTTCTGGTTTGGATCACGTAGTAATGCGGTACCACACCGAAGCAGTCAACGAAACCTGGTTGCGATGAATATTTTGGAGGATAACGCTGGTCATGTTTGAGTTAGTTCTGGTATTTGCAATCATCTGGCTCGTACCTTCGAATTTTTTGCCTAATTGTTGGCGAGATCCTGGCCTTTTTCTGGCTTGTACCAAGTAGTAATGTGGAACCACACTCAAACAGTCAATTAAACCTGGTTGCGATTAATATTTTAGAGGATAACGCCGGTTATGTCCGGGTAAGGTCTGGGATTTGCCCTCATCTGGCTCGTACTTTCGCATTTCTCGCATACTTGTTGGCCAGATCCTGGGCTTTTTCTGGTCTGGATCACGTAGTAATGTCGTTCCACACCGAAACAGTCAATTAAACCTGGTTGCGATTAATATTTTAGAGGATAACGCCGGTTATGTCCGGGTTAGGTCTGGGATTTGCCCTCATCTGGCTCGTACTTTCGCATCTGTCGCATACTTGTTTGCCAGATCTTGGGTTTTTTGAGGTTTCGATCCCGTCGTAATGTGGCATCCACACCGAAGCAGTCAATGAAACCTGGTTGCGATGAATATTTTGGAGGATAACGCTGGTCATGTTTGGGTTAGTTCTGGTATTTCCAATCATCTGCCTCGTACTTTCGCATTTCTCGCATACTTGTTGGCCAGATCCTGGGCTTTTTCTGGTTTGGATCACGTAGTAGTGTGGTACCACACTGAAAGAGTCAATAAAAGCTGGTTCCGATTAGTATTTTAGAGGATAACGCCGGTTATGTCACGGTTAGGTCTGATATTTGCCCTCATCTGGCTCGTACTTTCACATTTTTCGCATACTTGTTGGCCAGATCCTGGCCTTTTTCTGGTTTGGATCACGTACTAATGCGGTACCAGACCGAAACAGTCAATTAAGCCTGGTTGCGATTAATATTTTGGAGGATAACGCCAGTTATGCCTGGGTTAGGTCTGGGATTTGCCCTCATCTGGTTCGTACTTTCGCATTTCTCGCATACTTGTTGGCCAGATCCTGGCCTTTTTCTTGCTTGGACCACGTAGTAATGTGGTACCACACTGAAAAAGTCAATTAAACCTGGTTGCGATTAATATTTTAGTGGGTAACGCCAGTTATGTCTCGGTTAGGCCTGGGATTTGCCCTAATCTGGCTCGTACCTTCGCATTTTTCGCCTACTTGTTGGCAAGATCCTGGCCTTTTTCTGGCTTGGACCACGTAGTAGTTTGGTAACACACTGAAACATTCAATTAAGCCTGTTTCCGATTAATATTTCGGAGGATAACGCCGGTTATGTCTCGGTTAGTTCTGGTATATGCAATCCTCTGGCTCATACTTTCGCATTTCTCGCATACTTGTTGGCCAGATCCTGGCCTTTTTCTTGCTTGGACCACGTAGTAAATTGGTACCACAGTGAAACATTCATTTACACCTGGTTCCGTTTAATATTTTAGAGGATAACGCCGGTTATGTCTCGTTAGTTCTGGTATATGCAATCCTCTGGCTCATACTTTCGCGTTTCTCGCATACTTGTTGGCCAGACCGTGGCGTTTTTCTGGTTTGGATCACGTAGTAATGCGGTACCACACCGAAGCAGTCAACGAAACCTGGTTGCGATGAATATTTTGGAGGATAACGCTGGTCATGTTTGAGTTAGTTCTGGTATTTGCAACCATCTGGCTCGTACTTTCGCATTTTTCGCATACCTGTTGGCCAGATCCTGGGCTTCTTCTGGTTTGGATCACGTAGTAATGTGGTACCACACTGAAACAGTCAATAAAAGCTGGTTCCGATTAGTATTTTAGAGGATATCGCTGGTTATTACTCGGTTGGGTCTGGGATTTGCCCTCATCTGTCACGTACTTTCGCATTTTTCGCATACTTGTTGGCCAGATCTTGGGTTTTTTGTGGTTTTCGGGCTTGTATCCCGTTGTAATGTGGTTCCACACCGAAACAGTCAATTAAACCTGGTTGCAATAAATATTTTAGAGGATAACGCCGGTTATGTCCGGGTTAGGTCTGGGATTTGCCCTCATCTGGCTCGTACTTTCGCATTTCTCGCATACTTGTTGGCCAGATCCTGGGCTTTTTCTGGTCTGGATCACGTAGTAATGTCGTTCCACACCGAAACAGTCAATTAAACCTGGTTGCGATTAATATTTTAGAGGATAACACCGGTTATGTCCGGGTTAGGTCTGGGATTTGCCCTCATCTGGCTCGTACTTTCGCATCTCTCGCATACTTGTTTGCCAGATCTTGGGTTTTTTGTGGTTTCGATCCCGTCGTAATGTGGTATCCACACCGAAGCAGTCAATGAAACCTGGTTGCGATGAATATTTTGGAGGATAACGCTGGTCATGTTTGGGTTAGTTCTGGTATTTCCAATCATCTGGCTCGTACTTTCGCATTTTTCGCATACTTGTTGGCCAGATCGTGGGCTTTTTCTGGTTTGGATCACGTAGTAGTGTGGTACCACACTGAAAGAGTCAATAAAAGCTGGTTCCGATTAGTATTTTAGAGGATAACGCCGGTTATGTCACGGTTAGGTCTGGGATTTGCCCTCATCTGGCTCGTACTTTCGCATTTCTCGCATACTTGTTGGCCAGATCCTGGCCTTTTACTTGCTTGGACCACGTAGTAATGTGGTACCACACTGAAAAAGTCAATTAAACCTGGTTGCGATGAATATTTTGGAGGATAACGCTGGTCATGTTTGGGTTAGTTCTGGTATTTGCAAACATCTGGCTCGTACTTTCGCATTTTTCACATACTTGTTGGCCAGATCCTGGGCTTTTTCTGGTTTCGATCACGTAGTAATGTGGTACAACACTGAAAGAGTCAATAAAAGCTGGTTCCGATTAGCATTTTAGAGGATAACGCTGGTTATGTCTGCGTTAGTTCTTGTATTTGCAATCATCTGGCACGTACCTTCGAATTTTTTGCCTAATTGTTGGCGAGATCCTGGGCTTTTTCTGGTTTGGATCACGTAGTAATGTGGTTCCACACCGAAGCAGTCAATTAAGCCTGGGTGCGATTAATATTTTGGAGGATAACGCCGGTTATGACTCGGTTAGGTCTGGGATTTGCCCTCATCTGGCTCGTTCTTTCGCATTTTTCGCATACTTGTTGGCCAGATCCTGGGCTTTTTCTGGTTTGCATCACGTAGTAATGTGGCACCACACTGAAACAGTCAATAGAAGCTGGTTGCGATTAATATTTTAGAGGGTAATGCCGGTTATGTCTGGTTTAGGTCTGGGATTTGCAATCATCAGTCTCGTACCTTCGCATTTTTCGCCTACTCGTTGGCAAGATCCTGGGTTTTTTGTGGTTTGGACCACGTAGTAATTTGGTACCACAGTGAAACATTCATTTAAACCTGGTTCCGATTAATATTTTAGAGGATAACGCCGGTTATGTCTCGGTTAATTCTGGTATATGCAATCCTCTGGCTCATACTTTCGCGTTTCTCGCATACTTGTTGGCCAGATCGTGGCCTTTTTCTGGCTTGGACCACGTAGTAAATTGGTACCACAGTGAAACATTCATTTACACCTGGTTCCGTTTAATATTTTAGAGGATAACGCCGGTTATGTCTCGTTAGTTCTGGTATATGCAATCCTCTGGCTCATACTTTCGCGTTTCTCGCATACTTGTTGGCCAGACCGTGGCGTTTTTCTGGTTTGGATCACGTAGTAATGCGGTACCACACCGAAGCAGTCAACGAAACCTGGTTGCGATGAATATTTTGGAGGATAACGCTGGTCATGTTTGAGTTAGTTCTGGTATTTGCAACCATCTGGCTCGTACTTTCGCATTTTTCGCATACCTGTTGGCCAGATCCTGGGCTTCTTCTGGTTTGGATCACGTAGTAATGTGGTACCACACTGAAACAGTCAATAAAAGCTGGTTCCGATTAGTATTTTAGAGGATAACGCTGGTTATTACTCGGTTGGGTCTGGGATTTGCCCTCATCTGTCACGTACTTTCGCATTTTTCGCATACTTGTTGGCCAGATCTTGGGTTTTTTGTGGTTTTCGGGCTTGTATCCCGTTGTAATGTGGTTCCACACCGAAACAGTCAATTAAACCTGGTTGCAATAAATATTTTAGAGGATAACGCCGGTTATGTCCGGGTTAGGTCTGGGATTTGCCCTCATCTGGCTCGTACTTTCGCATTTCTCGCATACTTGTTGGCCAGATCCTGGGCTTTTTCTGGTCTGGATCACGTAGTAATGTCGTTCCACACCGAAACAGTCAATTAAACCTGGTTGCGATTAATATTTTAGAGGATAACGCTGGTCATGTTTGGGTTAGTTCTGGTATTTCCAATCATCTGGCTCGTACTTTCGCATTTTTCGCATACTTGTTGGCCGGATCCTGCGCTTTTTCTGGTTTCGATCACGTAGTAATGTGGTACCACACTGAAAGAGTCAATAAAAGCTGGTTCCGATTAGTATTTTAGAGGATAACGCTGGTTATGTCTGCGTTAGTTCTTGTATTTGCAATCATCTGGCACGTACCTTCAAATTTTTTGCCTAATTGTTGGCGAGATCCTGGGCTTTTTCTGGTTTGGATCACGTAGTAATGTGGTTCCACACCGAAGCAGTCAATTAAGCCTGGGTGCGATTAATATTTTGGAAGATAACGCCGGTTATGAGTCGGTTAGGTCTGGGATTTGCCCTCATCTGGCTCGTACTTTCGCATTTTTCGCATACTTGTTGGCCAGATCCTGGGCTTTTTCTGGTTTGCATCACGTAGAAATGTGGCACCACACTGAAACAGTCAATAGAAGCTGGTTGCGATTAATATTTTGGAGGATAACGCCGGTTATGTCTCGGTTAGGTCTGGGATTTGCCCTCATCTGGCTCGTACCTACGCATTTTTCGCCTACTTGTTTGGCAAGATCCTGGCCTTTTTCTGGCTTGGACCACGTAGTAATTTGATACCACACTGAAACATTCAATTAAACCTGTTTCCGATTAATATTTTAGAGGATAACGCCGGTTATGTCTCGGTTAGTTCTGGCATATGCAATCCTCTGGCTCATACTTTCGCGTTTTTCGCATACTTGTTGGCCAGATCGTGGGCTTTTTCTGGTTTGGATCACGTAGTAATGTGGTACCACACTGAAAGAGTCAATAAAAGCTGGTTGCGATTAATATTTTAGAGGATAACGCTGGTTATGTCTGGGTTAGTTCTTGTATTTGCCCTCATCTGGCTCGTACTTTCGCAATTCTCGCATACTTGGTGGCCAGATCCTGGCCTTCTTCTGGTCTGCATTACGTAGTAATGCCGTACCACAGCGAAACAATCAATTACACCTGGTTGCGATTAATATCTTAGAGGATAACGCTGGTTATTTATGGGTTAGTTCTGGTATTTGCAATCATCTGGCTCATACTTTCGCATTTTTCGCATACTTGTTGGCCAGATCCTGGGCTTTTTCTGGTTTGGATCACGTAGTAATGTGGTACCACACTGAAAGAGTCAATAAAAGCTGGTTCCGATTAGTATTTTAGAGGATAACGCTGGTTATGTCTGCGTTAGTTCTGGTATTTGCAATCATCTGGCTCGTACCTTCGAATTTTTTGCCTAATTGTTGGGGAGATCCTGTGCTTTTTCTGGTTTGGATCACGTATTAATGCGGTACCACACCGTAACAGTCAATTAAACCGGGTTGCGATTAATATTTTGGAGGATAACGCCGGTCATGTCTGGGTTAGGTCTGGGATATGCCCTCATCTGGCACGTACTTTCGCATTTCTCGCATACTTGTTGGCCATATCCAGGGCTTTTTCGGGTTTATATCCCGTCGTAATGTGGTTCCGCACCGAAACAGTCAATTAAACCTGGTTGCGATTAATATTTTAGGGGATAACGCCGGTTATGTCCGGGTTAGGTCTGGGATTTGCCCTCATCTGGCTCGTACTTTCGCATTTCTCGCATACTTGTTGGCCAGATCCTGGCCTTCTTCTGGTCTGTATTACGTAGTAATGCGGTACCACACCGAAACAGTCATTTAAACCTGGTTGCGATTAATATCTTAGAGGATAACGCTGGTTATTTATGGGTTAGTTCCGGTATTTGCAATCATCTGGCTCATGCTTTCGCAATTTACGCGTGCTTGTTGGCCAGATCTTGGGTTTTTTGTTGTTTCGATCCCGTCGTAATGGGGTTCCACACCGAAGCAGTCAATGGAACCTGGTTGCGATGAATATTTTGCAGGATAACGCTGGTCATGTTTGGGTTAGTTCTGGTATTTGCAATCATCTGGCTCGTACGTTCTCATTTTTCGCATACTTGTTGGCCAGATCCTGGCCTTCTTCTGACCTGTATCACGTAGTAATGTGGTACCACAATGAAACCGTCAATAACAGCTGGTTCCGATTTGTATTTTAGAGGATAACGCTGGTTATGGCTGGGTTAGTTCTGGTATTTGCAATCATCAGGCTCGTACCTTCGCATTTTTCGCGTACTTGTTGGCACGATCCTGGGCTTTTTCTGGTTTGGATCACGTAGTAATGCGGTACCACACCGTAACAGTCAATTAAACCTGGTTTCGATTAATATTTTAGAGAATAACGCCGGTTATATCTCGGTTAGGTCTGGTATTTGCCCTCATCTGGCTCGTACTTTCGCATTTTTCGCATACTTGTTGGCCAGATCCCGGCCTTTTTCTGGTCTGTATCACGTAGTAATGCGGTACCACACCGAAACAGTCAATTAAACCTGGTTGCGATTAATATTTTACAGGATAACGCTGGTTATGTCTGGGTTAGTTCTTGTATTTGCCCTCATCTGGCTCGTACTTTCGCAATTTTCGCGTACTTGTTTGGCCAGATCTTGGGTTTTTTGTGGTTTGTATCCCGTCGTAATGTGGTTCCACACCAAAGCGGTCAATTAAACCTGGTTGCGATGAATATTTTGGAGGATAACGCTGGTTATGTTTGGGTTAGTTCTGGTATTTGCAATCATCCGGCGCGTACTTTCGCATTTTTCGCATACTGGTTGGCCAGATCCTGGGCATTTTCTGGCTTGGATCACGTAGTAATGTGGCACCACACTGAAACAGTCAATAGAAGCTGGTTCCGGTTAGTATTTTAGGGGATAATGCCGCTTATGTCTGGTTTAGGTCTGGGATTTGCCCTCATCTGGCTCGTACTTTCGCATTTCTCGCATACTTGTTGGCCATATCCAGGGCTTTTTCGGGTTTGTATCCCGTCGTAATGTGGTTCCACACCGAAACAGTCAATTAAACCTGGTTGCGATTAATATTTTAGAGGATAACGCCGGTTATGTCCGGGTTAGGTCTGGGATTTGCCCTCATCTGGCTCGTACTTTCTATTATTATTTTTCGCATACTTGTTGGCCAGATCCTGGGCTTCTTCTGGTCTGTATCACGTAGTAATGCGGTACCACACTGAAACAGTCAATTAAACCTGGTTGCGATTAATATTTTAGGAGATAACGCCGGTTATGTCCGGGTTAGGTCTGGGATTTGCCCTCATCTGGCTCGTACTTTCGCATTTCTCGCATACTTGTTGGCCAGATCCTGGCCTTCTTCTGGTCTGTATTACGTAGTAATGCGGTACCACACCGAAACAGTCATTTAAACCTGGTTGCGATTAATATCTTAGAGGATAACGCTGGTTATTTATGGGTTAGTTCCGGTATTTGCAATCATCTGGCTCGTACTTTCGCAATTCTCGCATACTTGGTGGCCAGATCCTGGCCTTCTTCTGGACTGCATTACGTAGTAATGCCGTACCACAGCGAAACAATCAATTACACCTGGTTGCGATTAATATCTTAGAGGATAACGCTGGTTATTTATGGGTTAGTTCTGGTATTTGCAATCATCTGGCTCATACTTTCGCATTTTTCGCATACTTGTTGGCCAGATCCTGGGCTTTTTCTGGTTTGGATCACGTAGTAATGTGGTACCACACTGAAAGAGTCAATAAAAGCTGGTTCCGATTAGTATTTTAGAGGATAACGCTGGTTATGTCTGCGTTAGTTCTGGTATTTGCAATCATCTGGCTCGTACCTTCGAATTTTTTGCCTAATTGTTGGCGAGATCCTGTGCTTTTTCTGGTTTGGATCACGTAGTAATGCGGTACCACACCGTAACAGTCAATTAAACCGGGTTGCGATTAATATTTTGGAGGATAACGCCGGTTATGTCTGGGTTAGGTCTGGGATTTGCCCTCATCTGGCACGTACTTTCGCATTTCTCGCATACTTGTTGGCCATATCCAGGGCTTTTTCGGGTTTATATCCCGTCGTAATGTGGTTCCGCACCGAAACAGTCAATTAAACCTGGTTGCGATTAATATTTTAGGGGATAACGCCGGTTATGTCCGGGTTAGGTCTGGGATTTGCCCTCATCTGGCTCGTACTTTCGCATTTCTCGCATACTTGTTGGCCAGATCCTGGCCTTCTTCTGGTCTGTATTACGTAGTAATGCGGTACCACACCGAAACAGTCATTTAAACCTGGTTGCGATTAATATCTTAGAGGATAACGCTGGTTATTTATGGGTTAGTTCCGGTATTTGCAATCATCTGGCTCATGCTTTCGCAATTTACGCGTGCTTGTTGGCCAGATCTTGGGTTTTTTGTTGTTTCGATCCCGTCGTAATGGGGTTCCACACCGAAGCAGTCAATGGAACCTGGTTGCGATGAATATTTTGCAGGATAACGCTGGTCATGTTTGGGTTAGTTCTGGTATTTGCAATCATCTGGCTCGTACGTTCTCATTTTTCGCATACTTGTTGGCCAGATCCTGGCCTTCTTCTGACCTGTATCACGTAGTAATGTGGTACCACAATGAAACCGTCAATAACAGCTGGTTCCGATTTGTATTTTAGAGGATAACGCTGGTTATGGCTGGGTTAGTTCTGGTATTTGCAATCATCAGGCTCGTACCTTCGCATTTTTCGCATACTTGTTGGCACGATCCTGGGCTTTTTCTGGTTTGGATCACGTAGTAATGCGGTACCACACCGTAACAGTCAATTAAACCTGGTTTCGATTAATATTTTAGAGAATAACGCCGGTTATATCTCGGTTAGGTCTGGTATTTGCCCTCATCTGGCTCGTACTTTCGCATTTTTCGCATACTTGTTGGCCAGATCCCGGCCTTTTTCTGGTCTGTATCACGTAGTAATGCGGTACCACACCGAAACAGTCAATTAAACCTGGTTGCGATTAATATTTTACAGGATAACGCTGGTTATGTCTGGGTTAGTTCTTGTATTTGCCCTCATCTGGCTCGTACTTTCGCAATTTTCGCGTACTTGTTTGGCCAGATCTTGGGTTTTTTGTGGTTTGTATCCCGTCGTAATGTGGTTCCACACCAAAGCGGTCAATTAAACCTGGTTGCGATGAATATTTTGGAGGATAACGCTGGTTATGTTTGGGTTAGTTCTGGTATTTGCAATCATCCGGCGCGTACTTTCGCATTTTTCGCATACTGGTTGGCCAGATCCTGGGCATTTTCTGGCTTGGATCACGTAGTAATGTGGCACCACACTGAAACAGTCAATAGAAGCTGGTTCCGGTTAGTATTTTAGGGGATAATGCCGCTTATGTCTGGTTTAGGTCTGGGATTTGCCCTCATCTGGCTCGTACTTTCGCATTTCTCGCATACTTGTTGGCCATATCCAGGGCTTTTTCGGGTTTGTATCCCGTCGTAATGTGGTTCCACACCGAAACAGTCAATTAAACCTGGTTGCGATTAATATTTTAGAGGATAACGCCGGTTATGTCCGGGTTAGGTCTGGGATTTGCCCTCATCTGGCTCGTACTTTCGCATTTCTCGCATACTTGTTGGCCAGATCCTGGGCTTTTTCTGGTTTGCATCACGTAGAAATGTGGCACCACACTGAAACAGTCAATAGAAGCTGGTTGCGATTAATATTTTAGGGGATAATGCCGCTTATGTCTGGTTTTGGTCTGGGACTTGCCCTCATCTGGCTCGTACTTTCGCATTTCTCGCATACTTGTTGGCCATATCCAGGGCTTTTTCGGGTTTGTATCCCGTCGTAATGTGGTTCCACACCGAAACAGTCAATTAAACCTGGTTGCGATTAATATTTTAGAGGATAACGCCGGTTATGTCTGCGTTAGTTCTGGTATTTGCAATCATCTGGCTCGTACCTTCGAATTTTTTGCCTAATTGTTGGCGAGATCCTGTGCTTTTTCTGGTTTGGATCACGTAGTAATGTGGTACCACACTGAAAGAGTCAATTAAACCTGGTTGCGATTAATATTTTAGGAGATAACGCCGGATATGTCCGGGTTAGGTCTGGGATTTGCCCTCATCTGGCTCGTACTTTCGCATTTCTCGCATACTTGTTGGCCAGATCCTGGGCTTTTTCTGGTTTGGATCACGTAGTAATGTGGTACCACACTGAAAGAGTCAATAAAAGCTGGTTCCGATTAGTATTTTAGAGGATAACGCTGGTTATGTCTGCGTTAGTTCTGGTATTTGCAATCATCTGGCTCGTACCTTCGAATTTTTTGCCTAATTGTTGGCGAGATCCTGTGCTTTTTCTTGTTTGGATCACGTAGTAATGCGGTACCACACCGTAACAGTCAATTAAACCGGGTTGCGATTAATATTTTGGAGGATAACGCCGGTTATGTCTGGGTTAGGTCTGGGATTTGCCCTCATCTGGCACGTACTTTCGCATTTCTCGCATACTTGTTGGCCATATCCAGGGCTTTTTCGGGTTTATATCCCGTCGTAATGTGGTTCCGCACCGAAACAGTCAATTAAACCTGGTTGCGATTAATATTTTAGGGGATAACGCTGGTTATTTATGGGTTAGTTCCGGTATTTGCAATCATCTGGCTCATGCTTTCGCAATTTACGCGTGCTTGTTGGCCAGATCTTGGGTTTTTTGTTGTTTCGATCCCGTCGTAATGGGGTTCCACACCGAAGCAGTCATTTAAACCTGGTTGCGATTAATATCTTAGAGGATAACGCTGGTTATTTATGGGTTAGTTCCGGTATTTGCAATCATCTGGCTCATGCTTTCGCAATTTACGCGTGCTTGTTGGCCAGATCTTGGGTTTTTTGTTGTTTCGATCCCGTCGTAATGGGGTTCCACACCGAAGCAGTCAATGGAACCTGGTTGCGATGAATATTTTGCAGGATAACGCTGGTCATGTTTGGGTTAGTTCTGGTATTTGCAATCATCTGGCTCGTACGTTCTCATTTTTCGCATACTTGTTGGCCAGATCCTGGCCTTCTTCTGACCTGTATCACGTAGTAATGTGGTACCACAATGAAACCGTCAATAACAGCTGGTTCCGATTTGTATTTTAGAGGATAACGCTGGTTATGGCTGGGTTAGTTCTGGTATTTGCAATCATCAGGCTCGTACCTTCGCATTTTTCGCATACTTGTTGGCACGATCCTGGGCTTTTTCTGGTTTGGATCACGTAGTAATGCGGTACCACACCGTAACAGTCAATTAAACCTGGTTTCGATTAATATTTTAGAGAATAACGCCGGTTATATCTCGGTTAGGTCTGGTATTTGCCCTCATCTGGCTCGTACTTTCGCATTTTTCGCATACTTGTTGGCCAGATCCCGGCCTTTTTCTGGTCTGTATCACGTAGTAATGCGGTACCACACCGAAACAGTCAATTAAACCTGGTTGCGATTAATATTTTACAGGATAACGCTGGTTATGTCTGGGTTAGTTCTTGTATTTGCCCTCATCTGGCTCGTACTTTCGCAATTTTCGCGTACTTGTTTGGCCAGATCTTGGGTTTTTTGTGGTTTGTATCCCGTCGTAATGTGGTTCCACACCAAAGCGGTCAATTAAACCTGGTTGCGATGAATATTTTGGAGGATAACGCTGGTTATGTTTGGGTTAGTTCTGGTATTTGCAATCATCCGGCGCGTACTTTCGCATTTTTCGCATACTGGTTGGCCAGATCCTGGGCATTTTCTGGCTTGGATCACGTAGTAATGTGGCACCACACTGAAACAGTCAATAGAAGCTGGTTCCGGTTAGTATTTTAGGGGATAATGCCGCTTATGTCTGGTTTAGGTCTGGGATTTGCCCTCATCTGGCTCGTACTTTCGCATTTCTCGCATACTTGTTGGCCATATCCAGGGCTTTTTCGGGTTTGTATCCCGTCGTAATGTGGTTCCACACCGAAACAGTCAATTAAACCTGGTTGCGATTAATATTTTAGAGGATAACGCCGGTTATGTCCGGGTTAGGTCTGGGATTTGCCCTCATCTGGCTCGTACTTTCGCATTTCTCGCATACTTGTTGGCCAGATCCTGGGCTTTTTCTGGTTTGCATCACGTAGAAATGTGGCACCACACTGAAACAGTCAATAGAAGCTGGTTGCGATTAATATTTTAGGGGATAATGCCGCTTATGTCTGGTTTTGGTCTGGGACTTGCCCTCATCTGGCTCGTACTTTCGCATTTCTCGCATACTTGTTGGCCATATCCAGGGCTTTTTCGGGTTTGTATCCCGTCGTAATGTGGTTCCACACCGAAACAGTCAATTAAACCTGGTTGCGATTAATATTTTAGAGGATAACGCCGGTTATTTCTCGGTTAGGTCTGGGATTTGCCCTCATCTGTCTCGTACTTTCTATTATTATTTTTCGCATACTTGTTGGCCAGATCCTGGGCTTCTTCTGGTCTGTATCACGTAGTAATGCGGTACCACACTGAAACAGTCAATTAAACCTGGTTGCGATTAATATTTTAGGAGATAACGCCGGTTATGTCCGGGTTAGGTCTGGGATTTGCCCTCATCTGGCTCGTACTTTCGCATTTCTCGCATACTTGTTGGCCAGATCCTGGCCTTCTTCTGGTCTGTATTACGTAGTAATGCGGTACCACACCGAAACAGTCATTTAAACCTGGTTGCGATTAATATCTTAGAGGATAACGCTGGTTATTTATGGGTTAGTTCCGGTATTTGCAATCATCTGGCTCGTACTTTCGCAATTCTCGCATACTTGGTGGCCAGATCCTGGCCTTCTTCTGGACTGCATTACGTAGTAATGCCGTACCACAGCGAAACAATCAATTACACCTGGTTGCGATTAATATTTTACAGGATAACGCTGGTTATGTCTGGGTTAGTTCTTGTATTTGCCCTCATCTGGCTCGTACTTTCGCAATTTTCGCGTACTTGTTTGGCCAGATCTTGGGTTTTTTGTTGTTTGTATCCCGTCGTAATGTGGTTCCACACCAAAGCGGTCAATTAAACCTGGTTGCGATGAATATTTTGGAGGATAACGCTGGTTATGTTTGGGTTAGTTCTGGTATTTGCAATCATCCGGCGCGTACTTTCGCATTTTTCGCATACTGGTTGGCCAGATCCTGGGCATTTTCTGGCTTGGATCACGTAGTAATGTGGCACCACACTGAAACAGTCAATAGAAGCTGGTTCCGGTTAGTATTTTAGGGGATAATGCCGCTTATGTCTGGTTTAGGTCTGGGATTTGCCCTCATCTGGCTCGTACTTTCGCATTTCTCGCATACTTGTTGGCCATATCCAGGGCTTTTTCGGGTTTGTATCCCGTCGTAATGTGGTTCCACACCGAAACAGTCAATTAAACCTGGTTGCGATTAATATTTTAGAGGATAACGCCGGTTATGTCCGGGTTAGGTCTGGGATTTGCCCTCATCTGGCTCGTACTTTCGCATTTCTCGCATACTTGTTGGCCAGATCCTGGGCTTTTTCTGGTTTGCATCACGTAGAAATGTGGCACCACACTGAAACAGTCAATAGAAGCTGGTTGCGATTAATATTTTAGGGGATAATGCCGCTTATGTCTGGTTTTGGTCTGGGACTTGCCCTCATCTGGCTCGTACTTTCGCATTTCTCGCATACTTGTTGGCCATATCCAGGGCTTTTTCGGGTTTGTATCCCGTCGTAATGTGGTTCCACACCGAAACAGTCAATTAAACCTGGTTGCGATTAATATTTTAGAGGATAACGCCGGTTATTTCTCGGTTAGGTCTGGGATTTGCCCTCATCTGTCTCGTACTTTCTATTATTATTTTTCGCATACTTGTTGGCCAGATCCTGGGCTTCTTCTGGTCTGTATCACGTAGTAATGCGGTACCACACTGAAACAGTCAATTAAACCTGGTTCCGATTAATATTTTAGAGGATAACGCCGGTTATGTCTGGGATAGTTCTGGTATTTGCCCTCGTCTGGCTCGTACTTTCCCATTTTGCGCATACTTGATGGCTAGATCCTGGACTGTTTCTTGTTTGGATCACGTAGTAATGCGGTACCACAACGAGGCAGTCAATGAAACCTGGTTGCGATGAATATTTTGGAGGATAACGCTGGTCATATTTGGGTTAGTTCTGGTATTTGCAATCATCTGGCTCGTACTTTCGCATTTTTCACATACTTGTTGGCCAGATCCTGGGCTTTCTCTGGTCTGGATCACGCAGTAATGTGGTTCCACACCGGAACAGTCAATTAAACCTGGTTGCGATTAATATTTTAGAGGATAACTCCGATTATGTCCGGGTTAGGTCTGGGATTTGCCCTCATCTGTCACGTAATTACGCATTTTTCGCATACTTGTTGGCCAGATCCTGGCCTTCTTCTGGTCAGTATTACGTAGTAATGCGGTACCACACCGAAACAGTCAATTAAACCTGGTTGCGATTAATATTTTAGAGGATAACGCTGGTTATTTATGGGTTAGTTCTGGTATTGGCAATCATCTGGCTCATACTTTCGCAATTTTCGCATACTTGTTGGCCAGATCTTGGGTTTCTTGTGGTTTCGATCTCGTAGTAATCTGGTACCACACTGAAACAGTCAATAAAAGCTGGTTCCGATTAGTATTTTATAGGATAACGCTGGTTATGTCTGGGGTAGCTCTGGCATTTGCAATCATCTGGCTCGTACCTTCGAATTTTTCGCCTAATTGTTGGCAAGATCCTGGGCTTTTTCTGGTTTGGATCACGTAGTAATGTGGTTCCACACCGGAGCAGTCAATTAAACCTGGTTGCGATTAATATTTCGGAGGATAACGCCGGTTATGTGTCGGTTAGGTCTGGGATTCCCCCTCATCTGGCTCGTACCTTCGCATTTTTCGCAAACTTGTTGGCCAGATCCTGGGCATTTTTTGGTTTGGATCACGTAGTAATGTGGCACCACACTGAAACAGTCAATGAAAGCTTGTTCCGGTTAGTATCTTAGAGGGTATCGCTGGTTACGTCTGGGTTAGTTCTGGTATTTGCAATCATCTGGCTCGTACCTTCGCATTTTTCGCCTACTCGTTGGCAAGATCCTGGGCTTTTTCTGGTTTGGATCACATAGTAATGCGGTACCACACCGTAACAGTCAATTAAATCTGGTTGCGATTAATATTTGAGAGGATAACGCCGGTTATGTCCGGGTTAGGTCTAGGATTTGCCCTCATCTGGCTCGTACTTTCGCATTTCTCGCATACTTGTTGGCCAGATCCTGGCCTTTTTCTTACTTGCACCACGTAGTAATGTGGTACCACACTGAAAAAGTCAATGAAACCTGGTTGCGATCAATATTTTAGAGGATAACGCCGGTTATGACTCGGTTAGGTCTGGGATTTGCCCTCATCTGGCTCGTACCTTCGCATTTTTCGCCTACTTGTTGGCAAGATCCTGGCCTTTTTCTGGCTTGGACCACGTAGTAATTTGGTACCACACTGAAACATTCAATTAAACCTGGTTCCGATTAATATTTTAGAGGATAACGCCGGTTATGACTCGGTTAGTTCTGGTATATGCATTCCTCCGGCCCATACTTTCGCTTTTTTCGCATACGTCGTGGCCAAATACAGGGTTGTTTCTGGTTTGGATTCCGTAATAATGTCGTTCCACACCGAAACAGTCAATTAAACCTGGTTTCGATTAATATTTTAGAGAATAACGCCGGTTATATCTCGGTTAGGTCTGGTATTTGCCCTCATCTGGCTCGTACTTTCGCATTTTTCGCATACTTGTTGGCCAGATCCCGGCCTTTTTCTGGTCTGTATCACGTAGTAATGCGGTACCACACCGAAAGAGTCAATTAAACCTGGTTGCGATTAATATTTTACAGGATAACGCTGGTTATGTCTGGGTTAGTTCTTGTATTTGACCTCATCTGGCTCGTACTTTCGCAATTTTCGCGTACTTGTTTGGCCAGATCTTGGGTTTCTTGTGGTTTGTATCCCGTCGTAATGTGGTTCCACACCAAAGCGGTCAATTAAACCTGGTTGCGATGAATATTTTGGAGGATAACGCTGGTTATGTTTGGGTTAGTTCTGGTATTTGCAATCATCCGGCGCGTACTTTCACATTTTTCGCATACTGGTTGGCCAGATCCTGGGCATTTTCTGGCTTGGATCACGTAGTAATGTGGCACCACACTGAAACAGTCAATAGAAGCTGGTTCCGGTTAGTATTTTAGGGGATAATGCCGCTTATGTCTGGTTTAGGTCTGGGATTTGCCCTCATCTGGCTCGTACTTTCGCATTTCTCGCATACTTGTTGGCCATATCCAGGGCTTTTTCGGGTTTGTATCCCGTCGTAATGTGGTTCCACACCGAAACAGTCAATTAAACCTGGTTGCGATTAATATTTTAGAGGATAACGCTGGTTATGTGTCGGTTAGGTCTGGGATTTGCCCTCATCTGGCACGTACTTTTGCATTTTTCGCATACTTGTTGGCCGGATCCTGGGCTTTTTCTGGTTTGGATCACGTAGTAATGCGGTACCACACCGTAACAGTCAATTAAACCTGGTTGCGATTAATATTTTGGAGGATAACGCCGGTTATGTCTCGGTTAGGTCTGGGATTTGCCCTCATCTGGCTCGTACCTTCGCATTTTACGCCTACTTGTTGGCAAGATCCTGGGCATTACCTGGTTTGGATCACGTAGTAATGCGGTACCACACCGAAGCAGTCAACTAAACATGGTTGCGATTAATATTTTAGAGGATAACGCTGGTTATGTCTGGGTTAGTTCTTGTATTTGCCCTCACCTGGCTCGTACTTTCGCAATTTTCGCGTACTTGTTGGCCAGATCTTGGGGTTTTTGTGGTTTGTATCCCGTCGTAATGTGGTTCCACACCGAAGCAGTCAATTAAACCTGGTTGCGATGAATATTTTGGAGGATAACGCTGGTTGTGTTTGGGTTAGTTCTGGTATTTGCAATCATCCGGCTCGTACTTTCGCATTTTTCGCAAAATTGTTGGCCAGATCCTGGGCATTTTTTGGTTTGGATCACGTAGTAATGTGGCACCACACTGAAACAGTCAATGAAAGCTTGTTCCGGTTAGTATCTTAGAGGGTAACGCTGGTTACGTCTGGGTTAGTTCTGGTATTTGCAATCATCTGGCTCGTACCTTCGCATTTTTTGCCTACTCGTTGGCCAGATCCTGGCCTTCTTCTGGTCTGTATTACGTAGTAATGCGGTACCACACCGAAACAGTCAATTAAACCTGGTTGCGATTAATATTTTAGAGGATAACGCCGGTTATGTCAGGGTTAGGTCTGGGATTTGCCGTCATCTGGCTCGTACCTTCGCATTTCTCGCATACTTGTTGGCCAAATCCTGGCCTTCTTCTGGTCTGTATTACGTAGTAATGCGGTACCACACCGAAACAGACAATTAAACCTGGTTGCGATTAATATTTTAGAGGATAACGCTGGTTATTCATGTGTTAGTTCTGGTATTTGCAGTCATCTGGCTCATACTTCCGCAATTTAAGCGTACTTGTTGGCCAGATCTTGGGTTTTTTGTGGTTTCGATCCCGTCGTAATGTGGTTCCACACCGAAGCAGTCAATGAAACCTGGTTGCGATGAATATTTTGGAGGACAACCCTGGTCATGTTTGGGTTAGTTCTGGAATTTGCTATCATCTGGCTCGTACTTTCGCATTTTTCGCATACTTGTTGGCCAGATCCAGGGCTTTAGTCTGGTCTGGATCCCGTAGTAATGTGGTTCCACACCGAAACGGTCAATTAAACCTGGTTGCGATTAATATTTTAGAGGATAACGCCGGCTATGTCTGGGTTAGGACTGGGATTTGCCCTCATCTGGCTCGTACTTTCGCATTTCTCGCATACTCGTTGGCCAGATCCTGGCCTTCTTCTGGTCTGTATTACGTAGTAGCGCGGTACCACACCGAAACAGTCAATTAAACCTGGTTGCGATTAATATTTTAGAGGATAACGCCGGTTATGTCAGGGTTAGGTCTGGGATTTGCCCTCATCTGGCTCGTACTTTCGCATTTCTCGCATACTTGTTGGCCAAATCCTGGCCTTCTTCTGGACTGTATTACGTAGTAATGCGGTACCACACCGAAACAGACAATTAAACCTGGTTGCGATTAATATTTTAGAGGATAACGCTGGTTATTCATGTGTTAATTCTGGTATTTGCAGTCATCTGGCTCATACTTCCGCAATTTTCGCGTACGTGTTGGCCAGAACTTGGGTTTTTTGTGGTTTGGATCCCGTCGTAATGTGGTTCCACACTCAAACAGTCAATTAAACCTGGTTCCGATTAATATTTTAGAGGATAACGCCGGTTATGTCTGGGAAAGTTCTGGTATTTGCCCTCATCTGGCTCGTACTTTCGCATTTTTCGCATACTTGTTGGCCAGATCCTGGGTTTTTTGTGGTTTGTATCCCGTCGTAATGTGGCTCCACACCGAAGCAGTCAGTTAAACCTGGTTGCGATGAATATTTTGGAGGATAACGCTGGTTGTGTTTGGGTTAGTTCTGGTAGTTGCAATCATCCGGCTCGTACTTTCGCATTTTTCGCATACTTGTTGGCCAGATCCTGGGCATTTTCTGGTTTGGATCACGTAGTAATGCGGTACCACACCGAAGCAGTCAATGAAACCTGGTTGCGATGAATATTTTGGAGGATAACGCTGGTCATGTTTGGGTTAGCTCTGGGATTTGCCCTCATCTGGCTCGTACTTTCGCATTTCTCGCATACTTCTTGGCCAGATCCTGGCCTTCTTCTGGTCTGTATTACGTAGTAATGCGGTACCACACCGAAACAGTCAATTAAACCTGGTTGCGATTAATATTTTAGAGGATAACGCTGGTTATTTATGGGTTAGTTCTGGTATTGGCAATCATCTGGCTCATACTTTCGCAATTTTCGCGTACTTGTAGGCCAGATCTAGGGTTTTTTGAGGTTTCGATCCTGTCGTAATGCGGAACCACACCGAAGCAGTCAATTAAACCTGGTTGCGATGAATATTTTGGAGGATAACGCTGGTTGTGCTTGGGTTAGTTCTGGTATTTGCAATCATCCGGCTCGTACTTTCGCATTTTTCGCATACTTGTTGGCCAGATCCTGGGTTTTTTGTGGTTTGTATCCCGTCGTAATGTGGTTCCACACCGAAGCAGTCAATTAAACCTGGTTGCGATGAATATTTTGGAGGATAACGCTGGTTGTGTTTGGGTTAGTTCTGGTATTTGCAATCATCCGGCTCGTACTTTCGCATTTTTCGCATACTTGTTGGCCAGATCCTGGGCATTACCTGGTTTGGATCACGTAGTAATGCGGTACCACACCGAAGCAGTCAACTAAACCTGGTTGCGATTAATATTTTAGAGGATAACGCTGGTTATGTCTGGGTTAGTTCTTGTATTTGCCCTCACCTGGCTCGTACTTTCGCAATTTTTGCGTACTTGTTGGCCAGATCTTGGGTTTTTTGTGGTTTGTATCCCGTCGTAATGTGGTTCCACACCGAAGCAGTCAATTAAACCTGGTTGCGATGAATATTTTGGAGGATAACGCTGGTTGTGTTTGGGTTAGTTCCGGTATTTGCAATCATCCGGCTCGTACTTTCGCATTTTTCGCATACTTGTTGGCCAGATCCTGGGCATTTTCTGGTTTGGATCACGTAGTAATGTGGCACCACACTGAAACAGTCAATGAAAGCTTGTTCCGGTTAGTATTTTAGAGGGTAACGCTGGTTACGTCTGGGTTACTTCTGGTATTTGCAATCATCTGGCTCGTACCTTCGCATTTTTTGCCTACTCGTTGGCCAGATCCTGGCCTTCTTCTGGTCTGTATTACGTAGTAATACGGTACCACACCGAAACAGTCAATTAAACCTGGTTGCGAATAATATTTTAGAAGATAACGCTGGTTATTCATGTGTTAGTTCTGGTATTTGCAGTCATCTGGCTCATACTTCCGCAATTTAAGCGTACTTGTTGGCCAGATCTTGGGTTTTTTGTGGTTTCGATCCCGTCGTAATGTGGTTCCACACCGAAGCAGTCAATGAAACCTGGTTGCGATGAATATTTTGGAGGACAACGCTGGTCATGTTTGGGTTAGTTCTGGAATTTGCAATCATCTGGCTCGTACTTTCGCATTTTTCGCATACTTGTTGGCCAGATCCAGGGCTTTAGTCTGGTCTGGATCCCGTAGTAATGTGGTTCCACACCGAAACGGTCAATTAAACCTGGTTGCGATTAATATTTTAGAGGATAACGCCGGCTATGTCTGGGTTAGGACTGGGATTTGCCCTCATCTGGCTCGTACTTTCGCATTTCTCGCATACTCGTTGGCCAGATCCTGGCCTTCTTCTGGTCTGTATTACGTAGTAATGCGGTACCACACCGAAACAGTCAATTAAACCTGGTTGCGATTAAGATTTTAGAGGATAACGCCGGTTATTTATGGGTTAGTTCTGGTATTTGCAATCATCTGGCTCATACTTCCGCAATTTCCGCGTACTTGGCCAGATCCTGGGTTTTTTGTGGTTTGGATCCCGTCGTAATGTGGTTCCACACCGAAGCAGTCAATGAAACCTGGTTGCGGTGAATATTTTGGAGGATAACGCTGGTCATGTTTGGGTTAGTTCTGGTATTTGCAATCATCTGGCTCGTACTTTCGCATTTTTCACATACTAGTTGGCCAGATCCTGGGCTTTGTCTGGTCTGGATCACGTAGTAATGTGGTTCCACACCGGAGCAGTCAATTAAACCTGGTTGCGATTAATATTTTAGAGGATAACTCCGATTATGTCCGGGTTAGGTCTGGGATTTGCCCTCATCTGTCACGTAATTTCGCATTTTTCGCATACTTGTTGGCCAGATCCTGGCCTTTTTCTGGTCTGTATCACGTAGCCATGCGGTTCCACACCGAAACAGTCAATTAAACCTGGTTGCGATTAATATTTTAGAGGATAACGCTGGTTATCCATGTGTTAGTTCTGGTATTTGCAGTCATCTGGCTCATACTTCCGCAATTTTCGCGTACTTGTTGGCCAGATCTTGGGTTTTTTGTGGTTTGGATCCCGTCGTAATGTGGTTCCACACTGAAACAGTCAATTAAACCTGGTTCCGATTAATATTTTAGAGGATAACGCCAGTTATGTCTGGGAAAGTTCAGGTATTTCGCATTTTTCACATACCTGTTGAACAGATTCTGGCTTTTTTCTGGTTTCGATCACGTAGTAATGTGGTACCACACTGAGACAGTCCATTAAACCTGGTTTCGATCAACATTTTACAGAGTAACGCATGTTAGGTCTCGGTTAGGTCTGGGATTTGCTCACATCAGGTTCGTACTTTCGCATATTTCTCATAGTTGATGGCCAGATTCTGGGCTTTTTCTGGTTTTGATCACGTAGTAATGTGGTACCACACTGAAACAGTCGATTAAACCTGGTCCTGATAAATATTTTAGAGGATAACGCATGTTAGGTCTGGGTGAGGTCTAGGATTTGCCCCCATCAGGGTCATACTTTCGCGTTTTTCACATACTTGTTGAACAGATCCCTGGCTTAATCTGGTTTGGATCATGTACAATAGTGGTACCACCCTGAAACAGTCCATTAAATCTGGTCTTGATAAATATTTTAGAGGATAACGAATGTTAGGTCTGAGTTAGGTCTAGGATTTGCCCTTATCAGGATCATAATTTCGCATATTTCTCATACTTCATGGCTAGATCCTGGGCTTCTTCTGGATTGGATCACGTAGTAATGTGGTACCACACTGAAACAGTCCATTAAACCTGGTTTCGATGAATATTTTAGAGGATAACGCATGTTATGTCTAGGTTAGGCCTGGGATTTTCCCTCATGAGACACATACTTTCGCATTTTTCACATACCTGTTAACAGATTCTGGCTTTTTTCTGGTTTGGATCACGTAGTAATGTGGTACCACACTGAAACAGTCCATTAAACCTGGTTTCGATCAACATTTTACAGAGTAACGCATGTTAGATCTTGGTTAGGTCTGGGATTTGCCCTCGTCAGGCCCATACATTCGCATTCTTCACATACTAGTTGTACAAATCCTGGGTTTTATTCTGGTTTGGATCACGTAGTTATGTGGTACCACACTGAAACAGTCGATTAAACCTGGTTTCGATCAATATTTTAGACAATAACGCATGTTATGTCTAGGTTGGGCCTGGGATTTGCTCTCATCAGATTCGTACTTTCGCATATTTCTCATAGTTGATGGCCAGATTCTGGGCTTTTTCCGGTTTTGATCACGTAGTAATGTGGTACCACACTGAAACATTCAATTAAATCTGGTCTTGATAAATATTTTAGAGGATAACGCATGTTAGGTCAGGGTTAGGTCTAGGATTTGCCCTCAGCGGGCTCATACTTTCACATATGTCTTATACTTGATGGCTAGATCCTAGCCTTTTTCTCGATTGGATCACGTAGTAATGTGGTACCACACTGAAACAGTCCATCAAACCTGGTTTCGATCAATATTTTAGACAATAGCGCATGTTATGTCTAGGTTGGGCCTGGGATTTGCCCTCATCAGACACATACTTTCGCATTCTCCACATACTTGTCGAACAGATCCTGGGTTTTTTCTTGTTTGGATCACGTAGTAATGTGGTACCACACTGAAACAGTCCATTAAACCTGGTTTCTATCAATATTTTAGAGGATAACGCAAAGTTATGTCTGGGATAGGTCTGGGGTTTGCCCCCATCAGGGTCATACTTTCGCGTTTTTCACATACTTGGTGAACAGATCCCTGGCTTAATCTGGTTTGGATCATGTAGAATAGTGGTACCACCCTGAAACAGTCCATTAAATCTGGTCTTGATAAATATTTTAGAGAATAACTCATGTTAGGTCTATGTTAGGTCTGGGATTTGCTCTCATCAGGCTCGTACTTTCGCATATTTCTCATACTTGATGGCCAGATCCTGGGGTTTTTCTGGATTGGATCACGTAGTAATGTGGTACCACACTGAAATAGTCCATTAAACCTGGTTTCGATCAATATTTTAGAGGATAACGCATGTTATGTCTAGGTTAGGCCTGGGATTTTCCCTCATCAGACACATACTTTCGCATTCTTCACACACTTGTTGAACGGATCCTGGGTTTTTTCTGGATTGGATCACGTAGCAATGTGGTACCACACTGAAACAGTCGATTAAACCTAGTCTAGATAAATATTTTAGAGGATAACGAATGTTAGGTCTGAGTTAGGTCTAGGATTTGCCCTTATCAGGATCATAATTTCGCATATTTCTCATACTTCATGGCTAGATCCTGGGCTTCTTCTGGATTGGATCACGTAGTAATGTGGTACCACACTGAAACAGTCCATTAAACCTGGCTTCGATGAATATTTTAGAGAATAACTCATGTTAGGTCTAGCTTAGGACTGGGATTTGCTCTCATCAGGCTCGTACTTTCGCATATTTCTCATACTTGATGGCCAGATCCTGGGGTTTATCTGGATTGGATGACGTAGTAATGTGGTACCACACTGAATCTGTCGATTAAACCTGGTTTCGATCAATATTTTAGAGGATAACGCATGTTATGTCTGGGATAGGCCTGGGATTTTCCCTCATCAGACACATACTTTCGCATTCTTCACATACTTGTAGAACGGATCCTGGGTTTTTACTGGTTTGGATCACGTAATAATGTGGTACCACAATGAAACAGTCCATTAAACCTGGCTTCGATGAATATTTTAGAGAATAACTCTTGTTATGTCTAGGTTAGGCCTGGGATTTTCCCTCATCAGATACATACTTTCGCATTTTTCACATACTTGTTGAACAGATCCCTGGCTTTTTCTGGTTTGGATCACGTAGTAATGTGGTACCACACTGAAACAGTCCATTAAACCTAGTTTCGATCAATAGTTTAGAGGATAACGCATGTTAGGTCTAGGTTAGGTCCGGGATTTGTCTTCATCAGGGTCATATTTTCGCATTTTTCACATACTTGTTGAACAGATCCTCGGTTTTTCTGGTTTGGATCACGTAGTAATGTGGTACCACACTGAAACAGTCCATGAAACCTAGTTTCGATTAATAGTTTAGAGGATAACGCATGTTAGGTCCAGATTAGGCCTGGGATTTGCCCTCATCAGGATCATACTTTCGCGTTTTTCACATACTTCTTGAACAGATCCCTGGCTTATTCTGGTTTGGATCATGTACTAATGTGGTACCACACTGAAACTGTCCATTAAATCTGGTCTTGATAAATATTTTAGAGGATAACGCATGTTAGGTCTGGGTTAGGTCTAGGATTTGCCCTCAGCAGGCTCATACTTTCGCATATTTCTCATACTTGATGGCCAGATCCTGGGGTTTTTCTGGATTGTATCACGTAGTAACGTGGTACCACACTGAAACAATCCGTTAAACCTGGTTTCTATCAATATTTTAGAGGATAACGCAAAGTTATGTCTGGGATAGGTCTGGGATTTGCCCTCGTCAGGCTCATACTTTCGCATTCTTCACATACTAGTTATACAGATCCTGGGTTTTATTCTGGTTTGGATCACGTAGTAATGGGGTACCACACTGAAACAGTCCATTAAATCTGGTTTCGATCAATATTTTAAAGGATAACGCATGTTAGGTCTGGGTTAGGTCTAGGATTTGCCCTCAGCAGGCTCATACTCTCGCATTTTTCACATACTTGTTGAACAGATCCCCGGATTTTTCTGGTTTGGATCACGTAGTAATGTGGTACCACACTGAAACCGTCCATTAAACCTGGTTTCGATCAATATTTTAGAGGATAACGCATGTTATGTCTGGGATAGGTCTGGGATTTGCCCTCATCAGGCTCATATTTTCGCGTTTCTCACATACTTGTTGAACAGATTCTGGCCTTTTTCTGGATTGGATCCCGTAGTAATGTGGTACCACACTGAAACAGTCCATTAAACCTGGTATCGATCAATATTTTAGAGGATAACGCATGTTATGTCTAGGTTAGACCTGGGATTTGCCCTCATCAGGGCCATATTTTCGAATTGTTCACATACTTGTTGAACAGATCCCTGGTTTCTTCTGGTTTGGATCACGTAGTAATGTGGTACCACACTGAAACAGTCCATTAAATCTGGTTTCGATCAATATTTTAGAGGACAACGCATGTTAGGTCTGGGACATGTCTGGGATTTACCCTCATCTGGGTCATACTTTCGCATTTTTCACATACTTGTTGAAAAGTTTCTGGCCTTTTTCAGGATTGGATCCCGCAGTAATGTGGTACCACACTGAAACAGTCCATTAAACCTGGTTTCGATCAATATTTTAGAGGATAACGCATGTTATGTCTAGGTTGGGCCTGGGATTTGCCCTCATCAGGGTCATAATTTCGCATTCTCCACATACTTGTTGAACAGATCCTGGGTTTTTTCTGGTTTGGATCACGTAGTAATGTGGTACCACACTGAAACATTCAATTAAATCTGGTCTTGATAAATATTTTGGAGGATAACGCATGTTAGGTCTGGGTTAGGTCTAGGATTTGCCCTCAGCGGGCTCATGCTTTCGCATATTTCTCATACTTGATGGCTAGAACCTGGGCTTTTTCTGGATTGGATCACGTAGTAATCTGGTATCACACTGAAACATTCAATTAAACCTAGTTTCGATGAATATTTTAGAGGATAACGCATGTTATGTCTAGGTTAGACTTGGGATTTGCCCTCATCAGGGCCATATTTTCGCATTGTTCACATACTTGTTGAACAGATCCCTGGCTTCTTCTGGTTTGGATCACGTAGTAATGTGGTACCACACTGAAACAGTCCATTAAATCTGGTTTCGATCAATATTTTAAAGGACAACGCATGTTTGGTCTGGGATATGTCTGGGATTAGCCCTCACCTGGGTCATACTTTCGCATTTTTAACATACTTGTTGAACAGATCCTCGGTTTTTCTGGTTTGGATCACGCAGTAATGTGGTACCACACTGCAACAGTCCATTAAACCTAGTTTCGATCAATAGTTTAGAGGATAACGCATGTTAGGTCTAGATTAGTCCTGGGATTTGCCCTCATCAGGGTCATACTTTCGCGTTATTCACATACTTGTTGCACAGATCCCTGGCTTATTCTGGTTTGGATCATGTACTAATGTGGTACCACACTGAAACAGTCCATTAAATCTGGTCTTGATATATATTTTAGAGGATAACGCAAGTTAGGTCTGGGTTAGGTCTGGGATTTGCCCTCAGCAGGCTCATACTTTCGCATATTTCTCATACTTGATGGCCAGATCCTGGGCTTTTTCTGGTTTGGAACACGTAGTAATGTGGTACCACACTGAAACAGTCGATTAAACCTGGCTTCGATGAATATTTTAGAGAATAACTCATGTAACGTCTAGCTTAGGTCCGGGATTTGCCCTCATCAGGGTCATATTTTCGCATTTTTCACATACTTGTTGAACAGATCCCAGGGTTGTTCTGGTTTGGATCACGTAGTAATGTGGTACCACAATGAAAAAGTCCATTAATTCTGGCTTCGATGAATATTTTAGAGAATAACTCATGTAAGGTCTAGGTTAGGTCCGGGATTTGCCCTCATCAGGGTCATACTTTCGCATTGTTCACGTACTTGTTGAACAGATACCTGGCTTCTTCAGATTTGGATCACGTAGTAATGTGGTACCACACTGAAACAGTCCATTAAATCTGGTTTCAATCAATATTTTAGAGGACAACGCATGTTAGGTCTGGGATATGTCTTGGATTTGCCCTCATCTGGGTCGTTCTTTCGCATTTTTAACATACTTGTTGAACAGATCCTCGGTTTTTCTGGTTTGGATCACGTAGTAATGTGGTACCACACTGAAACAGTCCATTAAACCTAGTTTCGATCAATAGTTTAGAGGATAACGCATGTTAAGTCTAGATTAGGCCTGGGATTTGCCCTCATCAGGCTTATAGTTTCGCGTTTTTCACATACTTGTTGAACAGTTTCTGGCCTTTTTCTGGATTGGATCCCGTAGTAATGTGGTACCACACTGAAACATTCAATTAAATCTGGTCTTGATAAATATTTTGGACGACAACGCATGTTAGGTCTGGGACATGTCTAGGATTTGCCCTCATCTGGGTCATACTTTCGCATTTTTAACATACTTGATGGCCAGATCCTGGGCTTTTTCTGGATTGCATCACGTAGTAATGTGGTACCACACTGAAACAATCCATTAAACCTGGTTTCGATCAATATTTTAGAGGATAACGCATGTTATGTCTGGGATAGGTCTGGGATTTGCCCTCGTCAGGCTCATACTTCCGCATTCTTCACATACTAGTTGTACAGATCCTGAGTTTTATTCTGGTTTGGAACACGTAGTAATGTGGTACCACACTGAAACAGTCGATTAAACCTGGCTTCGATGAATATTTTAGAGAATAACTCATGTAACGTCTAGGTTAGGTCCGGGATTTGCCCTCATCAGGGTCATATTATCGCATTTTTCACATACTTGTTGAACAGATCCCTGGCTTTTTCTGGTTTGGATCACGTAGTAATGTGGTACCACACAGAAACAGTCCATTAAATCTGGTATCGATCAATATTTTAGAGGACAACGCATGTTTGCTCTGGGATACGTCTGGGATTTGCCCTCATCTGGGTCATATTTTCGCATTTTTCACATTCTTGTTGAACAGATCCTCGGTTTTTCTGGTTTGGATCACGTAGTAATGTGGCACCACACTGAAACAGTGCATTAAACCTAGTTGCGATCAATAGTTTAGAGGATAACGCATGTTAGGTCTAGATTAGGCCTGGGATTTGCCCTTATCAGGGTCATACTTTCGCGTTTTTCACATACTTGTTGAACAGATCCCTGGCTTATTCTGGTTTGGATCATGTACTAATGTGGTACCACACTGAAACAGTCCATTAAATCTGGTCTTGATAAATATTTTAGAGGATGACGCATGTTAGGTCTGGGTTAGGTCTGGGATTTGCCCTCAGCAGGCTCATACTTTCGCATATTTCTCATACTTGATGGCCATATCCTGGGCATTTTCTGGATTGGATCACGTAGTAATGTGGTACCACACTGAAACATTCAATTAAATCTGGTCTTGATAAATATTTTGGAGGACAACGCATGTTAGGTCTGGGAAAGGTCTGGGATTTGCCCTCATCAGGGTCATATTTTCGCATTTTTAACATACTTGTGGAACAGATCCTCGGTTTTTCTGTTTTGGATCACGTAGTAATGTGGTACCACACTGAAACCGTCCATTAAACCTAGTTTCGATCAATAGTTTAGAGGACAACGCATGTTAGGTCTGGGATAGGTCTGGGATTTGCCCTCATCAGGGTCATATTTTCGCATTTTTAACATACTTGTTGAACAGATCCTTGGTTTTTCTGTTTTGGACCACGTAGTAATGTGGTATCACACTGAAACAGTCCATTAAATCTGGTCTTGATAAATATTTTAGAGGATAACGCATGTTAGGTCAGGGTTATGTCTAGGATTTGCCCTCAGCGGGCTCATACTTTCGCATATTTCTCATACTTGATGGCCAGATCCTGGGCTTTTTCTGGCTTGGATCACGTAGTAATGTGGTACCACACTGAAACAGTCCATTAAACCAGGTTTCGATCAATATTGTAGAGGATAACGCAAGTTATGTCTGGGATAGGTCTGGGATTTGCCCTCGTCAGGCTCATACTTTCGCATTCTTCACATACTAGTTGTACAGATCCTGGGTTTTATTCTGGTTTGGATCACGTAGTAATGTGGTAGCACACTGGAACAGTCCATTAAACCTGGTAACGATGAATATTTTAGAGGATAACGCATGTTAGGTCTTGGTTAGGTTTGGGATTTGCTCTCATCGGGCTCGTACTTTCGCATATTTCTCATAGATGATGGCCAGATTCTGGACTTTTTCTGGTTTGGATCACGTAGTAATGTGGTATCGCACTGAAGCAGTCGATTAAAACAGGTTTCGGCCAATATTTTAGATGATAACGCAAATTATGTCTGGGATAGGTCTGGGATTTGCCCTCGTCAGGCTCACACTTTCGCATTCTTCACATACTAGTTGTACAGATCCTGGGTTTTATTCTGGTTTGGATCACGTAGTAATGTGGTACCGCACTGAAACAGTCGATTAAACCTGGTTTCGATCAATAATCTTGAGGGTAACGCATGTTAGGTCTAGGTTAGGCCTGGGATTTTCCCTCATCAGACACATAATTCCGCATTCTTCACATCCATGTAGAACGGATCCTGGGTTTTTTCTGGTTCGGATCACGTAGTAATGTGGTACCACACTGAAACAGTCCATTAAACCTGGTTTCGATGAATATTTTAGAGGATATCGGATGTTATGTCTAGGTTAGGCCAGGGATTTGCCCTCATCAGACACATACTTTCGCATTCTCCACATACTTGTTGAACAGATCCTGGGTTTTTTCTGGTTTGGATCACGTAGTAATGTGGTACCACACTGAAACATTCAATTAAATCTGGTCTTGATAAATATTTTAGAGGATAACGCATGTTAGGTCAGGGTTATGTCTAGGATTTGCCCTCAGCGGGCACATACTTTCGCATATTTCACATACTTGATGGCCAGATCCTAGGCTTTTTCTGGATTGGATCACGTAGTAATGCAGTACCACACTGAAACAGTCCATTAAACCTGGTTTCGATCAATATTTTAGAGGATAACGCAAGTTATGTCTGGGATAGGTCTGGGATTTGCCCTCGTCAGGCTCATACTTTCGCATTCTTCACATACTAGTTGTACAGATCCTGGGTTTTATTCTGGTTTGGATCACGTAGTAATGTGGTACCACACTGGAACAGTCGATTAAACCTGGTTTCCATCAATAATTTTGAGGGTAACGCATGTTAGTTCTAGGTTAGGCCTGGGAATTACCCTCCTCAGACACATAATTTCGCATTCTTCACATACATGTAGAACGGATCCTGGGTTTTTTCTGGTTTGGATCACGTAGTAATGTGGTACCACTCTGAAAAAGTCCATTAAACCTGGCTTCGACAATTATTTTAGAGAATAACTCATGTAAGGTCTAGGTTAGGTCCGGGATTTGCCCTCATCAGGGTCATATTTTCGCATTTTTCACATACTTGTTGAACAGATCCCTGGCTTTTTCTGGTTTGGATCACGTAGTAATGTGGTACCAAACTGAAAATGTCCATTAATCCTGGCTTCGATGAATATTTTAGAGAATAACTCAAGTTAGGTCTAGGTTAGGAACGGGATTTGCCCTCATCAGGGTCATATTTTCGCATTTTTCACATACTTGTTGAACAGATCCCTGGCTTTTTCTGGTTTGGATCACGTAGTAATGTGGTACCACACTGAAACAGTCTGTTAAACCTGGTTTCGATCAATATTTTAGAGGATAACGCATGTTATGTCTGGGATAGGTCTGGGATTTGCCCTCATCAGGCTCATAGATTCGCGTTTTTCACATACTTGTTGAGCAGATTCTGGCCTTTTTCTGGTTTGGATCCCGTAGTAATGTGGTACCACACTGAAACAGTCCATTAAACCTGGTTTCGATGAATATTTTAGAGGATAACGGATGTTATGTCTAGGTTAGTCCAGGGATTTGCCCTCATCAGACACATACTTTCGCATTCTCCACATACTTGTTGAACAGATCCTGGGTTTTTTCTGGTTTGGATCACGTAGTAATGTGGAACCACACTGAAACATTCAATTAAATCTGGTCTTGATGAATATTTTGGAGGATAACGCATGTTAGGTCAGGGTTAGGTCTAGGATTTGCCCTCAGCGGGCACATACTTTCGCATATTTCTCATACTTGATGGCTAGATCCTGGGCTTTTTCTGGATTGGATCACGTAGTAATGTAGTACCACACTGAAACAGTCCATTAAACCTGGTTTCGATCAATATTTTAGAGGATAACGCATGTTATGTCTAGGTTGGGCCTGGGATTTGCCCTCATCAGACACATACTCTCCCATTCTCCACATACTTGTTGAACAGATCCTGGGTTTTCTCTGGTTTGGATCACGTAGTAATGTGGTACCACACTGAAACATTCAATTAAATCAGGTCTTGATAAATATTTTGCAGGATAACGCATGTTAGGCCTGGGTTAGGTCTAGGATTTGTCCTCTGCGGGCTCATACTTTCGCATATTTCTCATACTTGATGGTTAGAACCTGGGCTTTTTCTGGATTGGATCACGTAGTAATGTGGTATCACACTGAAACATTCAATTAAACCTGGCTTCGATGAATATTTTAGAGAATAACTCATGTTAGGTCTAGGTTAGGTCTGGGATTTGCTCTCATCAGGCTCGTACTTTCGCATATTTCTCATACTTGATGGCCAGATCCTGGGGTTTTTCTGGATTTGATCACGTAGTAATGTGGCACCACACCGAAATAGTCCATTAAACCTGGTTTCGATGAATATTTTAGAGAATAACTCATGTTAGGTCTAGGTTAGGACTGGGATTTGCTCTCACCAGGCTCGTACTTGCGCATATTTCTCATACATCATGGCTAGATCCTGGGCTTTTCTGGATTGGATCACGTAGTAATGTGGTACCACACAGAAACAGTCCATTAAATCTGGTATCGATCAATATTTTAGAGGACAACGCATGTTTGCTCTGGGATACGTCTGGGATTTGCCCTCATCTGGGTCATATTTTCGCATTTTTCACATTCTTGTTGAACAGATCCTCGGTTTTTCTGGTTTGGATCACGTAGTAATGTGGCACCACACTGAAACAGTGCATTAAACCTAGTTTCGATCAATAGTTTAGAGGATAACGCATGTTAGGTCTAGATTAGGCCTGGGATTTGCCCTTATCAGGGTCATACTTTCGCGTTTTTCACATACTTGTTGAACAGATCCCTGGCTTATTCTGGTTTGGATCATGTACTAATGTGGTACCACACTGAAACAGTCCATTAAATCTGGTCTTGATAAATATTTTAGAGGATGACGCATGTTAGGTCTGGGTTAGGTCTGGGATTTGCCCTCAGCAGGCTCATACTTTCGCATATTTCTCATACTTGATGGCCATATCCTGGGCATTTTCTGGATTGGATCACGTAGTAATGTGGTACCACACTGAAACATTCAATTAAATCTGGTCTTGATAAATATTTTGGAGGACAACGCATGTTAGGTCTGGGAAAGGTCTGGGATTTGCCCTCATCAGGGTCATATTTTCGCATTTTTAACATACTTGTGGAACAGATCCTCGGTTTTTCTGTTTTGGATCACGTAGTAATGTGGTACCACACTGAAACCGTCCATTAAACCTAGTTTCGATCAATAGTTTAGAGGACAACGCATGTTAGGTCTGGGATAGGTCTGGGATTTGCCCTCATCAGGGTCATATTTTCGCATTTTTAACATACTTGTTGAACAGATCCTTGGTTTTTCTGTTTTGGATCACGTAGTAATGTGGTATCACACTGAAACAGTCCATTAAATCTGGTCTTGATAAATATTTTAGAGGATAACGCATGTTAGGTCAGGGTTATGTCTAGGATTTGCCCTCAGCGGGCTCATACTTTCGCATATTTCTCATACTTGATGGCCAGATCCTGGGCTTTTTCTGGCTTGGATCACGTAGTAATGTGGTACCACACTGAAACAGTCCATTAAACCAGGTTTCGATCAATATTTTAGAGGATAACGCAAGTTATGTCTGGGATAGGTCTGGGATTTGCCCTCGTCAGGCTCATACTTTCGCATTCTTCACATACTAGTTGTACAGATCCTGGGTTTTATTCTGGTTTGGATCACGTAGTAATGTGGTAGCACACTGGAACAGTCCATTAAACCTGGTAACGATGAATATTTTAGAGGATAACGCATGTTAGGTCTTGGTTAGGTTTGGGATTTGCTCTCATCGGGCTCGTACTTTCGCATATTTCTCATAGATGATGGCCAGATTCTGGACTTTTTCTGGTTTGGATCACGTAGTAATGTGGTATCGCACTGAAGCAGTCGATTAAAACAGGTTTCGGCCAATATTTTAGATGATAACGCAAATTATGTCTGGGATAGGTCTGGGATTTGCCCTCGTCAGGCTCACACTTTCGCATTCTTCACATACTAGTTGTACAGATCCTGGGTTTTATTCTGGTTTGGATCACGTAGTAATGTGGTACCGCACTGAAACAGTCGATTAAACCTGGTTTCGATCAATAATCTTGAGGGTAACGCATGTTAGGTCTAGGTTAGGCCTGGGATTTTCCCTCATCAGACACATAATTCCGCATTCTTCACATCCATGTAGAACGGATCCTGGGTTTTTTCTGGTTCGGATCACGTAGTAATGTGGTACCACACTGAAACAGTCCATTAAACCTGGTTTCGATGAATATTTTAGAGGATATCGGATGTTATGTCTAGGTTAGGCCAGGGATTTGCCCTCATCAGACACATACTTTCGCATTCTCCACATACTTGTTGAACAGATCCTGGGTTTTTTCTGGTTTGGATCACGTAGTAATGTGGTACCACACTGAAACATTCAATTAAATCTGGTCTTGATAAATATTTTAGAGGATAACGCATGTTAGGTCAGGGTTATGTCTAGGATTTGCCCTCAGCGGGCACATACTTTCGCATATTTCACATACTTGATGGCCAGATCCTAGGCTTTTTCTGGATTGGATCACGTAGTAATGCAGTACCACACTGAAACAGTCCATTAAACCTGGTTTCGATCAATATTTTAGAGGATAACGCAAGTTATGTCTGGGATAGGTCTGGGATTTGCCCTCGTCAGGCTCATACTTTCGCATTCTTCACATACTAGTTGTACAGATCCTGGGTTTTATTCTGGTTTGGATCACGTAGTAATGTGGTACCACACTGGAACAGTCGATTAAACCTGGTTTCCATCAATAATTTTGAGGGTAACGCATGTTAGTTCTAGGTTAGGCCTGGGAATTACCCTCCTCAGACACATAATTTCGCATTCTTCACATACATGTAGAACGGATCCTGGGTTTTTTCTGGTTTGGATCACGTAGTAATGTGGTACCACTCTGAAAAAGTCCATTAAACCTGGCTTCGACAATTATTTTAGAGAATAACTCATGTAAGGTCTAGGTTAGGTCCGGGATTTGCCCTCATCAGGGTCATATTTTCGCATTTTTCACATACTTGTTGAACAGATCCCTGGCTTTTTCTGGTTTGGATCACGTAGTAATGTGGTACCAAACTGAAAATGTCCATTAATCCTGGCTTCGATGAATATTTTAGAGAATAACTCAAGTTAGGTCTAGGTTAGGAACGGGATTTGCCCTCATCAGGGTCATATTTTCGCATTTTTCACATACTTGTTGAACAGATCCCTGGCTTTTTCTGGTTTGGATCACGTAGTAATGTGGTACCACACTGAAACAGTCTGTTAAACCTGGTTTCGATCAATATTTTAGAGGATAACGCATGTTATGTCTGGGATAGGTCTGGGATTTGCCCTCATCAGGCTCATAGATTCGCGTTTTTCACATACTTGTTGAGCAGATTCTGGCCTTTTTCTGGTTTGGATCCCGTAGTAATGTGGTACCACACTGAAACAGTCCATTAAACCTGGTTTCGATGAATATTTTAGAGGATAACGGATGTTATGTCTAGGTTAGTCCAGGGATTTGCCCTCATCAGACACATACTTTCGCATTCTCCACATACTTGTTGAACAGATCCTGGGTTTTTTCTGGTTTGGATCACGTAGTAATGTGGAACCACACTGAAACATTCAATTAAATCTGGTCTTGATGAATATTTTGGAGGATAACGCATGTTAGGTCAGGGTTAGGTCTAGGATTTGCCCTCAGCGGGCACATACTTTCGCATATTTCTCATACTTGATGGCTAGATCCTGGGCTTTTTCTGGATTGGATCACGTAGTAATGCAGTACCACACTGAAACAGTCCATTAAACCTGGTTTCGATCAATATTTTAGAGGATAACGCATGTTATGTCTAGGTTGGGCCTGGGATTTGCCCTCATCAGACACATACTCTCCCATTCTCCACATACTTGTTGAACAGATCCTGGGTTTTCTCTGGTTTGGATCACGTAGTAATGTGGTACCACACTGAAACATTCAATTAAATCAGGTCTTGATAAATATTTTGCAGGATAACGCATGTTAGGCCTGGGTTAGGTCTAGGATTTGTCCTCTGCGGGCTCATACTTTCGCATATTTCTCATACTTGATGGTTAGAACCTGGGCTTTTTCTGGATTGGATCACGTAGTAATGTGGTATCACACTGAAACATTCAATTAAACCTGGCTTCGATGAATATTTTAGAGAATAACTCATGTTAGGTCTAGGTTAGGTCTGGGATTTGCTCTCATCAGGCTCGTACTTTCGCATATTTCTCATACTTGATGGCCAGATCCTGGGGTTTTTCTGGATTTGATCACGTAGTAATGTGGCACCACACCGAAATAGTCCATTAAACCTGGTTTCGATGAATATTTTAGAGAATAACTCATGTTAGGTCTAGGTTAGGACTGGGATTTGCTCTCACCAGGCTCGTACTTGCGCATATTTCTCATACATCATGGCTAGATCCTGGGCTTTTCTGGATTGGATCATGTAGTAATGTGGTACCACACTGAAACAGTCGATTAAAACAGGTTTCGGTCAATATTTTAGATGATAACGCAAGTTATGTCTGGGATAGGTCTGGGATTTGCCCACGTCAGGCTCATACTTTCGCATTCTTCACATACTAATTGTACAGATGCTGGGGTTTATTCTGTTTTGGATCACGTAGTAATGTGGTACCACACTGAAACAGTCCATTAAACCTGGTTTCGATGAATATTTTAGAGGATAACTCAAGTTATGTCTGGGATAGGTCTGGGATTTGCCCTCGTCAGGCTCATACTTTCGCATTCTTCACATACTAGTTGTACAGATCCTGGGTTTTATTCTGGTTTGGATCACGTAGTAATGTGGTACCACACTGGAACAGTCGATTAAACCTGGTTTCGATCAATAATTTTGAAGGTAACGCATGTTAGGTCTGGGTTAGGTCTGGGATTTGCCCTCAGCGTGCTCATACTTTCGCATATTTCTCAACTTGATGGCTAGAACCTGGGCTTTTTCTGGATTGGATCACGTAGTAATGTGTTATCACACTGAAACATTCAATTAAACCTAGTTTCGGTGAATATTTTAGAGGATAACGCATGTTATGTCTAGGTTAGACCTGGGATTTGCCCTCATCAGGGCCATATTTTCGCATTGTTCACATACTTGTTGAACAGATCCCTGGCTACTTCTGGTTTGGATCACATAGTAATGTGGTACCACACTGAAACAGTCCATTCAACCTAGTTTCGATCAATATTTTAGAGGATAACGCATGTTAGGTCTTGATTAGGCCTGGGATATGCCCTCTTCAGGGTCATACTTTCACGTTTTTCACATGCACGTTGTTGAACAGATCCCTGGCTTATTCTGGTTTGGATCATGTACTAATGTGGTACCACACTGAAACAGACCATTAAACCTGGCTTCGATCAATATTTTACAGAATAACGCATGTTAGGTCTGGGATAGGTCTGGGATTTGCCTTCATCAGGCTCATAGTTTCGCATGCACCACATACTTGTTGAACAGATCCTGGGTTTTTTCTGGTATGGATCACGTAGTAATGTGGTACCACACTGAAACATTCAATTAAATCTGGTCTTGATAAATATTTTGGAGGTTAACGCATGTTAGGTCTGGGATTTGCCCTCAGCGGGCTCATACTTTCGCATATTTCTCATACTTGATGGCTAGAACCTGGGCTATTTCTGGATTGGATCACGTAGTAATGTGGTACCACACTGAAACAGTCCATTAAACCTGGTTTCGAACAATATTTTAGAGGATAACGCAAGATAGGTCTAGGTTAGGCCTGGGATTTGCCCTCATCAGACACACACTTTCGCATTCTCCACATACTTGTTGAACGGATCCTGGGTTTTTTCTGGTTTGGATCACGTAGTAATGTGGTGCCACACTGAAAAAGTCCATTAAACCCGGCTTCGATGAATATTTTAGAGAATAACTCATGTTAGGTCTAGGTTAGGTCTGGGATTTGCTCTCATCAGGCTCGTACTTTCGCATATTTCTCATACTTCATGGCTAGATCCTGGGCTTTTTCTGGATTGGATCACGCAGTAATGTGGTACCACACTGAAACAGTAAATTAAACCTGGTTTCGATCAATATTTTAGAGGATAACGCAAGTTAGGTCTAGGTTAGGCCTGGGATTTTCCTTCATCAGACACATACTTTCGCATTCTTCACATACTTGTTGAACGGATCCTGGGTTTTCTCTGGTTCGGATCACATAGTAATGTGGTACCACACTGAAACATTCAATTAAATCTGGTCTTGAGAAATGTTTTGGAGGACAACGCATGTTAGGTCTGGGAAAGGTCTGGGATTTGTCCTCATCAGGGTCATATTTTCGCATTTTTAACATACTTGTGGAACAGATCCTCGGTTTTTCTGTTTTGGATCACGTAGTAATGTGGTACCACACTGAAACCGTCCATTAAACCTAGTTTTGATCAATAGTTTAGAGGACAACGCATGTTAGGTCTGGGATAGGTCTGGGATTTGCCCTCATCAGGGTCATATTTTCGCATTTTTAACATACTTGTTGAACAGATCCTCGGTTTTTCTGTTTTGGATCACGTAGTAATGTGGTATCACACTGAAACAGTCCATTAAATCTGGTCTTGATAAATATTTTAGAGGATAACGCATGTTAGGTCTGGGTTAGGTCTAGGATTTGCCCTCAGCAGGCTCATACTTTCGCATTCTTCACATACTAGTTGTACAGATTCTGGGTTTTTTCTGGTTTGGATCACGTAGTAATGTGGTACCACACTGAAACAGTCCATTAAACCTGGTTTCGATCAATATTTTACAGAATAACGCATGTTAGGTCTTGGTTAGGTTTGGGATTTGCTCTCATCGGGCTCGTACTTTCGCATATTTCTCATAGATGATGGCCAGATTCTGGACTTTTTCTGGTTTGGATCACGTAGTAATGTGGTACCGCACTGAAGCAGTCGATTAAAACAGGTTTCGGCCAATATTTTAGATGATAACGCAAATTATGTCTGGGATAGGTCTGGGATTTGCCCTCGTCAGGCTCACACTTTCGCATTCTTCACATACTAGTTGTACAGATCCTGGGTTTTATTCTGGTTTGGATCACGTAGTAGTGTGGTACCACACTGAAACAGTCGATTAAACCTGGTTTCGATCAATAATCTTGAGGGTAACGCATGTTAGGTCTAGGTTAGGCCTGGGATTTTCCCTCATCAGACACATAATTCCGCATTCTTCACATCCATGTAGAACGGATCCTGGGTTTTTTCTGGTTCGGATCACGTAGTAATGTGGTACCACACTGAAACAGTCCATTAAACCTGGTTTCGATGAATATTTTAGAGGATATCGGATGTTATGTCTAGGTTAGGCCAGGGATTTGCCCTCATCAGACACATACTCTCGCATTCTCCACATACTTGTTGAACAGATCCTGGGTTTTTTCTGGTTTCGATCACGTAGTAATGTGGTACCACACTGAAACATTCAATTAAATCTGGTCTTGATAAATATTTTAGAGGATAACGCATATTAGGTCAGGGTTAGGTCTAGGATTTGCCCTCAGCGGGCACATACTTTCGCATATTTCACATACTTGATGGCCAGATCCTAGGCTTTTTCTGGATTGGATCACGTAGTAATGCAGTACCACACTGAAACAGTCCATTAAACCTGGTTTCGATCATTATTTTGGAGGATAACGCAAGTTATGTCTGGGATAGGTCTGGGATTTGCCCTCGTCAGGCTCATACTTTCGCATTCTTCACATACTAGTTGTACAGATCCTGGGTTTTATTCTGGTTTGGATCACGTAGTAATGTGGTACCACACTGGAACAGTCGATTAAACCTGGTTTCCATCAATAATTTTGAGGGTAACGCATGTTAGTTCTAGGTTAGGCCTGGGAATTACCCTCCTCAGACACATAATTTCGCATTCTTCACATACATGTAGAACGGATCCTGGGTTTTTTCTGGTTTGGATCACGTAGTAATGTGGTACCACTCTGAAAAAGTCCATTAAACCTGGCTTCGATGAATATTTTAGAGAATAACTCATGTAAGGTCTAGGTTAGGTCCGGGATTTGCCCTCATCAGGGTCATATTTTCGCATTTTTCACATACTTGTTGAACAGATCCCTGTCTTTTTCTGGTTTGGATCACGTAGTAATGTGGTACCACACTGAAACAGTCTGTTAAACCTGGTTTCGATCAATATTTTAGAGGATAACGCATGTTATGTCTGGGATAGGTCTGGGATTTGCCCTCATCAGGCTCATAGATTCGCGTTTTTCACATACTTGTTGAGCAGATTCTGGCCTTTTTCTGGTTTGGATCCCGTAGTAATGTGGTACCACACTGAAACAGTCCATTAAACCTGGTTTCGATGAATATTTTAGAGGATAACGGATGTTATGTCTAGGTTAGGCCAGGGATTTGCCCTCATCAGACACATACTTTCGCATTCTCCACATACTTGTTGAACAGATCCTGGGTTTTTTCTGGTTTGGATCACGTAGTAATGTGGAACCACACTGAAACATTCAATTAAATCTGGTCTTGATGAATATTTTGGAGGATAACGCATGTTAGGTCAGGGTTAGGTCCAGGATTTGCCCTCAGCGGGCACATACTTTCGCATATTTCTCATACTTGATGGCTAGATCCTGGGCTTTTTCTGGATTGGATCACGTAGTAATGCAGTACCACACTGAAACAGTCCATTAAACCTGGTTTCGATCAATATTTTAGAGGATAACGCATGTTATGTCTAGGTTGGGCCTGGGATTTGCCCTCATCAGACACATACTCTCGCATTCTCCACATACTTGTTGAACAGATCCTGGGTTTTCTCTGGTTTGGATCACGTAGTAATGTGATACCACACTGAAACATTCAATTAAATCAGGTCTTGATAAATATTTTGCAGGATAACGCATGTTAGGTCTGGGTTAGGTCTAGGATTTGTCCTCTGCGGGCTCATACTTTCGCATATTTCTCATACTTGATGGTTAGAACCTGGGCTTTTTCTGGATTGGATCACGTAGTAATGTGGTATCACACTGAAACATTCAATTAAACCTAGTTTCGATGAATATTTTAGAGGGTAACGCATGTTATGTCTAGGTTAGACCTGGGATTTGCCCTCATCAGGGCCATACTTTCGCATTGTTTCACATACTTGTTGAACAGATCCCTGGCTTCTTCTGGTTTGGATCACGTAGTAAGGTGGTACCACACTGAAACAGTCCATTAAATCTGGTTTCGATCAATATTTTAGAGGACAACGCATGTTAGGTCTGGGATAGGTCTGGGATTTGCCCCCATCAGGGTCATACTTTCGCATTTTTAACATACTTGTTGAACAGATCCTCGGTTTTTCTGGTTTGGATCACGTAGTAATGTGGTACCACACTGATACAGTCCATTAAACCTGGTTTCGATCAATATTTTACAGAATAACGCATGTTAGGTCATGGTTAGGTCTGGGATTTGCTCTCACCAGGCTCGTACTTTCGCATATTTCTCATAGATGATGGCCAGATTCTGGACTTTTTCTGGTTTGGATCACGTAGTAATGTGGTACCGCACTGAAACAGTCGAATAAAACAGGTTTCGGCCAATATTTTAGATGATAACGCAAGTTATGTCTGGGATAGGTCTGGGATTTGCCCTCGTCAGGCTCACACTTTCGCATTCTTCACATACATGTAGAACGGATCTTGGGTTTTTTCTGGTTCGGATCACGTAGTAATGTGGTACCACACTGGAACAGTCGATTAAACCTGGTTTCCATCAATAATCATGAGGGTAACGCATGTTAGGTCTAGGTTAGGCCTGGGATTTTCCCTCATCAGACACATAATTCCGCATTCTTCACATCCATGTAGAACGGATCCTGGGTTTTTTCTGGTTCGGATCACGTAGTAATGTGGTACCACACTGAAAAAGTCCATTAATCCTGGCTTCGATGAATATTTTAGAGAATAACTCATGTTAGGTCTAGGTTAGGTCCGGGATTTGCCCTCATCAGGGTCATATTTTCGCATTTGTCACATACTTGCTGAACAGATCCCTGGCTTTTTCTGGTTTGGATCACGTAGTAATGTGGTACCACACTGAAACTGTCCGTTAAACCTGGTTTCGATCAATATTTTAGAGGATAACGCATGTTATGTCTGGGATAGGTCTGGGATTTGCCCTCATCAGGTTCATACTTTCGCATTCTTCACATACTAGTTGTACAGATCCTGGGTTTTATTCTGGTTTGCATCACGTAGTAATGTGGTACCACACTGGAACAGTCGATTAAACCTGGTTTCCATCAATAATTTTCAGGGTAACGCATGTTAGTTCTAGGTTAGGCCTGGGAATTACCCTCATCAGACACATAATTTCGCATTCTTCACATACATGTAGAACGGATCCCGGGTTTTTTCTGGTTTGGATCACGTAGTAATGTGGTACCACACTGAAAAAGTCTATTAAACCTGGCTTCGATGGATATTTTAGAGAATAACTCATGTAAGGTCTAGGTTAGGTCCGGGATTTGCCCTCATCAGGGTCCTATTTTCGCATTTTTCACATACTTGTTGAACAAATCCCTAACATTTTCTGGTTTGGATCACGTAGTAATGTAGTACCACACTGAAACAGTCGATTAAACCTGGTCTCGATCAATAATCTTGAGGGTAACGCATGTTAGGTCTAGGTTAGGCCTGGGATTTTCCCTCATCAGACACACAATTCCGCATTCTTCACATCCATGTAGAACGGATCCTGGGTTTTTTCTGGTTTGGATCACGTAGTAATATGGTACCACACTGAAAAAGTCCATTAAACCTGGCTTCGATGAATATTTTAGAGAATAACTCATGTAAGGTCTAGGTTAGGTCCGGGATTTGCCCTCATCAGGGTCATATTTTCGCATTTTTCACATACTTGTTGAACAGATCCCTGTCTTTTTCTGGTTTGGATCACGTAGTAATGTAGTACCACACTGAAGCAGTCCATTAAACCTGGTTTCGATCAATATTTTAGAGGATAACGCATGTTATGTCTGGGATAGGTCTGGGATTTGCCTTCATCAGGCTCATAGTTTCTCGTTTTTCACATACTTGTTGAACAGATTCTGGGTTTTTTCGTGTTTGGATCACGTAGTAATGCGGTACCACACTGAAACTGTCCACTAAACCTGGTTTCGATCTATATTTTAGAGGATAACGCATGTTATGTCTAGGTTAGGCCTGGGATTTGCTCTCATCAGGCTCATAGTTTCGCGTTTTTCACATACTTGTTGAACAGATTCTGTGTTTCTTCTGGTTTGGATCACGTAGTAATGTGGTGCCACACTGAATCAGTCCATTAAACCTGGTTTCGATCAATATTTTACAGAATAACGCATGTTAGGTCTTGGTTAGGTCTAGGATTTGCCCTAATCAGGCTCATAATTTCGCATATTTCTCATACTTGATGGCCTGATCCTGGGCTTTTTCTGGATTGGATCACGTAGTAATGTGGTACCACACTGAAACAGACCAATAAACCTGGTTTCGATCAATATTTTAGAGGATAACTCAAGTTATGTCTGGGATAGGTCTGGGATTTGCACTCGTCAGGCTCATACTTTCGCATTCTTCACATACTAGTTGTACAGATCGTGGGTTTTATTCTGGTTTGGATCACGTAGTAATGTGGTACCACACTGGAACAGTCGATTAAACCTGGTTTCGGTCAATAATTTTGAGGGTAACGCATGTTAGGTCTAGGTTAGGCCTGGGAATTACCCTCATCAGACACATAATTTCGCATTCTTCACATACATGATGGCCAGATCCTGGGCTTTTTCTGGTTTGGATCACGTAGTAATGTGGTACCACACCGAAAGTCTATTAAACCTGGCTTCGATGAATATTTTAGAGAATAACTCATGTAAGGTCTAGGTTAGGTCCGGGATTTGCCCTCATCAGGGTCATATTTTCGCATTTTTTACATACTTGTTGAACAGATCCCTGGCTTTTTCTGGTTTGGATCTCGTAGTAATGTGGTACCACACTGAAGCAGTCCATTAAACCTGGTTTCGATCAATATTTTAGAGGATAACGCATGTTATGTCTGGGATAGGTCTGGGATTTGCCTTCATCAGGCTCATAGTTTCTCGTTTCTCACATACTTGTTGAACAGATTCTGGGTTTTTTCTGGTTTGGATCACGAAGTAATGTGGTACCACACTGAGACTGTTCATTAAACCTGGTTTCGATCTATATTTTAGAGGATAACGCATGTTATGTCTAGGTTAGGCCTGGGGTTTGCCCTCATCAGGCTCATAGTTTCGCGCTTTTCACATACTTGTTGAACAGATTCTGGGTTTTTTCTGGTTTGGATCACGTAGCAATGTGGTACCACACTGAATCAGTCCATTAAACCTGGTTTCGATCAATATTTTAGAGGATAACGCAAGTTAGGTCTAGGTTAGGCCTGGTATTTTCCTTCATCAGACACATACTTTCGCATTCTTCACATACTTGTTGAACGGATCCTGGGTTTTTTCTGGTTTGGATCACGAAGTAATGTGGTACCACACTGAGAAAGTCCATTAAACCTGGCTACGATGAATATTTTAGAGAATAATGCAAGTTAGGTCTAGGTTAGGTCTGGGATTTCCTCTCATCAGGCGCGTACTTTCGCATATTTCTCATACTTGATGGCCAGATCCTGGGCTTTTTCTGGTTTGGATCACGTAGTAATATGGTACCACTCTGAAACTGTCCATTAAACCTTGTTTCGATCAATATTTTAGAAGATAACGCATGTTATGTCTACGTTAGGCCTGGGATTTTCCCTCATCAGACACATACTTTCGCATTCTTCACATATTTGTTGAACGGATCCTTGGTTTTTTCAGGTTTGGATCACGTAGCAATGTGGTACCACACTGAAACTGTCCATTAAACCTGGTTTCGATCAATATTTTAGAGGATAACGCATGTTATGTCTAGGTTAGGCCTGGGATTCTCCCTCATCAGACACATACTTTCGCATACTTCACATATTTGTTGAACGGATCCTGGGTATTTTCAGGTTTGGATCACGTAGCAATGTGGTACCACACTGAAGCAGTCGATTAAACCTGGTCTTGAAAAATATTTTAGAGGATATCGCAAGTTATGTCTGGGATAGGTCTGGGATTTGCCCTCGTCAGGCTCATAATTTCGCATTCTTCACATACTAGTTGTACAGATCCTGGGTTTTATTCTGGATTGGATCACGTAGTAATGTGCTACCACACTGAAACAGTCGATTAAACCTTTTTTCGATCAATAATTTTGAGGGTAACGCATGTTAGGTCTAGGTTAGGCCTGGGATTTTCCCCCATCAGGCTCATAGTTTCGCGTTTTTCACATACTTGTTGAACAGATTCTGGGTTTTTTCTGGTTTGGATCACGTAGTAATGTGGTACCACACTGAGAAAGTCCATTAAACCTGGTTTCGATGAATATTTTAGAGAATAACTCATGTTAGGTCTAGGTTAGGTATGGGATTTGCTCTCATCAGGCTCGTACTTTCGCCTATTTCTCATACTTCATGGCTTGATCCTGGGCTTTTTCTAGATTGGATCACGTAGCAATGTGGTACCACACTGAAGCAGTCGATTAAACCTGGTTTCGATCAATATTTTAGAGGATAACGCAAGTTATGTCTGGGATAGTTCTGGGATTTGCTCTCATCAGGCTCGTACTTTCGCATATTTCTCATAGTTGATGGCCAGATTCTGGACTTATTCTGGTTTGGATCACGTAATAATGTGGTACCACACTGAAACAGTCGATTAAAACAGGTTTCGGTCAATGTTTTAGATGATAACGCAAGTTATGTGTGGGATAGGTCTGGGATTTGCCATCGTCAGGCTCATACTTACGCATTCTTCACATACTTGTAGTACAGACCCTGGGTTTTATTCTGGTTTGGATCACGTAGTAATGTGGTACCACACGGAAACAGTCCATTAAACCTGGTTCCGATGAATATTTTAGAGAATAACTCATGTTAGGTCTAGGTTAGGTCCGGGATTTGCCCTCATCAGGGTCATATTTTCGCGTTTTTCACAAACTTGTTGAACAAATCCCTGGCTTTTTCTGGTTTCGATCACGTAGTAATGCGGTACCACACTGAAACAGTCCATTAAACCAGGTTTCGACCAATATTTTAGAGGATAACGCATGTTATGTCTGGGATAGGTCTGGGATTTGCCCTCATCAGGCTCATAGTTTCGCGTTTTTCACATACTTGTTGAACAGATCCCTGGCTTATTCTGGTTTGGATCATGTACTAATGTGGTACCACACTGAAACAGTTCATTAAATCTGGTCTTGATAAATATTTTAGAGGATAACGCATGTTAGGTCTGGGTTAGTTCTACGATTTGCCCTCAGCAGGCTCATACTTTCGCATATTTCTCATACTTGATGGCCAGATCCTGGGCTTTTTCTGGATTGAATCACGTAGTAATGTGGTATCACACTGAAACATTCAATTAAACCTAGTTTCGATGAATATTTTAGAGGATAACGCATGTTATGTCTAGGTTAGACCTGGGATTTGCCCACGTCAGGCTCATACTTACGCATTCTTCACATACTAATTGTACAGATCCTGGGTTTTATTCTGGTTTGGATCCCGTAGTAATGTGGTACCACACTGAAACAGTCCATTAAACCTGGTTTCGATCAATATTCTAGAGGATAACGCATGTTATGTCAAGGTTGGGCCTGGGATTTGCCCTCATCAGACACATACTTTCGCATTCTCCACATACTTGATCAACAGATCCTGGGCTTTTTCTGGTTTGGATCACGTAGTAATGTGGTACCACACTGAAACAATCAATTAAAACAGGTTTCGGTCAATATTTTAGACGATAACGCAAGTTATGTCTGGGATAGGTCTGGGATTTGCCCTCGTCAGGCTCATACTTTCGCATTCTTCACATACTAGTTGTACAGATCCCGGGTTTTCTTCTGGTTTGGATCACGTAGTAATGTGGTACCACACTGAAACAGTCGATTAAACCCGGTTTGGAGCAATATTTTAGAGAATAACTCATGTTATGTCTGGGTTAGGTCTAGGATTTGCCCTCAGCAGGCTCACACTTTCGCATATTTCTCATACTTGATGGCTAGATCCTGGGCTTTTTCTGGATTGGATCACGCAGTAATGTGGTACCACACTGAAACAGTCCATTAAACCTGGTTTCGATCAATATTTTAGAGAATAACGCATGTTATGTCTGGGTTAGGTCTAGGATTTGCCCTCAGCGGGCTCATACTTTCGCATATTTCTCATACCTGATGGCTAGATCCTGGGCTTTTTCTGGATTGGATCACGCAGTAATGTGGTACCACACTGAAACAGTCCATTAAACCTGGTTTCGATGAATATTTTAGAGAATAACTCATGCCAGGTCTAGGTTAGGCCTGGGATTTTCCCTCATCAGACACATACTTTCGCATTCTCCACATACTTCTTGAACATATCCTGGGTTTTTTTCTGGTTTGGATCACGCAGTAATGTGGTACCACACTGAAACAGTCCATTAAACCTGGTTTCGATCAATATTTTAGAGAATAACGCATGTTAGGTCTGGGTTAGGTCTAGGATTTGCCCTCATCAGGCTCATACTTTCGTATATTTCTCATAGTTGATGGCCAGATGCTGGGTTTTTTTCTGGTTTGGATCACGTAGTAATGTGGTACCACACTGAAACAGTCGTTTAAACCTGGTTTCGATCGTCAATTTTGAGGGTAACGCATGTTAGGTCTAGGTCAGGTCTGGGATTTTCCCTCATGAGACACATACTTTCGCATTCTTCACATACATGTTGAACGGATCCTGGGTTTTTTCTGGTTTGGATCACGTAGTAATGTGGTACCACACTGAAAAAGTCCATTCAACCTGATTTCGATGAATATTTTAGAGAATAACTCATGTTAGGTCTGGGTTAGGTCTGGGATTTGCTATCATCAGGCTCGTACTTTCGCATATTTCTCATACTTGATGGCCAGATTCTGGCCTCTTTCTGGTTTGGATCCCGTAGTAATGTGGTACCACACTGAAACAGTCCATTAAACCTGGTTTCGATGAATATTTCAGAGGATAACGCATGTTATATCTAGGTTAGGCCTGGGATTTGCCCTCATCAGACACATACTTTCGCATTCTCCACATACTTGTTGAACATATCCTGGGTTTTTTCTGGTTTGGATCACGTAGTAATGTGGTACCACACTGAAACGGTCCATTAAACCTGGTTTCGATCAATATTTTAGAGAATAACGCATGTTATGTCTGGGTTAGGTCTAGGATTTGCCCTCAGCGGGCTCATACTTTCGCATATTTCTCATACCTGATGGCTAGATCCTGGGTTTTTTCTGGTTTGGATCACGTAGTAATGTGGTACTACACTGAAACAGTCCATTAAACCTGGTTTCGATCAATATTTTAGAGAATAACGCATGTTAGGTCTTGGTTAGGTCTGGGATTTGCTCTCATCAGGGTCATACTTTCGCATATTTCACATACTTGTTGAACAGATCGTGGGTTCTTCTGGTTTGTATCATGCAGTAATGTGGTACCACAAGGAACCAGTCCATTAAACCTGGTTTCCATCAATATTTTAGAGGACAACGCAAGTTAGGTCTGGGATAGGTCTGGGATTTGCCCTCATCAGGGTCATACTTTCGCATTTTTCACATACTTGTTGAACAGATCCAGGGTTTTTCTGGTTTGGATCACGTAGTAATGTGTTACCACACTGAAACAGTCCATTAAACCTAGTTTCGATCAATATTTTAGAGGATAACGCATGTTAGGTCTAGGTTGGGCCTGGGATTTGCCCTCATCAGGGTCATACTTTCGCGTTTTTCACATACTTGTTGAACAGATCCCTGGCTTATTCTGGTTTGGATCATGTACTAATGTGGTACCACACTGATGCAGTCCATTAAACCTGGTTTGGAACAATATTTTAGAGAATAACTCATGCTATGTCTGGGATAGGTCTGGGATTTGCTCTCATCAGACTCGTACTTTCGCATATTTCTCATAGTTGATGGCCAGATTCTGGGCTTTTTCTGGATTGGATCACGTAGTAATGTGGTACCACACTGAAAAAGTCCATTAAACCTGGTTTCGATGAATATTTTAGAGAATAACTCATGTAAGGTCTAGGTTAGGTCCGGGATTTGCCCTCATCAGGGTCCTATTTTCGCATTTTTCACATACTTGTTGAACAAATCCCTAACATTTTCTGGTTTGGATCACGTAGTAATGTAGTACCACACTGAAACAGTCGATTAAACCTGGTCTCGATCAATAATCTTGAGGGTAACGCATGTTAGGTCTAGGTTAGGCCTGGGATTTTCCCTCATCAGACACACAATTCCGCATTCTTCACATCCATGTAGAACGGATCCTGGGTTTTTTCTGGTTTGGATCACGTAGTAATATGGTACCACACTGAAAAAGTCCATTAAACCTGGCTTCGATGAATATTTTAGAGAATAACTCATGTAAGGTCTAGGTTAGGTCCGGGATTTGCCCTCATCAGGGTCATATTTTCGCATTTTTCACATACTTGTTGAACAGATCCCTGTCTTTTTCTGGTTTGGATCACGTAGTAATGTAGTACCACACTGAAGCAGTCCATTAAACCTGGTTTCGATCAATATTTTAGAGGATAACGCATGTTATGTCTGGGATAGGTCTGGGATTTGCCTTCATCAGGCTCATAGTTTCTCGTTTTTCACATACTTGTTGAACAGATTCTGGGTTTTTTCGTGTTTGGATCACGTAGTAATGCGGTACCACACTGAAACTGTCCACTAAACCTGGTTTCGATCTATATTTTAGAGGATAACGCATGTTATGTCTAGGTTAGTCCTGGGATTTGCTCTCATCAGGCTCATAGTTTCGCGTTTTTCACATACTTGTTGAACAGATTCTGTGTTTCTTCTGGTTTGGATCACGTAGTAATGTGGTGCCACACTGAATCAGTCCATTAAACCTGGTTTCGATCAATATTTTACAGAATAACGCATGTTAGGTCTTGGTTAGGTCTAGGATTTGCCCTAATCAGGCTCATAATTTCGCATATTTCTCATACTTGATGGCCTGATCCTGGCCTTTTTCTGGATTGGATCACGTAGTAATGTGGTACCACACTGAAACAGACCAATAAACCTGGTTTCGATCAATATTTTAGAGGATAACTCAAGTTATGTCTGGGATAGGTCTGGGATTTGCACTCGTCAGGCTCATACTTTCGCATTCTTCACATACTAGTTGTACAGATCGTGGGTTTTATTCTGGTTTGGATCACGTAGTAATGTGGTACCACACTGGAACAGTCGATTAAACCTGGTTTCGGTCAATAATTTTGAGGGTAACGCATGTTAGGTCTAGGTTAGGCCTGGGAATTACCCTCATCAGACACATAATTTCGCATTCTTCACATACATGATGGCCAGATCCTGGGCTTTTTCTGGTTTGGATCACGTAGTAATGTGGTACCACACCGAAAGTCTATTAAACCTGGCTACGATGAATATTTTAGAGAATAATGCAAGTTAGGTCTAGGTTAGGTCTGGGATTTCCTCTCATCAGGCGCGTACTTTCGCATATTTCTCATACTTGATGGCCAGATCCTGGGCTTTTTCTGGTTTGGATCACGTAGTAATGTGGTACCACACTGAAACTGTCCATTAAACCTTGTTTCGATCAATATTTTAGAAGATAACGCATGTTATGTCTACGTTAGGCCTGGGATTTTCCCCCATCAGACACATACTTTCGCATTCTTCACATATTTGTTGAACGGATCCTTGGTTTTTTCAGGTTTGGATCACGTAGCAATGTGGTACCACACTGAAACTGTCCATTAAACCTGGTTTCGATCAATATTTTAGAGGATAACGCATGTTATGTCTAGGTTAGGCCTGGGATTCTCCCTCATCAGACACATACTTTCGCATTCTTCACATATTTGTTGAACGGATCCTGGGTATTTTCAGGTTTGGATCACGTAGCAATGTGGTACCACACTGAAGCAGTCGATTAAACCTGGTCTTGAAAAATATTTTAGAGGATATCGCAAGTTATGTCTGGGATAGGTCTGGGATTTGCCCTCGTCAGGCTCATAATTTCGCATTCTTCACATACTAGTTGTACAGATCCTGGGTTTTATTCTGGATTGGATCACGTAGTAATGTGCTACCACACTGAAACAGTCGATTAAACCTGGTTTCGATCAATAATTTTGAGGGTAACGCATGTTAGGTCTAGGTTAGGCCTGGGATTTTCCCCCATCAGGCTCATAATTTCGCATTCTTCACATACTAGTTGTACAGATCCTGGGTTTTATTCTGGATTGGATCACGTAGTAATGTGGTACCACACTGAAACTGTTCATTAAACCTGGTTTCGATCTATTGTTTAGAGGATTACGCATGTTATGTCTAGGTTAGGCCTGGGATTTGCCCTCATCAGGCTCATAGTTTCGCGTTTTTCACATACTTGTTGAACAGATTCTGGGTTTTTTCTGGTTTGGATCACGTAGTAATGTGGTACCACACTGAATCAGTCCATTAAACCTGGTTTCGATCAATATTTTACAGAATAACGCATGTTAGGTCTTGGTTAGGTCTGGGATTTGCCCTAATCAGGCTCATAGTTTCGCATATTTCTCATACTTCATGGCTAGATCCTGGGCTTTATCTGGATTGGATCACGTAGTAATGTGGTACCACACTGAAACAGTAAATTAAACCTAGTTTCGATCAATATTCTAGAGGATAACGCATGTTATGTCAAGGTTGGGCCTGGGATTTGCCCTCATCAGACACATACTTTCGCATTCTCCACATACTTGTTGAACAGATCCTGGGCTTTTTCTGGTTTGCATCACGTAGTAATGTGGTACCACACTGAAACAATCAATTAAAACAGGTTTCGGTCAATATTTTAGACGATAACGCAAGTTATGTCTGGGATAGGTCTGGGATTTGCCCTCGTCAGGCTCATACTTTCGCATTCTTCACATACTAGTTGTACAGATCCCGGGTTTTCTTCTGGATTGAATCACGTAGTAATGTGGTATCACACTGAAACATTCAATTAAACCTAGTTTCGATGAATATTTTAGAGGATAACGCATGTTATGTCTAGGTTAGACCTGGGATTTGCCCACGTCAGGCTCATACTTACGCATTCTTCACATACTAATTGTACAGATCCTGGGTTTTATTCTGGTTTGGATCCCGTAGTAATGTGGTACCACACTGAAACAGTCCATTAAACCTGGTTTCGATGAATATTTTAGAGGATAACGCATGTTATATCTAGGTTAGGCCTGGGATTTGCCCTCATCAGACACATACTTTCGCATTCTTCACATACATGTTGAACGGATCCTGGGTTTTTTCTGGTTTGGATCACGTAGTAATGTGGTACCACACTGAAAAAGTCCATTCAACCTGATTTCGATGAATATTTTAGAGAATAACTCATGTTAGGTCTAGGTTAGGTCTGGGATTTGCTATCATCAGGCTCGTACTTTCGCATATTTCTCATACTTGATGGCCAGATTCTGGCCTCTTTCTGGTTTGGATCCCGTAGTAATGTGGTACCACACTGAAACAGTCCATTAAACCTGGTTTCGATGTATATTTCAGAGGATAACGCATGTTATATCTAGGTTAGGCCTGGGATTTGCCCTCATCAGACACATACTTTCGCATTCTCCACATACTTGTTGAACATATCCTGGGTTTTTTCTGGTTTGGATCACGTAGTAATGTGGTACCACACTGAAACGGTCCATTAAACCTGATTTCAATCAATATTTTAGACGATAACGCAAGTTATGTCTGGGATAGGTCTGGGATTTGCCCTCGTCAGGCTCATACTTTCGCATTCTTCACATACTAGTTGTACAGATCCCGCGATTTTTTCTGGTTTGGATCACGTAGTAATGTGGTACCACACTGAAACAGTCGATTAAACCTGGTTTCGATCAACAATTTTGAGGGTAACGCATGTTAGGTCTAGGTTAGGCCTGGGATTTGCTCCCATCAGGCACATACTATCGCATTCTCCACATACTTGTTGAACATATCCTGGGTTTTTTCTGGTTTGGATCACGTAGTAATGTGGTACCACACTGAAACAGTCCATTAAACCTGGTTCGATCAATATTTTAGAGGATAACGCATGTGAAGTCTGGGATAGGTCTGGGATTTGCCCTCATCAGGCTCATAGTTTCGGGTTTCTCACATACTTGTAGAACAGATCCTGGGTTTTTTCTGGATTGGATCACGTAGTAACGTGGTACCACACTGAAACAGTCCATTAAACCTGGTTGCGATCAATATTTTAGAGAATAACGCATGTTAGGTCATGGTTAGGTCTGGGATTTGCTCTCATCAGGCTCATAGTTTCGCGTTTTTCACATACTTGTTGAACAGATTCTGGGTTTTGTCTGGTTTGGATCACGTAGTAATGTGGTACCACACTGAAACAGTCCATTAAACCTGGTTTCGAACAATATTTTAGAGAATAACGCATGTTAGGTCTTGGTTAGGTCTGGGATTTGCTCTCATCAGGCTCGTACTTTCGCATATTTCTCATAGTTGATGGCCAGATTCTGGGCTTTTTCTGGTTTGGATCACGTAGTAATGTGGCACCACACTGAAACAGTCGATTAAAACAGGTTTCGGTCAATATTTTAGACGATAACGCATGTTATGTCTAGGTTAGGCCTGGGATTTGCCCTCATCAGACACATACTTTCGCACATTTCTCATACTTGATGCCTAGATCCTGGGTTTTTTCTGGTTTGGATCACGTAGTAATGTGGTACCACACTGAAACAGTCCATTAAACCTGGTTTCGAACAATATTTTAGAGGATAACGCATGTGAAGTCTGAGATAGGTCTGGGATTTTCCCTCATCAGGCTCAAAGTTTCGGGTTTTTCACATACTTCTAGAACAGATCCTGGGTTTTTTCTGGTTTGGATCACGTAGTAATGTGGTACTACACTGAAACAGTCCATTAAACCTGGTTTCGATCAATATTTTAGAGAATAACGCATGTTAGGTCTTGGTTAGGTCTGGGATTTGCTCTCATCAGGGTCATACTTTCGCATATTTCACATACTTGTTGAACAGATCGTGGGTTCTTCTGGTTTGTATCATGCAGTAATGTGGTACCACAAGGAACCAGTCCATTAAACCTGGTTTCCATCAATATTTTAGAGGACAACGCAAGTTAGGTCTGGGATAGGTCTGGGATTTGCCCTCATCAGGGTCATACTTTCGCATTTTTCACATACTTGTTGAACAGATCCAGGGTTTTTCTGGTTTGGATCACGTAGTAATGTGTTGCCACACTGAAACAGTCCATTAAACCTAGTTTCGATCAATATTTTAGAGGATAACGCATGTTAGGTCTAGGTTGGGCCTGGGATTTGCCCTCATCAGGGTCATACTTTCGCGTTTTTCACATACTTGTTGAACAGATCCCTGGCTTATTCTGGTTTGGATCATGTACTAATGTGGTACCACACTGATGCAGTCCATTAAACCTGGTTTGGAACAATATTTTAGAGAATAACTCATGCTATGTCTGGGATAGGTCTGGGATTTGCTCTCATCAGACTCGTACTTTCGCATATTTCTCATAGTTGATGGCCAGATTCTGGGCTTTTTCTGGATTGGATCACGTAGTAATGTGGTACCACACTGAAAAAGTCCATTAAACCTGGTTTCGATGAATATTTTAGAGAATAACTCATGTTAGGTCTAGGTTAGGTCTGGGATTTGCTCTCATCAGGCTCGTACTTTCGCATATTTCTCATACTTGATGGCTAGATCCTGGGTTTTTTCTGGATTGGATCACATAGTAAAGTGGTACCACACTGAAACAGTCGATTAATCCTGGTCTCGAACAATATTTTAGAGGATAACGCAAGTAAGGTCTAGGTTAGTTCTGGGGATTTGCTCTCATCAGGCTCGTACTTCCGCATATTACTCATACTTGATGGCCATATTCTGGCCTTTTTCTGGTTTGGATCACGTAGTAATATGGTGCCACACGGAAACAGTCCATGAAACCTGGTTTCGATCAATATTTTAGAGAATAACGCATGTTACGTCTTGGTTAGGTCTGGGATTTGCCATCATCAGGGTCATACTTTCTCATTTTTCACATACTTGTTGAACAGATCCTGGGTTTTTCTGGTTTGGATCACGTAGCAATGTGGTACCACACTGAACCACTCCATTAAACCTGGTTTCCATCAATATTTTAGAGAATAACGCATGTTAGGTTTTGGTTAGGTCTGGGATTTGCCATCATCAGGGTCATACTTTCGCATTTTTCACATACTTGTTGAACAGATCCTGGGTTTTTCTGGTTTGGATCACGTAGTAATGTGGTACCACACTGAAGCAGTCCATTAAACCTAGTTTCGATGAATATTTTAGAGGATAACGCATGTTAGGTCTAGGTTGGGCCTGGGATTTGCCCTCATCAGGGTCATACTTTCGCGTTTTTCACATACTTGTTGAACAGATCCCTGGCTTATTCTGGTTTGGATCATGTACTAATGTGGTACCACACTGATGCAGTCCATTAAACCTGGTTTGGAACAATATTTTAGAGAATAACTCATGCTATGTCTGGGTTAGGTCTAGGATTTGCCCTCAGCAGGCTCACACTTTCACATATTTCTCATACTTGATGGCTAGATCCTGGGCTTTTTCTGGATTGGATCACGCAGTAATGTTGTACCACACTGAAACAGTCCATTAAACCTGGTTTCGATCAATATTTTAGAGGATAACGCATGTTATGTCTGGGATAGGTCTGGGATTTGCCATCATCAGGGTCATACTTTCGAATTTTTCACATACTTTTCGAACAGATCCTGCGTTTTTCTGGTTTGGATCACGTAGTAATGTGGTACCACACTGAAACAGTCCATTAAACCTAGTTTCGATGAATATTTTAGAGGATAACGCATGTTAGGTCTAGGTTGGGCTTGGGATTTGCCCTCATCAGGGTCATACTTTCGCGTTTTTCACATACTTGTTGAGCAGATCTCTGGCTTATTCTGGTTTGGATCATGTACTAATGTGGTACCACACTGATGCAGTCCATTAAACCTGGTTTGGAACAATATTTTAGAGAATAACTCATGTTATGTCTGGGATAGGTCTGGGATTTGCCCTCAGCAGGCTCACACTTTCGCATTTTTCACATACTTGTTGAAGAGATCCCTGGCTTTTTCTGTTGTGGATCACGTAGTAATGTGGTACCACACTGAAGCAGTCCATTAAACCTGGTTTCGATCAATATTTTAGAGGATAACGCATGTTATGTCTAGGTTAGGCCTGGGATTTGCCATCATCAGACACATACTTTCGCATTCTCCACATACTTGTTGAACATATCCTGGGTTTCTTCTGGTTTGGATCACGTAGTAATGTGGTACCACACTGAAACATTCAATTAGTCCTGGTTTCGATCAATATTTTAGAGGATAACGCATGTTATGTCTAGGTTAGGCCTGGGATTTGCCATCATCAGACACATTCTTTCGCATTCTCCACATACTTGTTGAACATATCCTGTGTTTTTTCTGGTTTGGATCACGTAGTAATGTGGTACCACACTGAAACATTCAATTAGTCCTGGTCTTGATAAATATTTTAGAGGATAACGCATGTTATGTCTTGGTTAGGCCTGGGATTTGCCCTCATCAGACACATGCTTTCGCATTCTCCACATACTTGTTGAACATATCCTGGGTTTTTCTGGTTTGGATCACGTAGTAATGTGGTACCACACTGAAACATTCAATTAGTCCTGGTGTGGAACAATATTTTAGAGAATAACTCATGGTATGTCTGGGTTAGGTCTAGGACTTGTCCTCAGCAGGCTCACACTTTCGCATATTTCTCATACTTGATGGCTAGATCCTGGGCTTTTCCTGGATTGGATCACGCAGTAATGTGGTACCACACTGAAACCGTCCATTAAACCTGGTTTCGATCAATATTTTAGAGGATAACGCATGTTATGTCTGGGATTTGCCCTCATCAGGGTCATAGTTTCGCGTTTGTCACATACGTGTTTAAATATCGCATGAGTCCGAGACGCAGAAACTCGGCCGCGATGCCCGTATCTATATTGAATTCGCGTAATTCAAGATGGTTGTGCTGACATGGAAATTTTCCATCGTTCAGATTAGTATACCGCGGCTATTTACGTGTTTTTTCAAGCTAGCTTCACTGAAATTCTCGAGTTTTGGAGCAAATTCTAGGAATGTGTTGTTAGCGCTGAAAAAGAGAGAGAAAAGAGATCTATCGGAAAAAGATCGATAGACGAAACGCGGCGCGTAGCAGCCCGGGCCCAGCAACGCGAGGCGTAGCTACCCGGTTCTGCGCTTGCGCGACGGAGCCGGCCGCGGCCGTCGCTGCTTGCAGATCGTCACGGTTCATTCTTGAGCCGTCGGCGATCGAGAGCGGACCTTGTGACGGTCGCGTTCCCTTTTCCCTACGAGCTCCGAGGTGGATGAGCCGATCTCTCTCCTCGTAATAGAATCAGTTTGCGGACAAATAGTTTATTGGAAAATCTCGTCATAGCGACTTGAGATTTTCCCCAGAAAACGGACAATCTGCCTGACGTTGCAGCGATCGCAAGGCACGCCGAGTGTGAAGCGATCGTAGACGCAGGATTGTGATTGAACGTTGCAGTTCGCGGATGCGACTGCGACGTTGGAGATTCGGTGTGGATCGCCTTGAGTCTCCTTCCAATTATCCGGTTAGAGCTACTGGAGGGCTGATACCGACATACAGGTATCACCTAGTGGTAGTTCACCGTTTCTAGAGGTCATACGAAACCCACTGGAACCACCCGTCCTGTGTACCAGTGAGAGTACACCGACCGGTGTGGTGGAAAGTTTCACCGACCAAGATTAGAGCTATACGGCGTAGGAGCAACCGGAAGATAGATATTCAGAAAGAATATCACTTCGTGGTGCTCTCCGAGCATCGGGCGTCGGAAAACCCGCTCCAATATACCGTCGTGAGGGGACAATAAGTAGGGCCTAAGCGTACGGTGGAGCAAAGGGTTCGAAGAGCCTTCCTTCCATCGCTACACCCACTACCAGCTGTGAGTCGACCACACTGGGCTGTGAACGTAGGGTGGTTGGAATTGCAGGGGATTGAGTCCTGAACCGGTGAGCCGCAGGCCAGTTCCTCGGGACAGGAGCCTCCGTCGAGGTAGCCACGGCTGGCTGCCGGGCGTTCCTTTGATGAAGGAATCGCCGGCTTGGCAACCACGTGTGCATACCGCAGGTCGCTCCTGAGGAGCAGCTGACGAGGGAGCCGAACTAGGACAAGACGTCCTCTTGCGTGGGTGGTGTAGAAACGTCACCCGCACGGGGAGCGTGCTCGCGGGATATAGCTTCTTGGAACCTTACAACCTCCATTTGGTTTCCCGTCCGTGGCATTGCAAAGAGAACCCGGTAGAACGGAGAAAAGCTCGTCTACCCGGTGTGCGCGTTGGTGAGATCGTAGAAAGAGAATCTCATCGACCAGAAAGAGAAGAATATACAGTCCACTAGATAGAGCGCTAGATAGCCAGCCAGCTCTCCCCTCCAAGCACACCAGACTGTCGCTGGAGCGCGAGAAACAGCTGACGAGCGCGCGATTGTTGACTTGTCCGCAAATGTATTTATTAGGCGGATTCTTTTGTTTCAGAAAGCCTCCGCAGTAGAAAATTGAAATAAGGAGACTAAAAAAGAGGAGACGAGGCCGCAATAGGAGCCGTCGTCAGTTTTTTCTTTTAGTTTCTAGTTTTGTTTTGTTAAAATGTTATAAATAGTTCATTTATATTTTTGTAATAAAAACTTTATTGAAAAACTTGTAACATTTTCTCTCCCTGTCTGTTTCCTCATCCGGACCCACGTTAAAGTCCCTTAGTACTTTAACATACTTGTTGAACAGATTCTGGGTTTTTTCTGGTTTGGATCACGTAGTAATGTGGTACCACACTGAAACAGTCGATTAAACCTGGTTTCGATCAACTATTTTGAGGGTAACGCATGTTAGGTCTAGGTTAGGCCTGGGATTTTCCCTCATCAGACACATACTTTCGCATTCTTCACATACATGTTGAACGGATCCTGGGTTTTTTCTGGTTTGGATCACGTAGTAATGTGGTACCACACTGAAAAAGTCCATTCGACCTGGTTTCGATGAATATTTTAGAGAATAACTCATGTTAGGTCTAGGTTAGGTCTGGGATTTGCTCTCATCAGGCTCGTACTTTCGCATATTTCTCATACTTGATGGCCAGATTCTGGCCTTTTTCTGGTTTGGATCCCGTAGTAATGTGGTACCACACTGAAACAGTCCATTAAACCTGGTTTCGATGAATATTTTAGAGAATAACGCATGTTAGGTCTTGGTTAGGTCTGGGATTTGCTCTCATCAGGCTCGTACTTTCGCATATTTCTCATAGTTTATGGCCAGATTCTGGGTTTTTTCTGGTTTGGATCATGTAGTAATGTGGTACCACACTGAAAAAGTCCATTAAACCTGGTTTCGATGTATATTTTAGAGAATAACTCATGCCAGGTCTAGGTTAGGCCTGGGATTTTCCCTCATCAGACACATACTTTCGCATTCTCCACTTACTTCCTGTACATATCCTGGGTTTTTTCTGGATTGGACCACGTAGTAATGTGGTACCAGACTGAAACATTCAATTAAATCTGGTCTTGATAAATATATTAGAGAATAACGCATGTTAGGTCTTGGTTAGGTCTGGGATTTGCTCTCATCAGGCTCGTACTTTCGCATATTTCTCATAGTTTATGGCCAGATTCTGGGTTTTTTCTGGTTTGGATCATGTAGTAATGTGGTACCACACTGAAAAAGTCCATTAAACCTGGTTTCGATGTATATTTTAGAGAATAACTCATGCCAGGTCTAGGTTAGGCCTGGGATTTGCCCTCAGCAGGCTCATACTTTCGCATTCTCCACTTACTTCCTGTACATATCCTGGGTTTTTTCTGGATTGGATCACGTAGTAATGTGGTACCAGACTGAAACATTCAATTAAATCTGGTCTTGATAAATATATTAGAGGATAACTCATGTCAGGCCTGGGTTAGGTCTAGGATTTGCCCTCAGCAGGCTCATACTTTCGCATATTTCTGATACTTGATGGCTAGATCCTGGGCTTTTTCTGGATTGGATCATGCAGTAATGTGTTACCACACTGAAACAGTCCATTAAAACTAGTTTCCGTCAATATTTTAGAGGATAACGCATGTTATGTCTAGGACAGGTCTGGGATTTGCCCTCATCAGGCTCATAGTTTCGCGTTTTTCACATACTTGTTGAACAGATTCTGGGTTTTTTCTGGTTTGGATCACGTCGTACTGTGGTACCACACTGAAACAGCCCATTAAACCTTGTTTCGAACAATATTTTAGAGAATATAGCATGTTAAGTCTTGGTTAGGTCTGGGATTTGCTCTCATCAGGCTCGTACTTTCGCATAATTCTCATAGTTGATGTCCAGATTCTGGGCTTTTTCTGGTTTGGATCACGTAGTAATGTGGTACCACACTGAAACAGTCGATTAAAACAGGTTTCGGTCAATATTTTAGACGATAACGCAAGTTATGTCTGGGATAGGTCTGGGATTTGCCCTCGTCAGGCTCATACTTTCGCATTCTCCACATACATGTTGAACGGAACCTGGGTTTTTTCTGGTTTGGATCACGTAGTAATGCGGTACCACACTGAAACATTCAATTAAATCTGGTCTTGATAAATATTTTAGAGGATAACGCATGTTAGGTCTGGGTTAGGTCTAGGATTTGCCCTCATCAGGGTCATAATGTCGCATAATTCTCATACTTGATGGCCAGATCCTGGGCTTTTTCTGGTTTGGATCACGTAGTAATGTGGTACCACACTGAAACAGTCCATTAAACCTGGTTTCGATCAATATTTTAGAGGATAACGCATGTGAAGTCTTGGTTAGGTCTGGGATTTGCTCTTATCAGGCTCGTACTTTCGCATATTTCTCATAGTTGATGGCCAGATTCTGGGCTTTTTCTGGCTTGGATCACGTAGTAATGTGGTACCACACTGAAACAGTCGATTAAACCTGGTTTCGATCAACAATTTTGAGGGTAACGCATGTTAGGTCTAGGTTAGGTCTGGGATTTTCCCTCATCAGACACATACTTTCGCATTCTTCACGTACATGTTGAACGGATCCCGGGTTTTTTCTGGATTGGATCACGTAGTAATGTGGTACCACACTGAAAAAGTCCATTAAACCTGGTTTCGATGAATATTTTAGAGAATAACTCATGTTAGGCCTAGGTTAGGTCTGGGATTTGCTCTCATCAGGCTCGTACTTTCGCATATTTCTCATAGTTTATGGCCAGATTCTGGGTTTTTTCTGGATTGGATCATGTAGTTATGTGGTACCACACTGAAACAGTCCATTAAACCTGGTTTCGATCAATATTTTAGAGGATAACGCATGTTATGTCTTGGATAGGTCTGGGATTTGCCCTCGTCAGGCTCATACTTTCGCATTCTTCACATACTAGTTGTACAGATCCTGGGTTCAATTCTGGTTTGGATCACGTAGTAATGTGGTACAACACTGAAACAGTCGATTAAACCTGGTTTCGATCAATAATTTTGAGGGTAACGCATCTTAGGTCTAGGTTAGGCCTGGGATTTTCCCTCATCAGACACATAATTTTGCATTCTTCACATACATGTAGAACGGATCCTGGGTTTTTTCTGGTTTGGATCATGCAGTAATGTGTTACCACACTGAAACAGTCCATTAAAACTAGTTTCCGTCAATATTTTAGAGGATAACGCATGTTATGTCTAGGACAGGTCTGGGATTTGCCCTCATCAGGCTCATAGTTTCGCGTTTTTCACATACTTGTTGAACAGATTCTGGGTTTTTTCTGGCTTGGATCACGTAGTAATGTGGTACCACACTGAAACAGTCGATTAAACCTGGTTTCGATCAACAATTTTGAGGGTAACGCATGTTATGTCTAGGTTAGGTCTGGGATTTTCCCTCATCAGACACATACTTTCGCATTCTTCACGTACATGTTGAACGGATCCCGGGTTTTTTCTGGATTGGATCACGTAGTAATGTGGTACCACACTGAAAAAGTCCATTAAACCTGGTTTCGATGAATATTTTAGAGAATAACTCATGTTAGGCCTAGGTTAGGTCTGGGATTTGCTCTCATCAGGCTCGTACTTTCGCATATTTCTCATAGTTTATGGCCAGATTCTGGGTTTTTTCTGGATTGGATCATGTAGTTATGTGGTACCACACTGAAACAGTCCATTAAACCTGGTTTCGATCAATATTTTAGAGGATAACGCATGTTATGTCTTGGATAGGTCTGGGATTTGCCCTCGTCAGGCTCATACTTTCGCATTCTTCACATACTAGTTGTACAGATCCTGGGTTCAATTCTGGTTTGGATCACGTAGTAATGTGGTACAACACTGAAACAGTCGATTAAACCTGGTTTCGATCAATAATTTTGAGGGTAACGCATCTTAGGTCTAGGTTAGGCCTGGGATTTTCCCTCATCAGGCTCATACATTCGCACATTTCTCATACTTGATGGCTAGATCCTGGGCTTTTTCTGGATTGGATCACGTAGTAATGTGGTACCACACTGAAACAGTCCATTAAACCTGGCTTCGATCAATATTTTAGAGGATAACGCATGTTATGTCTGGGATAGGTCTGGGATTTGCCCTGATCAGGGTCATACTTTCGCATTTTTCACATACTTGTTGAACAGATCCTGGGTTTTTCTGGTTTGGATCACGTAGTAATGTGGTACCACACTGAAACAGTCCATTAAACCTAGTTTCGAACAATATTTAAGAGAATAACGCATGTTAGGTCTTGGTTGGGTCTGGGATTTGCCCTCATCAGGCTCATACTTTCGCACATTTCTCATACTTGATGGCTAGATCCTGGTCTTTTTCTGGATTGGATCACGTAGTAATGTGGTACCACGCTGAAACAGTCCATTAAACCTGGTTTCGAACAATATTTTAGAGAATAACGCATGTTAGGTCTTGGTTAGGTCTGGGATTTGCCCCCATCAGGGTCATAATTTCGCGTTTTTCACATACTTGTTGAACAGATCCCTGGCTTATTCTGGTTTGGATCATGTACTAATGTGGTACCACACTGAAACAGTCCATTAAACCTGGTTTGGATCAATATTTTAGAGAATAACTCATGATAGGTCTGGGTTAGGTCTAGGATTTGCCCTCAGCAGGCTCATACTTTCGCATATTTCTCATACTTGATGGCTAGATCCTGGTCTTTTTCTGGATTGGATCACGTAGTAATGTGGTACCACGCTGAAACAGTCCATTAAACCGAGTTTCGATCAATATTTTAGAGGATGACGCATGTTAGGTCTAGATTAGGCCTGGGATTTGCCCTCATCAGGGTCATACTTTCGCATATCTCTTATACTTGATGGCCAGATCCTGGGCTTTTTCTGGATTGGATCACGTAGTAATGTGGTACCTCACTGAAACATTCAATTGAACCTGGTCTTGATAAATATTTTAGAGGATAACGCATTTTAGGTCTGGGATAGGTCTGGGATTTGCCCTCATCAGGATCATAGTTTCGCGTTTTTCACATACTTGTTGAACAGATCCAGGGTTTTTTCTGGTTTGGATCACGTAGTAATGTGGTACCACACTGAAACAGTCCATTAAACCTAGTTTCGATCAATATTTTAGAGGATAACGCATGTTAGGTCTAGATTAGGCCTGGGATTTGCCCTCATCAGGGTCATACTTTCGCATATTTCCCATACTTGATGGCTAGATCCTGGGTTTTTTCTGGATTGGATCACGCAGTAATGTGGTACCACACTGAAACAGTCCATTAAACCTGGTTTCGATCAATATTCTAGAGAATAACACATGTTAGGTCTTGGTTAGGTCTGGGATTTGCTCTCATCAGGCACGTACTTTCGCATATTTCTCGTATTTGATGGCCAGATCCTGGGTTTTTTTCTGGTCTGGATCACGTAGCAATGTGGTACCACACTGAAACATTGAATTAAATCTGGTCTTGATAAATATTTTAGAGGATAACGCATGTTAGGTCTAGGTTAGGCCTGGGATTTTCCCTCATCAGACACATAATTTTGCATTCTTCACATACATGTAGAACGGATCCTGGGTTTTTTCTGGTTTGGATCAGGTAGTAATGTGGTACCACACTGAAACAGTCCATTAAACCTGGTTTCGATCAATATTTTAGAGGATAACGCATGTTATGTCTGGTATAGGTCTGGGATTTGCCCTCGTCAGGCTCATACTTTCGCATTCTTCACATGCTAGTTGTACAGATCCTGGATTCTATTCTGGTTTGGATCACGTAGTAATGTGGTACAACACTGAAACAGTCGATTAAACCTGGTTTCGATCAATAATTTTGAGGGTAACGCATGTTAGGTCTAAGTTAGGTCCGCAATTTGCCCTCATCAGGATCATATTTTCGCATTTTTCACATACTTGTTGAACAGATCCCTGGCTTTTTCTGGTTTGGATCACGTAGTAATGTGGTACCACACTGAAACAGTCCATTAAACCTGGTTTCGATAAATATTTTAGAGGATAACGCAAGTTAGGTCTGGGATAGGTCCGGGATTTGCCCTCATCAGGGTCATATTTTCGCATTTTTCACATACTTGTTGAACAGATCCCTGGCTTTTTCTGGTTTGGATCACGTAGTAATGTGGTACCACACTGAAACAGTCCATTAAACCTGGTTTCGAACAATATTTTAGAGAATAACGCATGTTAGGTCTTGGTTAGGTCTGGAATTTGCTCTCATCAGGCTCGTACTTTCGCATATTTCTCATAGATGATGGCCAGATTCTGGGCTTTTTCTGGTTTGGATCACGTAGTAATGTGGTACCACACTGAAACAGTCGATTAAAACAGGTTTCGGTCAATATCTTAGAGGATAACGCATGTTATGTCTGGGATAGGTCTGGGATTTGCTCTCATCAGGGTCATAGTTTCGCGTTTTTCACATACTTGTTGAACAGATTCTGGATTTTTTCTGGTTTGGATCACGTAGTAATGTGGTACCACACTGAAACAGTCCATTAGACCTGGTTTCGAACAATATTTTAGAGAATAACGCATGTTAGGTCTTGGTTAGGTCTGGGATTTGCTCTCATCAGGCTCGTACTTTCGTATATTTCTCATAGATGATGGCCAGATTCTGGGCTTTTTCTGGTTTGGATCACGTAGTAATGTGGTACCACACTGAAACAGTCGATTAAAACAGGTTTCGGTCTATATTTTAGACGAAAACGCACGTTATGTCTGGGATAGGTCTGGGATTTGCCCTCGTCAGGCTCATACTTTCGCATTCTTCACATACATGTTGAACGGATCCTGGGTTTTTTCTGCTTTGGATCACGTAGTAATGTGGTACCACACCGAAAAAGTCCATTTAATCTGGTTTCGATGAATATTTTAGAGAATAACTCATGTTAGGTCTAGGTTAGGTCTGGGATTTGCTCTCATCAGACTCGTACTTTCGCATATTTGTCATACTTGATGGCCAGATTCTGGCCTTTTTCTAGTTTGGATCCCGTAGTAATGTGGTACCACACTGAAACAGTCCATTAAACCTGGTTTCGATCAATATTTTACAGAATAACGCATGTTAGGTCTTGGTTAGGTCTGGGATTTGCTCTCATCAGGCTCGTACTTTCGCATATCTCTCATAGTGGATGGCCAGATTCTGGGCTTTTTCTGGTTTGGATCACGTAGTAATGTGGTACCACACTGAAACAGTCCATTAAACCTAGTTTCGATGAATATTTTAGAGGATAACGCATGTTAGGTCTAGGTTAGGCCTGAGATTTGCCCTCATCAGGGTCATACTTTCGCGTTTTTCACATACTTGTTGAACAGATCCCTGGCTTATTCTGGTTTGGATCATGTACTAATGTGGTACCACACTGATACAGTCCATTAAACCTGGTTTGGAGCAATATTTTAGAGAATAACTCATGTTATGTCTGCGTTAGGTCTAGGATTTGCCCTCAGCAGGCTCACACTTTCGCATATTTCTCATACTTGATGGCTAGATCCTGGGCTTTTTCTGGATTGGATCACGTAGTAATGTGGTATCACACTGAAACATTCAATAAAACCTGGTTTCGATCAATATTTTAGAGGATAACGCATGCTATGTCTAGGTTGGGCCTGGGATTTGCCCCCATCAGACACATACTTTCGCATTTTTCACATACTTGTTGAACAGATCCCTGGCTTTTTCTGGTTTGGATCACGTAGTAAAGTGGTACCACACTGAAACAGTCGATTAATCCCGGTCTCGATCAATATTTTATAGGATAACGCAAGTTAGGTCTGGGATAGGTGTGGGATCTGCCCTCATCAGGCACATACCTTCGCATTTCACACATACTTGTTGGCCAGATCCTGGGCTTTCACTGGTCTGGATCACGTAGTAATGTGGTACCACACTGAAACAGTCGATTAAACCTGGTTTCGATCAATATTTTTGAGGGTAACGCATGTTAGGTCTGGGTTAGGTCTAGGATTTGCCCTCATCAGGGTAATACTTTCGCATTTTTCACATACTTGTTGAACAGAACCCTGGCTTTTTCTGGTTTGGATCACGTAGTAATGTGGTACCACACTGAAACAGTCCACGAAACCTGGTTTCGATCAATATTTTAGACGATATCGCATGTTAGGTCTGGGATAGTTCCAGGATTTGCCAACATCAGGGTCATACTTTCGCATTTTTCGCATACTCGTTGGCCAGATCCCGGGCTTTCACTGGTCTGCATTACGTAGCAATCTGGTACCATACTGAAACAGTCGATTAAACCTGGTTGCGATCAATATTTTAGATGATATCGCATGTTAGGTCTGGGTTAGGTCTAGGATTTGCCCTCAGCAGACCCATACTTTTGCATATTTCTCATACTTGTTGGGCAGATCCTTGGATTTTTCTGGATTGGATCACGTAGTAATGTGGTACCACTCAGAAATAGTCGATTAAACCAGGTTTCGATCAATATTTTAGACGATATCGCATGTTAGGTCTGGGATAGGTCTGGGATTTGCCCTCATCAGGGTCATTCTTTCGCATTTTTCACATACTTGTTGAACAGAACCCTGGCTTTTTCTGGTTTGGATCACGTAGTAAAGTGGTACCACACTGAAACATTCGATTAATCCCGGTCTCAATCATTATTTTATGGGATAACGCAAGTTAGGTCTGGGATAGGTGTGGGATCTGCCCTCATCAGGCTCATACCTTCGCATTTCACACATACTTGTTGGCCAGATCCTGGGCTTTCACTGGTCTGGATCACGTAGTGATGTGGTATCACACTGAAACAGTCGATTAAACCTGGTTTCGATCAATATTTTTGAGGGTAACGCATGTTAGGTGTGGGTTAGGTCTAGGATTTGCCCTCATCTGGCTCATTCTTTCGCATTTTTCGCATACTCGTTGGCCAGATCCTGGGCTTTTTCTGGTTTGGATCACGTCGTAATGTGTTACCACTCTGAAATAGTCGATTAAACCAGGTTTCGATCAATATTTTAGACGATATCGCATGTTAGGTCTGGGATAGGTCTGGGATTTGCCCTCATCAGGGTCATTCTTTCGCATTTTTCACATACTTGTTGAACAGAACCCTGGCTTTTTCTGGTTTGGATCACGTAGTAAAGTGGTACCACACTGAAACAGTCGATTAATCCCGGTCTCGATCAATATTTTATAGGATAACGCAAGTTAGGTCTGGGATAGGTGTGGGATCTGCCCTCATCAGGCTCATACCTTCGCATATCTCACATACTTGTCGGCCAGATCCTGGGCTTTCACTGGTCTGGATCACGTAGTAATGTGGTACCACACTGAAACAGTCGATTAAACCTGGTTTCGATCAATATTTTTGAGGGTAACGCATGTTAGGTCTGGGTTAGGTCTAGGATTTGCCCTCATCTGGCTCATTCTTTCGCATTTTTCGCATACTCGTTGGCCAGATCCTGGGCTTTCTCTGGTTTGGATCACGTAGTAATGTGGTACCACACTGAAACAGTCCACGAAACCTGGTTTCGATCAATATTTTCGACGATATCGCATGTTAGGTCTGGGATAGTTCTGGGATTTGCCATCATCAGGGTCATACTTTCGCATTTTTCGCATACTCGTTGGCCAGATCCTAGGCTTTCACTGGTCTGCATCACGTAGCAATCTGGTACCACACTGAAACAGTCGATTAAACCTGGTTTCGATCAATATTTTAGATGATATCGCATGTTAGGTCTGTGATAGGTCTGGGATTTGCACTCATCAGGGTCATACTATCGCATATTTCTCATGCTTGTTGGGCAGATCCTTGGATTTTTCTGGATTGGATCACGTAGTAATGTGGTACCACAGAGAAACAGTTAATTTAACCTGGATACGACCAATATTTTAGAGGATACACCATGTTAGGTCTAGGTTAGGCCTGGGATTT